>NC_046621.1:280430-617789 GCF_900324465.2 Anabas testudineus
GGTGGTGGTTGTTGTCGTTGGAGCCGCCGTCGTGGTGGTGGTTGTGGGAGCCGCGGTGGTGGTTGTTGTCGTTGGAGCCGCCGTCGTGGTGGTGGTTGTGGGAGCCGCCGTCGTGGTGGTGTGGTTGTGGGAGCCGCCGTCGTGGTGGTGGTTGTGGGAGCCGCGGTGGTGGTGGTTGGAGCCGCGGTGGTGGTGGTTGTGGTTGTTGGAGCCGCCGTCGTGGTGGTGGTGGTTGGAGCCGCGGTGGTGGTGGTTGTGGTTGTTGGAGCCGCCGTCGTGGTGGTGGTTGTTGGAGCCGCCGTCGTGGTTGTGGTTGTTGGAGCCGCCGTCGTGGTGGTTGTGGTTGTTGGAGCCGCCGTCGTGGTGGTTGTGGTTGTTGGAGCCGCCGTCGTGGTGGTGGGAACCGCCGTCGTGGTGGTGGTAGTGGGAACCGCCGTCGTGGTGGTGGTAGTGGTTGGAGCCGCCGTCGTGGTGGTGGTAGTGGTTGGAGCCGCCGTCGTGGTGGTGGTAGTGGTTGGAGCCGCGGTGGTGGTGGTTGGAGCCGCGGTGGTGGTGGTTGTGGTTGTTGGAGCCGCCGTCGTGGTGGTGGTTGTTGGAGCCGCCGTCGTGGTGGTGGTTGTTGGAGCCGCCGTCGTGGTGGTGGTGGTTGTGGGAACCGGGGTGGTGGTGGTTGTGGTTGTTGGAGCCGCCGTCGTGGTGGTGGTTGTTGGAGCCGCCGTCGTGGTGGTGGTTGTTGGAGCCGCCGTCGTGGTGGTTGTGGTTGTTGGAGCCGCCGTCGTGGTGGTGGTGGTGTGGGAACCGCCGTCGTGGTGGTGGTTTGTTGGAGCCGCCGCTCGTGGTGGTGGTTGTGGAACCGCGGTGGTGGTTGTTGTGGTTGGAGCCGCCGTCGTGGTGGTGGTTGTGGGAACCGCCGTCGTGGTGGTGGTTGTTGGAGCCGCCGTCGTGGTGGTGGTTGTGGGAACCGCGGTGGTGGTGGTTGTGGTTGGAGCCGCCGTCGTGGTGGTGGTTGTGGGAGCCGCGGTGGTGGTGGTTGTGGTTGGAGCCGCCGTCGTGGTGGTGGTTGTGGGAGCCGCGGTGGTGGTTGTTGTCGTTGGAGCCGCCGTCGTGGTGGTGGTTGTGGGAGCCGCCGTCGTGGTGGTGGTTGTGGGAGCCGCCGTCGTGGTGGTGGTTGTTGTCGTTGGAGCCGCCGTCGTGGTGGTGGTGGTTGTTGGAGCCGCCGTCGTGGTGGTGGTTGTTGGAGCCGCCGTCGTGGTGGTGGTAGTGGGAGCCGCCGTCGTGGTGGTGGTAGTGGTTGGAGCCGCCGTCGTGGTGGTGGTAGTGGTTGGAGCCGCGGTGGTGGTGGTTGTGGTTGTTGGAGCCGCCGTCGTGGTGGTGGTTGTTGGAGCCGCCGTCGTGGTGGTGGTTGTGGGAACCGCGGTGGTGGTGGTTTGTGGTTGGAGCCGCCGTCGTGGTGGTGGTTGTGGGAACCGCGGTGTGGTGGTTGTGTCGTTTGGAGCCGCCGTCGTGGCTGGTGGTTGTGGGACCCGCGGTGGTGGTTGTTGTCGTTGGAGCCGCCGTCCGTGGTGGTGGTATGTGGGAAGCCGACGTCCCGTGGTGGTGGTGGTGGGAGCCGCGGTGGTGGTGGTTGGAGCCGCGGTGGTGGTGGTTGTGGTTTTGGTTGTGAAGACGCAGTAGTGGTGGTGGTTGTTGGAAGCCGCCGTCGTGGTTTGTGTGTTGTTGTGGAAGCACGCCGTCGTGGTGGTTGTGGTTGTTGGAGCCGCCGTCGTGGTGGTTGTGGTTGTTGGAGCCGGCGTCGTGGTGGTGGGAACCGCCGTCGTGGTGGTGGTAGTGGGAACCGCCGTCGTGGTGGTGGTAGTGGTTGGAGCCGCCGTCGTGGTGGTGGTAGTGGTTGGAGCCGTGGTTGTTGTGGGAACCGCGGTGGTGGTTGTTGTGGTTGGAGCCGCGGTGGTGGTTGTTGTGGTTGGAGCCGCGGTGGTGGTTGTTGTGGTTGGAGCCGCCGTCGTGGTGGTGGTTGTTGTGGTTGGAGCCGCCGTCGTGGTGGTGGTTGTGGTTGTTGGAGCCGCCGTCGTGGTGGTCGTGGTGTGGTTGTTGGAGCCGCCGTCGTGGTGGTTGTGGTTGTTGGAGCCGCCGTCGTGGTGGTGGTTGTGGAGCCGCCGTCGTGGTGGTGGTAGTGGGAACCGCCGTCGTGGTGGTGGTTGTGGGAACCGCCGTCGTGGTGGTGGTTGTTGGAGCCGCCGTCGTGGTGGTGGTTGTTGGAGCCGCCGTCGGTGGTTGGGGTTCTTGGAGCCGCCTCGTGTGGTGGTTGTTGTGGTTGGAGCCGCCGTCGTGGTGGTCGTGGTGGAACCGCCGTCGTGGTGGTGGTTTGTGGGGAACCGCAGTCGTGGGGTGGGGTGGTTGTGGATCCGCCGTAGTTGGTGGTGGCTTGTTGAGCCGCCGTCGTGGTGGTGGTTTTGGAGCCGCGTCGTGTGGTGGTTGTTGAGCCGCGTCGTGGGTGTGGTTGTGGTGTTGGAGCCGCCGTCGTGGTGGTGGTTGTGGGAACGCCGCCGTGTGTTTGTGGTTGTGGGACACCGCCCGTCGTGGTGGGGGTGGTTGTTGGGAGCCGCCGTCGTGGTGGTGGTTGTTGGAGCCGCAGTCGTGGTGGGGTTCTGGAGCCGCCCGTCGGGTGGTGGTTGTTGTTGGTGGTAGCCCCGTCGTGTGGGTGGTGGTTGGGGTTGTGTGGTGGTGGTGGTTGTTGGAGCCGCCGTCGTGGTGGTCGTGGTGGTGGTTGTTGGAGCCGCCGTCGTGGTGGTTGTGGTTGTTGGAGCCGCCGTCGTGGTGGTGGTTGTGGGAACCGCCGGCGTGGTGGTGGTTGTGGGAACCGCCGGCGTGGTGGTGGTTGTGGGAGCCGCCGTCGTGGTGGTGGTTGTGGGAGCCGCCGTCGTGGTGGTGGTTGTGGGAGCCGCCGTCGTGGTGGTGGTTGTTGGAGCCGCCGTCGTGGTGGTGGTTGTTGGAGCCGCCGTCGTGGTGGTGGTTGTTGGAGCCGCCGTCGTGGTGGTGGTTGTTGGAGCCGCCGTCGTGGTGGTGGTTGTTGGAGCCGCCGTCGTGGTGGTGGTTGTTGGAGCCGCCGTCGTGGTGGTGGTTGTTGGAGCCGCCGTCGTGTGGTGGTTGTTGGAGCCGCCGTCGTGGTGGTGGTTGTTGGAGCCGCCGTCGTGGTGGTGGTTGTTGGAGCCGCCGTCGTGGTGGTGGTTGTTGGAGCCGCCGTCGTGGTGGTGGTTGTTGGAGCCGCCGTCGTGGTGGTGGTTGTTGGAGCCGCCGTCGTGGTGGTGGTTGTTGGAGCCGCCGTCGTGGTGGTGGTTGTGGGAGCCGCGGTGGTGGTGGTGGTTGTTGGAGCCGCGGTGGTGGTGGTGGTGGTTGTTGGAGCCGCCGTCGTGGTGGTGGTTGTGGGAGCCGCCGTCGTGGTGGTGGTGGTGGTTGGAGCCGCGGTGGTGGTGGTTGTGGTTGTTGGAGCCGCCGTCGTGGTGGTGGTTGTGGTTGTTGGAGCCGCCGTCGTGGTGGTGGTTGTGGGAGCCGCCGTCGTGGTGGTGGTGGTGGTTGGAGCCGCCGTCGTGGTGGTGGTTGTGGGAACCGCGGTGGTGGTGGTTGTGGTTGGAGCCGCCGTCGTGGTGGTGGTTGTGGGAGCCGCGGTGGTGGTTGTTGTCGTTGGAGCCGCCGTCGTGGTGGTGGTTGTGGGAGCCGCGGTGGTGGTTGTTGTCGTTGGAGCCGCCGTCGTGGTGGTGGTTGTGGGAGCCGCCGTCGTGGTGGTGGTTGTGGGAGCCGCGGTGGTGGTGGTGGTTGTTGGAGCCGCGGTGGTGGTGGTTGTGGTTGTTGGAGCCGCCGTCGTGGTGGTGGTTGTGGGAGCCGCCGTCGTGGTGGTGGTGGTGGTTGGAGCCGCGGTGGTGGTGGTTGTGGTTGTTGGAGCCGCCGTCGTGGTGGTGGTTGTGGTTGTTGGAGCCGCCGTCGTGGTGGTGGTTGTGGGAGCCGCCGTCGTGGTGGTGGTAGTGGTTGGAGCCGCCGTCGTGGTGGTGGTTGTGGGAACCGCGGTGGTGGTTGTTGTGGTTGGAGCCGCCGTCGTGGTGGTGGTTGTGGGAACCGCAGTGGTGGTTGTTGTCGTTGGAGCCGCCGTCGTGGTGGTGGTTGTGGGAACCGCAGTGGTGGTTGTTGTCGTTGGAGCCGCCGTCGTGGTGGTGGCAGGAGCTGCAGCAGGAGCTGCAACATCTCTTGGGTGACGATCATGCCTGTTCCTTTTGGTGTTAAAACACGTAGCCAACATCACTGTTGTCTCCCCAGCTGAGTCGGAATAAATTATTTCCAGAATAGTTTCCTGTAAATAATTCAATTATTAGTTTAAGTACATTTCATAACTTCGTTTTGTTTGTTAAACCCATTTCTTTACCTTCTCAGTTGGTGTTGATATCTGCACCCAAACAGCATCTGGAGTTGCTGTTGAATGCACCATCTCAACAGCGTCACCTCTGTGCAGAGATTTTACTTTTTTCAGTGTTGTTCCAAATGGCAGTTTCACTGTGACGTCACTTGTTCTGCAAGTCACCAATGGTGGCACCATTTGTAAAGAGGTTTTACAGTTCCTGCAAGTCACCGCACCAGTCCTGTTCAGCTGCAGCAGCTGGTCGAAGTAATGCAGCTTTAAACGGTAAAAATAGGTTTCATTTAAAATCTGAAAAGAAAATTACAAATGATTACCATTACTGCTTAGTTACTGGCTGTTGTGCTTTTCTTTTCATCAGTAAATGAATTCACTGTCTTCAAACCTGAAAACTGCTTTTACATATTGAGGCTTTATTTTTTACCCATGTCATCACGTGGCAAGTGGTATAAGGGAGTTTCAGCACCATCCATGGTCCAAAGGCATGGACAGAACCACGACACGCATCCGGTATCGTGATTAAACTCCCACTGTCTGAAGAGACAAAGACACAGCATTTTTGACACCAGCAAAAATAGAGACTTTTTCAATCCTGCAGGAAGCACTGAGACCCACTTTTTAGGAGTTTTATACAGGCCTGTTAAGTTGATGAAATCATAAAAGGCAATAAATATAACTGGATAACATTCTGGTGCCAGTGTTTCCAACTGTAAAGAAAAAACAACCTTGGATTTTCTAAAATGCAATAAAAACTCTGATTTAGCAGTTTGCTTGAGGCTCTATGTGACAAACTTCACTCAACTTATGATTTTGCAAATATGAGCCAGAAACAAAACTAATGGGTTTTGTAGAAAGCAAGTTGTCTGCTTCAGCACATTCAATCTGATAAAATACATAGAGCATTAAAAGTGCCAAGTACACATCAGTGGAAGATTGAAGATTCAAAAACCTTTGTTAATTCCAGAGGGAAACGGTTTTACCTGGTTACAGCTGCTGTCAGTTCAAAAGGAAAGTAAAGAACAAGAAAAGAGCCACAACACAAATGCAACATAACCCGAATTAAAAAAATATAAGTATGCATGTGTGTATACACACACACACACAGTCAGAACAAGGAAAATCTAAAGCTGAAATAAGTCAAATTAAAAGGCTTGTTGTCAGTTGTGGGTCAGAGTTACACTATTATGATCATTATCTGAAGAAACGGCTCAAATTCAGTGGAGAGTTTGTCTTTGTTCTTTTGGAAGCCATTAAACCATGAATACTTTTGACTGTGGCCATTTCATGGAAAACTTTTCTTAGGTTTCCTTAGTTTGACCCAACTGTTTTTAAAGATACAAATAAAACCAGTGTCCGGTTTGACTCGAGCCGAGTTCTCTAGATTTTGGAAAGTCGGGAAGTGTAGAAACACACAACACAGATCAAACTCACCTTCCAGTCGCACATCAGAGTGACGGACAAGCGAGAAGCGAACAAACAGTGAACTGTTGCTGCAGAGATACTGCGGGCGGCCAAAGTCTGGATCTTCTCCACGGTCGGAAACTGAAACAGCACAAACCAACTGTTGAGTAGTTTGTAGCACAAGATGCTGCAGTGGTGCCTGGAGAAGTGGGTATAGTGTGAATTCACCCCCAGACGTTTCTTTTTCCAGCAAAGGAATAAATTAAATAAAAATACAACAGGGACATGTCAGTCTCCTCTTTCCTGTTTAGCTAACACTAGAAAGGACCAGTAGTATTTACGTCGACGCTTCAGGGAGTGAGGTTTATTCTGAAATTAAAACAGGTAAGAGATGCAGAAAGCACAACTCCAAAAGGAGATTTCCCAGCTTTGAGTCTAAGAGCTCAAGCCAGTGCACAGATCTAAACGGTGGTGTAACGTGTCCCATTTACTGATCAACAGTGAGACGTGCTGCTGCTTTTTGGACCCTCTGGAGGTTTGATGGTGCAGCTGGTAACACGGTCAGTAAGACACTGCAGGAGTCAGGACCAGACATGAGCAGAACCTGAACAATGAACTGTGTTGTATAGTCTGAAAGGTCGGGTCTGATCTTTGTGATGCTGAAGAGGACAAATCTGCATGATGTGGAGACAGGACATGTGGTCAGTAAAGATCAGCTGATCGTCTGATCACCCCCACGATCAGCCATTTGACCAGTCCAAGTTGTCACACAGTAGACTTTCATGACTATACAGAATAAAGTGCGCCCTGCTTTAGTTGGCGGTAGTTTAATACAGTTTTAAATGATGATGCTCATTATTATACTACTACTGTCAGCAGGGTCACGTCTCTCTCACCTCCCTGGAGACATTTCCTGTCAGCTGTCCTAAAGCCACTTCAGTCCACACACCTCCCTAAATATAACCAAACCAACCAAAAGGCACAACTGGCGTGCGTGCAGCTCATGACTGCACGTCAGGCAGTGCCAAACAGACTGTCCTGGACCACACCGCTGAACAAACAAAGAAAGAAAAACTGAGACCGCTGCAGGTGAAGTGAGCACCTGGGCGGGATGACTAAAAGAGCAGCACACCTGAGGTGGGGGAGGAGAGAACAGGTGGACCACTTGATCATCGGAACATTTGAAAACAGACTGAAAAAGACAATAGAACCAATGAAATCTGTGGAGAACAACAAATGAAGCCAGTGTGAAGAGGTGGGACGACCAGAACCACGACCAGAACACGACCAGAACCACGACCCAAACACGACCAGAACCACGACCAGAACACGACCAGAACCACGACCCAAACACGACCAGAACCACGACCAGAACCCAATCTGCATTTCTTCTCTAAAGTTTCTGTGCAGTCAGGTTCTGATCCAACATCATAACCATGTTACTAGAAGTCACTAAACCCAGTGGAAATGGAACCGACACCGAAGTGTCCACAGGTCCAATCACAGCAGGGAACCGACGTTTAAGAGCCAAACTTCAACAACTAGATTTAAGATTTAACTGGACTCCGTTAGTTTCACATTAACAGCAGCAGACAGGTCGTTTTCTCCTTATTTTCACCTTCCACAAATTTCCAAACCGGCACCGGGAAGAATCCTCCGTCACTCCGGGTCTCCACTGGCGGCTCAGAGTCCGAGAACAGCGCCTCGAGGCCGGCCGAACCTGTGTAAGCGTCCCGGTGCGATTCCTCCGCCGTGCTGAGCCGGATTAGAGTCACCAAACCGACCCAAACACAGGCCACCATCATCCGTCCGGGAGCCGCCAACATGGTCCGCTCCGCTTCTAACTGCCCGCCGGGAACGACCATGAAACAACTGAGAGCTACCTGAAAGCGAAAAGATGTCCTGAGTACACCTGAGTACACCTGAGTACACCTGGCAATTTATCAATTAGAACCGGAAGTAGTGTGGGTTTAAACATTTTGGCGGGAGAAGCTTTGAGACATAAAAAAAATAAATAAAAATAAAAAGTAAAAATGGAATTTAGTGTTAATGAGTTAATGGTCAAATGATAAAAATAAAAGTGTTTTATTAGTTTGAACAGATGGAAACACGTTAAAGTACAAAGTAGAACAAATCCATATGAAGTATTTGAAACAGCTGTTTGGGGGTTTAGACTTCTTCTGTTTGGGTCCGTGCACACAAACATACACATTTAGATGTTGAACACGTTTCACTTCAGTTGATTTATGGACAACTGTCCTGTCCTTTATTCCACTGCTCATGTTTTATATTTAAGACCATGTCAACTGTGAATCAAGCTCGTTAAACTGCTAATTTACACATGAACTGCAAACTCAGCTTGGTTGTATAGAAACTGGGGGGAACAGCTGGGGACTCTGGACTCTAACCCCAACCCGGTCCTGGGCCCCCTGCAGCGTTTCGTTCGTTCCCGTTCTCTGCTGAAAGTCCTCCTCGTGTTCACATCTCCAAATCTAAATGTTACTGAGCCGTGTTCCTTTAGTCTGAAGGTGAGAACCCACTAAAATGACCACAGAGAAGAACGATGGACGAGGTTTACGTTAGAAACCGAAGACTCATTTCCTTCGGTCATCCAGGTGAGGAGAGAAGACGACAACAGATTAACAACACAACCAGTTTTAATTCATTAAACATAATTTAACAACAAAAGGGAACATTTCCATGTTCAGTGCACATTAATGAAGTGTGAAGGGTGAGAGACCTGATCATCCTAATAAATGGAGGCCTGGAAATCTAATTCACTAACTGGGATTGAACATTTGACTCCAGTTCCAAATCATTTCAAACAGCTGGACCCTCAGACTGACAAACCAAGGTCTTCCTGCTACAACAACTCAGTGACTGCTTCCGCCGGGTTCCGCCTCAGCGCGTCACGCTGTCCTCCACGGCGGCGGGGTCCAGGTAGACGTACGGCAGCGTCAGGTCGACGTTTCTCGCTCTGATGTCACAGCTGAGACGTTTCAGGTCTCTACGGAAACGAGCCGCCACCTCTACGGGAATGGTCTCTGTGAAGTACCGCTGCTCTGAGCCGCCGAGCGGAACCTGAAGGCAACAGGTTCCAACAGGTGGTCAGTTTATTAGGAACACCCCGATGGAACAAATGTGCTCTTACTCTACGGCTCTGGCTAACCCTAACCCTAACCCTAAGCCTAGCTTCACTCAGCAAACACAGTTTAGTGAGTGGTGCAGCAACAATCCATCAGCTAAACGCTGATGTTGAAATAACTTGAACCTCCAGCATGTAAAAATGAATTTAAAGGACATAATAATACTAATTTCTCTTGTGCTCAGTGCAGATTCTGGGTCGACCGTTCAGGGGAGATGTCTACAGTGAGGGGACCTATGACCTGTGGGCTGTTTACACGCTAAAGTTTCCAGGAGCCTTTAAATATGTGGGAAAAGGAACCCCAGCGGTTTTCTACAATGTTCACGATTATAAAGACTGTTGGATGTTCCAAGTGTGACGTGTGAGTGGTTTGTGTGTTCGTACAAAGTCAGCCGGTTTCTTGCTGAGCAGGTAAATGATGGCGAGGCTGTGCACAGTGGACTTTACATCAGGAAGACTGGCCAGCAGGCTGCTTTCGCTGCAGCTCCCCCTGGAGGCCGGAGGAGGATGCTGCAGCCCCACAGGGGCATTGGGCATCCAACCGAAATAATCCAGCTGCACAGGAGGACAGTGAGAAGAACAAGAAGTAAAATACGGAGCAAGCTGTCATTTCTTTTTTTACTAAACAAAGAGTCGTTACCTGTGCGTTATTAACTGCTGCGTGCTGTGCAGATGCATTGAAGATCACCATGGTAACAAAGTACGTCAGCTCTGACACTGAAGTGAAGCATTTGGGGAAACCTGAGAGAAACCACATGTATTCATTCTCATTTCAGCTTTTCTTTTGAAATGCAAAATCTGAAGAACGGTCAAAGTGAAAGTTTGGAGTTTCTGCTTTTCTATTCAGCTCCACTAATTAGCTTCAGTACTGGAAAATGTTTCTCAGGCACTAATTCCACTTATTTGGAAAGGTAAACTAATGTTACTACAGTATACCTTTAAGCACAGTTAGGAAATCTCTATTATAATAAATTTACCTCTCTTCTCGTCTTCTAGGCGACCGAACACGATTATCTCATTAATCCAGCTCTGCAGCTCTGAGTCTCTGATGACATCATTGTCACTACGGTAATAATAGGTGACGACGCCCTCAACATACCTGCCGACAATCAGAGGACAGTTATCATTTACAACCGATCACTTTCAACTGAATAAATGCACTTCATCACATGTATTTCTTATTGATTTAGTTGTTAGTGAACATATCACAACAAGGTTAAACACTTAAAAAAAGGATCCACTGGAGCTACAAAACGTTTCACATCAGACCTGTGGATGATGTCCCACAGTCGCAGACCGTCATCACGGTAATAATAACCTGGTATGGTGTTCAGGCCGCGCCCAGCGATGTCATCAGGTAAACAGAGATCACGATAGGCGAGCGAGGCGGACGACCTCCTCAGGAACTCCAGTGTCGCAGCTCCACCAACTGCTGTGTACTGGAAATGGAAGGAGACCAAGTTCGTTTTGACATCTGAAGGTTTGGAGAGGTGAGCCTGTCTGTTTCCAGGTGAACCCACTGAACATTTTGGTTAAACTAGTAGAACATGCAAGACGTCAGCTCAGAGGCACCAGAGCAGCTAGAGAATAAATCACCAGAAGGTTTCGTCCTTCATGTATGTGTAGAAATAAATGTTACATGGCCGCTCTACTGTAACATATAGAGTTCTGTGAAGTCCACACAATAACTGTTCAAAAGTAGAACTAAAGAACAATTCAGTAAACATTTCAAAACTCAACTCTGAAAAGTGAAAACACGGTTTTGACATTTCACGTGTTCAAAACTAAGAAAACGTTGTGGTGAAAATGAGAAGTCGGACCTCTTGAAGTGATCCTCCGTCAGAGATCAGCAGCTGCCGAGCCAGAGCGTCGATCTCCAGAGTGAAGCGGAAGTGAGGAGCTAACAGCTGCAAAGATACACGAGAAATACTGTAAAACGTACAACCAAAACTTCTAATGCAGTAAATAGCATAGTACAAAAACTTACACTAGGTGTTACATGAAATGAGCCTGAATATGAAATTTAGCAACATGAACTGGAAAATAATGATTTAACTGAAACAAAACAGCCCTCACACAGTCTCACAGACTTGGCTGTTCTAGTTCCAGTTCCAGTTCTAGTTCTAGTACTAGTTCTAGTTCCAATCCTAGTTCCAGTTCCAGTTCTAGTTTTAGTTCCACTCCTAGTTCCAGTTCCAGTCTTAATTCTAGTTCCAGTTCCAGTTCCAGTTCTAGTTCTAGTTCTAGTTTCAGTTCGAGTTCGAGTTCCAGTTCCAGTTCCAGTCTTAGTTCTAGTTCTAGTTCTAGTTCTAGTTCTAATTCCGTTGTAGTTGTAGTTCCAGTTCTAGTTCCAGTCTTAGTTCTAGTTCTAGTTCTAGTTCTAGTTCTAGTTCCAGTCCTAGTCCTAGTCCTAGTCCTAGTCCCAGTTCTAGTTCCAGCTCTTTTACCACCAGACTCTCATTACCTCACTGACACTGCAGCACACAAATGCTCTTCTTTGTGCAATTTTCCAATAACAACCTTTTTCAATCAGGCCTGTCAAATCGTGGCCTCCGAGGTTCCCTGACCTGCTTGTTTTCCATCCGTGCCTGGACTTACAGCTTGTGATTGGCCGAACACACCTGATCCAGATGATCAGCAGTGGGGGCAGTGATAGCTTGAAAACAAGCAGGACCGGGTTTTGACCCCCCTGTTTGAATCTGGATTTCTTGAAACAAGTTGAAATACTTTTAAATTGCTAAACTTGCATTAGCAAACTGACTGAGTCGCTGGAAACCAGGACCAGTGTTTGTGGATGATGAACACGTTCAACAAGAGAACTGTCTCCAGCCACAACAGATGTTTACAGCTGTAACGATGTCGACCGTGTTTTAATCTGATGCTTGAAAATCAGATTTTTTTTTCAAAACTAAGCACATGAACCAGGTACAACAAACACCACGAAAAGCCACGTACTCTGTAGAGCGGGTGAACCGTGGGAAAGTTTCGAAGAGTTGCCATGGCGAAGAGCTCTGACATCACGTGTGTGCGCAGGAAGTGAGAACGCAGCTCGTGATCAGCAAAATCTGTCGAGCGCACAAATGTTTTAGCCGTCAGCCAATCAGCTTCACGGTCTCGAGGGACAAAGACGGGGTTGGACTCACCTGGAGACTGCTTCAGCTAAGACAGGGGACAAGGAGACAAGGACGTTTCAAATGTCATCACCCCATTAAACAGGCGTTGATAACTGTGACACCAGTAGTAATGTTCCACAAGGCATATCATCTACGAGACTTGTTGTTAATCAGTGGACCTCTTCATGTCAGGTTGTATAAAGGTCTGTGTTGAAATGAGGGCATCATGTGGCTTCGCAGCTTTAGGTTAGCACAGACACAAAACACTAAATGACAGCAACACATCATCCAGTATTTTGAAGGTACAATACAATAACAGAAAAATGAATCATATTACAAACAATCACCTGTCGGGCTGTTTTTATTTGCTGTTTTCTATCAAACATATTTAAGCTCTTCTCTACTATACCTGCGTTCAGAAGGTCGGAGGTCAGGTGGGCTTACCTGGATGGCAACAGGCAGCAGCCGGTTGTTGGAGTTCAGGTGAAGCAGCACGAGCGGAGCCGTCAGGTAATTCTGCTTCCCGTTCACAGTGTTCGCTGGGAGACCGTCGAGCAGCCGATAGTCCACCAGAAACACGTTTCCCCTCTGCAGAAAGAAAACCCAGTGGGTTACTCCATTAATGAGAAGTTGCCACTTTAAATGCTGCATTTCTATCAAAGGACACGTGAGAGGTTTTAATTTGGGAATCATGTTTCGGAATATATTTGCTCAGAACAATTCCTCAAACTATCCTTCAGCTACCTCCACCTCCTGACTGAGGCTCACTCCGCCGCCCAGTGACGCCGCCACCATCTCCTCTGTAACAGCCAGGTTCGGGGGGATCCCTGTGCAGCGGCGAATCAGGGTGGGGTTGGCTCCGTTCAGGAACTGGTGCCCGAAAAACCAGTCGTCCCTCCACAGATGCTCCACAAGTCCTGAGCAACAGGAGATGGTGAGTTGGTGAGGGAAAGATAAAATGTACACATGTAAAAACGAATCGTGTCACATTTTAAATTATTCTAAAAAAGTATTTTTCTCCTAAATCATCTTGTATGTGTTTAATTAGAATGAATCCGACTCGACACTAATTATGACACTGAAATGTTTGAATCCTTTCCCTCCTCTGTCTTTTTAGGTTTAAACATTTCAACAGCTAAACACGGTGGTCTCACTGCAGGTCGGGGTCCTGGTCTGCCGGCAGAGCTGGTGGATCTGATGAAAACTCGACCAGCTGTGCTGAAAGCTCAGGAAGCTCTGCAGACCCAGCTCCAGCAGACTGAAGAGAAGGAGACGCAACGTGAAACTACAGGAAACAGGAAACAAGGGTTTTCCAAAGAACAGACAGAGGAAGAACGTACACTTTGCCGACAGTCAGCATCATGCCAGTTGCCTTGGAGACGGAGAATCGAACCTCCGTCGGAAGTGACATGACGTCATCAGCCTTCATCATCTCCGGGAGACCATCGTCATAGCAACTCCAGCTGTAAGAACAATACAAATTAGCTAGAAAGAACGGCGAAGCGTTAGTTAAGTGAGTTTTTTTAACCATAAAAGTCTGTTTGAGTTCGGTTTTTGGATGTTTTCAAGGCAGCAGCTGAACTTCAACAGCTCTAACATCTAGACTAGTAGACTACATCCATCCAACAATGTGAAACATATAATGAAGGACTATGTAGTGTCTTGGTTGACTACCGATATGTTTGGCGGCGGTACATCAGCTCATTGGTCCTCTGATCCAGTTCAACTGGTCGAATGTCATCGAAAACAAACTTTGCTTCAGAACAATCCCAAAAAAACAAAAAAGAAAACAACAACATTACAATTTGGTAATAAAACTTTAAAAAGGTGAGAACAAGAGAATAAAGGTGTGTAGAACTGACCAATGGAATCCCTCAGAGCCAGCGGGGTGGAGCTACTGACGAATCGGTAACAGGGAAACAGGGAGACTCCGCCCTCAGGCGTCGTCACAGCAACCTTTGAACAGAACCAGGCGCTGCTTGTGGTGGGCGGGGCTTCGAGGCGGACCAATAGCAAAGCTCCAAGACTGGCGGGACAATGAACCGCGTATTCTGCCTGGCAACAGAGATGTAAACTGGAATGTGACGTAGGTTTGGAAACAAGATGAAATAAGTAAAGATGTTCAAACTGTGTTCATTCAAAGGAGATCAGATCACGAGAAGTTGGAGGAACACGTGTTAATCACTGTGAATGCTGTTGAGCATTCACAGTATTGTTATTGTAATCTTTCTTATTATATATTATTATATATTATTCTTCCGTACGTTTTTTGGACTTTAACTAGTCCTTCATACTTTGAGCTACAGAAACCGTTCAGGTATCAAAATGTTCAGCTTTTTAAGGAGAAGTGTGCTTCCATTCAGAATTTTTATAACTTTTATACTTTTTAAAATATTTAACTTTTAATAACTATTTTTTATAATGGATTCCTATGGGAGAGTCTCTTCAGCAACTCTTCAACTTCCTCTACTTTCAGCTTTAACTACTTCAGCACATGTTCAGCTACAGAAATCATTCAGGTATCAAAATGTTCAGCTATTTCTGCTCTTTTAATCTTCCATTCAGTTTTTTAATATCTTTTATAGTTTTTCTATAATTTCAGTTTTTGTGACTTGATGTTTTTGGCTGATTTTGGACTTTATAATGGGAGTGAATGATGGAACGTTGGTGCAGCTAGAGTGGATGACGTCACAGCTTAGAGTGGAGAGGCCGATTTTTTAAAACCAAAATCTTTGTCAATAAACTGTCAGCACGGCCGCAATTTTCACTCTATCGGAATACTTTCTTCACAACAATGTAGGAATACTTGTCTTGATTCTGATAAGCTAATTGTGACATCTGAGAGACAAATCGTTTTTTCTCTGTGAGCCTCAGAGTGACAGGAGTCCCCCTCAGCTCTCTCATTAGCTCCAATGTTAAATTCGGTCTGAGATTCTGTCCGACAAGCTGAAGGATCCACTTGGATCTCTCGCTCCTGTGACCACAATTTTCAGTCCTCAAACGTAAAATTCACACTAGTGGTTCATTAAAGTCTTGGCTCTCACGTGGTTCACTTTTTATGACGATACCTATCGTAGTTTAGCTGAAAAAAGCCTGTTTGTAAGGGCTCCAAATCAGTTTTCACCTTAGTAAAAATCTTGGCAGTTGAAGTTTCCCGCCTCTTCCCTACAGTCTCCGTGGCAACGGCTGTGTCGGGTCACGTGATCAGGGCTGTTTATAAATCAGCCTCAGGCTCGTGTGTAGTTAGCCTGTTTATGCTAGCGGCTCTTTGCTAACCTGCTTCAGTTTCTTTTACTTTCAGCTCTTTTTAACAAAAACTGTAACTATTCTTTTAACTTTTTAACTATTTTAGATAAATTCAGCTATGTTTTATCAACTTTAGCAAATCGTTTTGAGCTTTTTTAAGTTAACATTCAGCTGTTTTTAGCTTCTTCTTCATATGTTTAGCTCTGTTAAAACACTTCCTGTTTCTCTTCAGCTAATTTCAGCAGCGTTTTAAAACGTTTCAGTCTTTATCTAAATTACTGTTTAAATAAATTCAGCTATGTTTTATCAACTTTAGCAAATTTATTTCAGCTTTTTTAACTAAACATTTTAACTTCACCTTTAACATTCATATTTTACTGTTTAAATAAATTCAGCTATGTTTTATCAACTTCAACAAATCTATTTCAGCTGTTTTAAGTTAACATTCAGCTGTTTTATCTTCTTCTTCATATGTTTATCTCTGTTAAAACACTTCCTGTTTCTCTTCATCAACTTTCAGCAGTTCTTCATGAATCGATTCAGCGTTTCAGCATTCACAGTGCATTTTCTTCAGGAAATGCTTTATCTAGTTACTTATTAGTGTTCTTTCTTATTATTTCTACTGTAGGGAGTGTTTCTTACTTTTTCCTCCGTCGCTTTGCAGCAGCAACACATGTTCTTCAAAACTTGCCAAATCTGAGAAGTGAAAATGTTTTGTATAATGTAGAGAACATTTGAGGAAATAAGAACACAAAGAATGTATTATTTTAACTGTAGATGTTACAATAACACTTACATGTATTTGTATTTAGCTCTGACTCTAATGAGATTAGTACTATAACAGACAGTTTTTTATCATCTCCATGTTGAGTGTGATTAGTTTTTACAGGAATACTGTGTTATATTATGCTTATACTTATTATACTTATACTCTAGTTTTAATAAAATAGAACATTAAAACTGACAGATCTCTCAGCCAATGGGACGCGATTGCTGGCTCCTCTGCTGCCAACCAATTGGATGATGGTTCGATGGGCGTTGACAGACAGAAACAGACATTCATGATGCACAACAACACGGTATATCACCATGGCAACTGCACAAAAACACATTCAAACACATGGTTAGTATGATGTATGATACTAAAATACTTTACAGAAATGTATTGCAGTACTGTTGGAGTTTTTGTTTTCACTGTGAAACAAACGACACAATTCTGAAAATTCAGTAAAAAGTAAAATGAACTTCTGGGATATTTTTACTGCATTGTTGTTGATTCATGTTAAAATCACAAAGTGAAAAAATACTTTCAAACATTTTAGAAATGAAATAAAATAATTAAATGTAATTTCTCAGTTCCAAAAGTATTCAGACCAAACGGTGGTCAGCTGCTGTTCACTTTTCCTTGAGTAGCTTGATTTTACAGTTTTCAGTATTTAGACACCAAAGTTCACTGTGTTCATTTATTTTGCTATTTTTGCCGTCAATAGCCCATAATGAGACCAAAGTCATGAACAGACACAATATTGCTAAGATGATAAAACGCAAACAGTCCTGATCTTTCATGTCTTTATTGAACACAGGTATTTAACACACAGAGTGAGGGTGGAAAAAGTAAGTGAACCAGTGTTTTAATAACTGGATGAACCTTTGGCAACAACAACATCAGCATCCACCATCAGTGGTGGAAAAGTTTATGGGGTTTGTTCAATAAAGACATGAAAGATCAAATACCTGAAACTGCAAACAGGGCTGTAAACTTTACTAATAAATTCAAAATCATAAACAGAAATGTGTCATTTACAGAGGTTTTGTGTCAAGGTACATTGTCTATTATAAAGTACTTCAATGCAGTGTCATGTGTTAAGTATTTATGTCTCTAGTCTGACACTCTTTGTTAGATTGTGACTAAAAACTACCAACAGATGAGTTTAAATACAACTGTTAATATTCATACATGTGTAGTCCTTATGTGTAGTATCTCAGTGACTTGCAGTTGTATTTTTAATTGTATTTTTCTTAATTATTCTCTACATTGATTTTATGTTATATCAAGATTGAAGCTCCCTCACAAATATAATAAGTTTAAAATAAACAGACAGAATTAGAATAATAGAATAATAATAAGAAGAATAATGTGATGGAGTCAGTAGTGCAGTAATTAATGATCAGTGTGTAGTACTGCAGTACTGACTATATTAATATGTGCTATTACTCACCAGTGGTGAAGTCCTGCACTGACAAATTTCACGGTGACTGAAATCACATATAAATATATCGACTGTGTCAATATTTAGTTTCCACGTTTCTGCAAAGTTCAACACATAGAAGCTGCGAGTCGATCATTCCTCAGATTAATTATTAACACACTTCACTGATAACGTGTTGATGGAGCTGCTACACCTCTGCTGATGGAGACAATCAACTGTCGGAGCTGCTCGAAGTCCATGGAGGAGAATCCAGTGTTGGTACGCACATTGGCCTCCTGCTCGTAGAGGAGCAGGTGGAGCAAGTTCAGTTGGAGAAGGGGTTTTGCTGAAGTCTCTACGCTGCAGCCATCAGGCGCCAAGTTCATCCCACTGACAGATGTACATGACTGGGGCAATGACAGTAAGAGATGTTACACAGAGAAGTTGCACGATGAGGTTTCAGTAACTGAAGAACACGTTCTTCTGTCCCAGTCTGAAGTCATTCACCACTAACAGTACTGTCATCATCCACCATCAACATCCGTGCACACAGGAGAGAGGGTGTCATGTTGAACTCATTGAATTTATTTATTACCCACAACAGTTAACAGCAGAGGGGAATGAGAGACAAACACAAGTTGCACAATATTCCTGTAACTAAAAAAAAGTTAAAGTGTGTTTCAGGTATTTTGGAATCTTCAGTAGTACAACACTAAGGATTGTTCACTAACGTGATGCTTTGGTTTTCAGTGCATATTCAAAACTATCATACTGAAAGCACAGCTTAACGTACACACTTCAACATGTATATATATGTTATGTACAGTATAACAGAAAATTCAATGGAAATATTAAGTTATTGACATATTCATGCTTATTCCATCATCACTGCACCAACGGCCCAATAATAATATTTTTTATATACATAACAGAAGCTTCTCTTGCTGTCATCGTGCAGTCAGTCTGTGTTTGACAGAGAAGTGTCTCTTTACAATTTGAAGACAAGTTAAAAATGTGAAACAGAGACACTTTTTGCATTGTTAGTGGTTCAGACATCATCATCACCGTTCCGCCGGCTCATTAGCACTTTACAGGTTTAACAGGTATCTGCATCACTCTGATCTGTAAAAGACAAACGCAGTACTGCAGTAAAGTAAGTGCACCTCGAACAGCAGGATTTTCATGCTGCAGCTCACAACTGGATGTGTGTGGACCTGCTGAAGCTGCTGCTGTCATTGATAGAACACAAGCTGGGTTTTTTCCTCCGTTTGTAAGAGGTTAAACACACTACTACTCAAAAGTTTGGAATTATCAACAAAAACATGTTAAATACATTGTTTTATATTTTATTAGCTTATTGTATTTCAGATTGTCCAAAGTAGCTCCACTTAGCTTTCATCGCAAGGTTGAACCTGGAATGGTTTTCAGTTGACAGATGACTTATGTTAATGTGGGACCTGATGTTTTTAGACCAACTGTTGTCTTCAACAGCCACTTAGTGCTACTACAACAAATCCATATTATGGTCCAGATCTTTGGTCGTTGGTGTAGAAACATGTGACATGCATTTCATTAAGAGTTTTAAACTTCTCTTTTTCATGAGTTAATGACATTAAGTCTCCTTATAATAGATTTACTGTTGGACCTTATAAGTCCACTTGTTTGACCCGTTTCTGTCCTGCAGCTGAACCAGTGTTGACTATTTATGTTCATACATGAACAGTCATAGACTTAAAGTATCTAGATTTCCTTCAAGATGTTCCACTTCAGCACATTTAAGCTCCTCTCCTCTCTCCTTTCTCCTCTATCCATTCATCCATCCATCCATCCATTCTCATCCGCTTATCTGGGGGCGGGTCGCGGGGGGAGCAGCTTAAGCAGAGAGACTTCCCTCTCCCTAGACACCTCCTCCAGCTCTTCCGGGGGGACACCGAGGCGTTCCCAGGCCAGCCGAGAGACATAGTCCCTCCAACGTGTCCTGGGTCTTCCCCGGGGCCTCCGCCCGGTGGGACAGGACCGGAAAACCTCCCCTACGAGGCGTCCCGGGGGCATCCGAAACAGATGCCCAAGCCACCTCAACTGGCCCCTCTCGATGCAGAGGAGCAGCGGCTCAACTCCGAGCTCCTCCCGGGTGACTGAGCTCCTCACCCTATCTCTAAGGGTGCGCCCAGCCACTCTGCGGAGGAAACTCATTTCGGCCGCTTGTATCCACGACCTTGTCCTTTCGGTCATGACCCAAAGCTCATGACCGTAGGTGAGGGTAGGAACGTAGACTGACCGGTAAATCGAGAGCTTTGCCTTTCGGCTCAGCTCCTTTTTCACCACGACGGACCGGTACACCGACCGCATTACTGCTGCCGATGCACCAATCCGTCTGTCAATCTCACGCTCCCTATTTCCCTCACTCGTGAACAAGACCCCAAGATACTTAAACTCCTCCACTTGAGGGAGGATCTCCCCCCCAACCTGGAGGGTGCAAACCACCTTTTTCCGGTTGAGAACCATGGCCTCGGACTTGGAGGTGCTGATTCTCATCCCAGCCCCTTCACACTCGGCTGCAAACCGCCCCAGTGCCTGCTGGAGGTCCCGGTCTGATGAGGCCAACCGAATGGCCCTTAACAAAGGGTCCCGAATCCCGTATTCCCGGAGTACCCCCCACAGGATGCCACGAGGGACACGGTCAAACGCCTTCTCCAAGTCCACAAAACACATGTAGACTGGATGGGCGAACTCCCATGAACCCTCGAGCACCCTAGCAAGAGTATGGAGCTGGTCCAGTGTTCCACGGCCAGGACGAAAACCGCATTGTTCCTCCTGGATCCGAGGTTCGACTAGCGGCCTAACTCTCCTCTCCAGCACTCTGGAATAGACTTTCCCAGGGAGGCTGAGGAGTGTGATCCCCCTATAGCTGGAACACACCCTCCGGTCCCCCTTTTTAAAAAGAGGAACCACCACCCCGGTCTGCCAGTCCAGAGGTACTGTCCCCGATCTCCACGCGATGCTGCAAAGGCGTGTCAACCAAGACAGCCCTACAACATCCAGAGACTTAAGGTACTCGGGGCGAATTTCATCCACCCCTGGTGCCTTGCCACCGAGGAGCTTACTGACTACTTCAGTGACTTCGACCAGGGAAATGGACGAATCAACCTCCGAGTCCCCAGCCTCTGCTTCCTCAACAGAAGGCGTGACGACGGGGTTGAGGAGATCCTCAAAGTATTCCTTCCACCGTCCTACAACGTCCCCAGTCGAAGTCAGCAACTCCCCACCTCCACTGTAAACAGTGTTGGCGGGAAACTGCTTTCCCCTTCTGAGGCGCCGGACGGTTTGCCAGAATTTCCTTGAGGCAGACCGATAGTCCTCCTCCATGGCCTCGCCGAACTTTTCCCAGGTCCGAGTTTTTGCCTCTGCGACCGCGCGGGCTGCGGCACATTTGGCCTGCCGATACCCATCAGCTGCATCAGGAGTCCCACAGGCCAACCAGGCCTGATAAGACTCCTTCTTCAGCTTGACAGCTTCCCTTACTTCCGGTGTCCACCACCGGGTTCGGGGATTGCTGCCATGACAGGCACCAGAGACCCTACGGCCACAGCTCCGAACAGCCGCATTGACAATGGAGGTGGAAAACATGGTCCACTCGGACTCAATGTCTCCAGGCTCCCTCAGGACCTGATTGTAGCTCTCCCGGAGGTGGGAGTTGAAGACCTCTCTGACAGAGGGTTCCACCAGACGTTCCCAACAGACCCTCACAATACGTTTGGGTCTGCCAGGTCTATCCAGCTCCCTCCTCCGCCATCGGATCCAACTCACCACCAGGTGGTGATCAGTTGACAGCTCAGCCCCTCTCTTCACCCGAGTGTCCAAGACATATGGTCGGAGGTCAGATGACACGACCACAAAGTCGATCATAGACCTCCAACCTAGGGTGTCCTGGTGCCACGTGCACTGATGGACACCCTTATGCTTGAACATGGTGTTCGTTATGGACAAGCTGTGACTAGCACAGAAGTCCAATAACAAAACACTACTCGGGTTCAGATCAGGGAGGCCGTTCCTCCCAATCACGCCCCTCCAGGTATCACTGTCATTGCCCACGTGGGCGTTGAAATCCCCCAGTAGGATGACAGAGTCCCCAGGCGGAGCACCTTCCAGTACCCCTTCCAGAGACCCAATGAAAGCCGGGTACTCTACACTGCTATTTGGCCCGTAGGCACAAACAACGGTGAGAGACCTATCCCCTACCCGAAGGCGCAGGGAAACAACTCTCTCGTCCACCGGGGAAAACTCCAACACATGGCAGCTGAGCTGGGGGGCTATAAGCAAGCCCACCCCTGCCCGCCGCCTCTCACCATGGGCAACTCCAGAGTAGAAGAGAGTCCAACCTCTCTCAAGGAGTTGTGTTCCAGAGCCCAGACTGTGTGTGGAAGTGAGCCCGACTATCTCTAGCCGGTACCGCTCAACCTCCAGCACAAGTTCAGGCTCCTTTCCACCCAGTGAGGTGACATTCCATGTCCCAATTGCCAGATTCTTTGTCCAGGGATTGGGTTGTCGAGGCACCTCCACACGGCTGCCACCCAATCCACACTGCACCGACCCCTTATGCGCCTTCCTGCGGGTGGTGGGCCTACGGGAAGGCGGCCCCACGTCGCTCCTTCGGACTGCGCCCGGCCGGGTCCCATGGGAGAGATCCCAGCCACCAGGCGCTCGTCTACGTGCCCCAACCCCATTCAAATTCTACCATTTCATGTCATTAACTTTATGTCTTCTCTCTCCTGTAGTTGTGTTTCCTCCTCTCTGTCTCCCTCTCTCTGTTCTCCTCTACAGGCAGATGAGAGTGGCAAGATGGCGGCGCACAGTGTTGCAGCGGCTTGGTGCTCCTCCAGTCAGTGCTTTTTCGTGTTTTTGTTTATGTTTGTAATATTTTTGTCCATTACACCTTGCTATGCAAGAAACATCTACTGCCATCAAGATCTCCTTAAAATAGGAGTTTGTTGCGACCGGAGTGTTACAACCGAGTTTCTCCGTTCACAAAATATCCCGGAGGACATCGCAAGGAATCCCGGCCTCAGGTGGTTCACGATCCCCACGGCGAGGAGGCGAAAGCGTAGGGACAGGAAACAAAAGAGAGGTTGCAGAGCCGGAGCGCTAGCTAGGCTAAGGAGGCGACCACAAAGACCACCGCTTCCCAGCCTCTTTCTGACGAATGCCAGATCACTAGTCAACAAAATGGATGAACTGAGACTACGGATTAATAACAATTTCCTAAAGGACAGTTGCATTTTGTTGATCACAGAGACCTGGCTTCATCCTCTCATCCCAGACTCTGCTACCCAGCTAGCAGGCTACACCGCTCAGCGCCACGACAGGACAAAGGACTCCGGTAAGAGCAGAGGAGGGGGGCTCTGTGTTTATGTCAACAATAACTGGTGCACAAATACCGAGACTGTAGAGAGTCACTGCTCTCCGGACCTGGAGTGTGTGACAGTTAGATGCAGGCCTATCTACCTCCCGAGAGAGTTTACTGTCGTCATGGTCACGGCTGTTTACATTCCACCGGATGCTAATGCTAACTCGGCTATCGGACTTTTACACGGCAGCATTAGCAGGCAGCAGAGCAGGTATCCCGACGCTGTGCACATCATAGCAGGGGATTTTAACCACACGGACCTAAAGCCAGTGCTTCCTAATCTGCACCAGCATGTTAAGTGTACCACCAGAGAAGCAAACACTCTGGACAAGGTCTACACAAACATTAAGCTAGGCTATAGGGCCAGACCACTACCTCACCTGGGCCAGTCTGACCATGTGTCTCTGCTTCTAATCCCTGCATACGCCCCCCTTAGGAAAACTGCACTTACAATTTCAAAAATTGTAAAAACATGGCCTGATGATGCCACTCAGCAGCTGCAGGACTGTTTTGAGAGGACCAACTGGGACATCTTTGAAGATCCAGACCTGGAAGTGTTCACAGATAGTGTGCTATGTTACATTAAGAACTGCATAGACACTGTTACAGTGGACAAGCACATCAGGGTGTACCCTAACAGGAAGCCCTGGATGAACCGGGAGGTCCAGCAGCTACTGAGGGAGAGGAACACTGCCTTCAGGTCTGGCGACAGGGCTCTCTACAGCTCGACACGAGCCAACCTGAAGAGAGGCATCAGGAAGGCTAAACTGGATTACAAGAGGAAAATTGAAGGCTGCCTGGACAGCAACAACACCAGGGAGGTGTGGCAGGGAGTCCAGCATCTGACCAACTACAGGACGACCCTCTGTGCCGCCGAAGGCGACTCCTCGTTGGCGGAGGAGCTGAACCTTTTCTTCACTCGCTTCGAGATAGAGCAACCAGACGCACCCACACAACCACATCCTGCAGCCCACAGTAGCCTCAGCCTCACAGTGAAGGAGCACGAGGTGAGGGGAGTACTGAGGTCCGTCAACTCGAGGAAGGCTGCTGGTCCGGATGGTGTCTCTGGACGAGTACTGAAGGACTGTGCGGACCAGCTGGCTGGAGTGTTCACCAGGATTTT
The DNA here is from genome assembly GCF_900324465.2 of Anabas testudineus. NCBI lineage: Eukaryota > Metazoa > Chordata > Actinopteri > Anabantiformes > Anabantidae > Anabas > Anabas testudineus. The sequence continues at coordinate 304,454 of NC_046621.1, forward strand.
CAATCTGTCCCTGGCCCGGTCTACTGTCCCACCGTGCCTGAAGTCCTCCACCATAGTCCCCCTGCCTAAGAAAACGCACATCACCAGCCTCAATGACTACCGGCCAGTTGCACTCACCCCAGTGGCGATGAAGTGCTTCGAAAAACTGGTAAGGGGTCACATCACTTCACTACTCCCACCTTCCTTCGACCCACACCAGTTTGCGTACAGGGCGAACAGATCCACAGAGGATGCCGTAGCCACTGCCCTCCACACGGCACTGTCCCACCTGGAGCAGCAGGGGAGCTATGTGCGGATGCTCTTTGTGGATTATAGCTCTGCATTTAACACAATTCTTCCCCACAAACTAGTTAACAAACTGTTGGACCTAGGACTCCCACACTCCACCTGCTCTTGGATCAAGAGCTTCCTCTCTGATCGCAGTCAGAGGGTGAGAGTGGGCCCACACACCTCCAAGGTCCTTAGTCTCAGCACTGGCTCCCCACAGGGCTGTGTGCTGAGCCCCCTGCTCTACACTCTTTCCACTTATGACTGTACACCGGCTCACCACAGCAACGCTATCGTCAAGTTCGCAGATGATACCACAGTGGTGGGACTCATCTCAGGGGGAGATGAGTCTGCCTACAGAGACGAGGTGGAACAGCTGACATTGTGGTGCAGGGGGAACAATCTGCTCCTTAACACCTCGAAGACAAAAGAGGTTGTCATTGACTTCCGGAGGACAAAAACTGAGGTCCCTCCACTGTACATTGGTGGGGACTGTGTTAAGAGGGTGTCAGACTTCCGTTTCTTGGGGGTCCACATAGAGGAGGATTTAACCTGGGGAGTACACACCTCTGAGCTGATAAGAAAGGCCCAGCAGAGACTGCACTTCCTAAGGGTACTTAGGAAGAACAACATCTCCCAGAGACTGATGGTGTCCTTTTATCGATGCTCTATTGAGAGCATCCTTACATACTGTGTGTCTGTGTGGTTCAGCAGATGTACAGTGGCTCAGAGGAAAGCTCTCCAGAGAGTGATCAAAACAGCACAGAGGATCACCGGTTCCCCTCTCCTCCCTCTAGAAGAACTTCACAGTTCCCGCTGCCTCAAAAAAGCCCAAACAATTCTCAGGGATACTACACACCCTGGACACTCTCTCTTTGAACTGTTGCCATCAGGGAGAAGGTTCAGGTCCATCAAAACTAGGACTGACAGATTTAAGAAAAGCTTTTATCCAGTAGCAATAACTACATTAAACACCATAAAGAACGGACCATAGTGACAGTATGCTCACTTGTGGGAGTGAGAGCTGGTCTGGAGCACAATGTGATGTGACCTCTTTGATTACTTGAAGGGTTGTTTGTGTCTTATTTTGTCTTTTGACTGTCTCTGATTATTTATTCTGTTTTTTGTTTGTTTTTTTATTCCTTTCATTCTATATATATATGGCACAGACTGGTTGGCACCTTAATCTCGTTGTACGATGTTGCAATGACAATAAAGTTTATCTTTATCTTATCTTTATCTTTATCTTTATCCTCCTCCTTGGAGCTGTATATCTCCAGAGTCCAGTTACTGGTCCTACCAACCTGTCCAGTGTCTCTGCTGGCTGCTGTTCTTTTCTCTCTCCTCTTTCCACTCACTCTGTTCGCTCGAGGCAGATGGCCGCCCACCCTGAGCCTGGTTCTGCTGGAGGTTTCTTCCTCTAAAGGGAGTTCTTCTCTCCACTGTCTCCTGGTGCTGTTCAGTGGGGTTGTTGGGTTTCTCTCTGTATAACTTTATAAGGTCTTGACCTAAATATGTGAAGTACTTTGAGTTGATTCTGGTGCGATTTGGTGATATAAATAAAATAAAAAAGAACTGAAGTAAATGACCTCTCCTCTGTCCTACTTTCCCTGTCTGCAGACCTTGGTCCTGAAATCAAGTTTCTCCAATGCCACTAATCAGGTTTCAGTTCTGACGGTTATGAATGTAATCGGATTACTGAGGATTGGGTCATAAAGAGATTAAACGGTTTCTAAGGATTCAACCACACAGTTTATTATCAATGTAGATTTTATTCATGTCTTAACGTGTTAACCATCCACCTGTTCATTATTTAAACTACTTCTTCTATTAAAGGTCGAGAGCTGGAGCCAATTCCAGCTGTCACTGGGTCAAAGGTGAGGTTCACCCTGGACGGGTCAGCAGTGTTATCATTCTAAACACCATTATCTGTAGGAGCCAAATGGGCTGACGGATTCACAGACTGAACCCTGGGGTCGCTGTGCTAGAGTAGCTTTGCTGTCTAGGTTACCTGTGCACTGAGGTCGTCAGGTGTTTTGACCCAAAAGAGGAAAAGGTTTTAGACTGTTGCATTGTTGCAGTTCGTTTCTTTATGATTGCAACTGTACTGGATGATCATTGGTGATTTGTGGAAAAAGCAAAGCACTTGGACATGCAGAGGAAGACTGGGCGCTTCATGCTGTGAACAGGAGCTAACAGCAACATCACAGTAAGACAAGCGTGTCAGCCAGGTTACTGCAGGTTACAACACCTAAGTAGCTCAAAGTATTAGACTTAGCTCCAATATTATTATTACCACAGTCATTATTTTTCCTATTAAGGCAACACGTACAGCTCCACACGACAGTCTCACAGTTTGGCCTTGTTCATTCGGCTCATCAGTTTCTCCAGTTTGATGGCGAGCATCATGTCACCTTTGATCTGCAGCTTCCCTGACATGAAGGCCATCGTGGGCTTCAGCTGCCCTGAAAGAACACAGGAAAAACAAAATGCTGTTAGGACGCTGTGGAAGTGACGTTGCTGATGGTTTGTACAGCCGTGATGTTCCCACAGTGCATCCAGCAATTGTTCAGTTGTTACAACATGATAACATGAGTCTTAAGAAGTGGTGGAAAGTAACTAAGAACTAAACCGAGTGTAGTTCTTCAGATTTATATTTTACATGAAAACACAAGACGCAACACAAATCGGAGCCGTTAGAAGGTTTCTCACATGGTTTCATCCAGTGACTGTTTGAGACAAAGAAGCGAAAAGGATCCAGAATTTCACAGAATGCTCAGAGACACGTTCAATACAGATATAAAGAAATGTTGCAGAAATACGTCCATTTCTTTCTTTCTCCGATTCTTCTTCTGTGATAAATTCATTTATAAAGAGTTCAAAGCGGCTGCACTATAATAATTTCTTTTAATCTGATCACGTCACATGTACTGTATCATCATTTATCGTGTAATTTGATGATGATTTGTGATACTTCTCACCTGAGAACATCTTGCTGAAGTCAGCGGAGTCCATCGTCATGACAACGTCAGCTTTTACAGGTGGCTGACCCTTACCCGTGCTGCCGGAGCCGCTCTTCAGGTCCAGAAACCAGACGCCGCCGTGCTCTCCTGACACAGACATAAGAAAACACACATCACATCATCATTTCCTAATGACAGAACTAGAGAAGGAGGAGAAGAAGGAGGAGGAGAAGAAGAAGAAGGAGGAGAAGAAGAAGAAGCTGTAATAATTTCAGTGGATAAGAATATACAACAAATAAGATCAGGAATAATTATAAAGATTTTTCTGAATGAGTCATTTTTCTTGTGATGATGAACGATGGACCATGAGGTCAGTCGGACTGAAATCTTCAATTCATGATGGGAAAAGATAAACAGCGTTGATCATCTTCCTAATAAAAGAAAACTGATGCTTTTGTTTAGCTGGGCCTGTTGAATCTGTCGTTTGTGTGAAGAGTCATTACAACACAGTATTTAATGACAACCTCTCCACCGGAATGACGTGCGACAGTAAATAAAACAAATCTACTGATTTTTATCATACTTTGTGTTATGATTAACACCTTTGTCCCTGTCAGGATCCTGTGGGAATGACCACTCAATGTTTCTGGTGATCAGATCAGTCAGTAGTTAAACTGTGTCCTCTGGAGCTGTATACCTCCAGAGTCCAGTTACTGGTCCTACAACCTGTCCAGTGTCTCTGCTGGCTGCTGTCTTTTCTCTCTCCTCTTTTCCACTTACCCCAACCGGTCGAGGCAGATGGCCGCCCACCCTGAGTCTGATTCTGTTGGAGGTTTCTTTCTCTCCTGGTGCTGCTCAGTGGGGTTGTTGGGTTAACTATATAATTCTGTATACAGTTATATTTTGTAAGATGTTAAACCTTAAACACTGTCAAGTGTCTTGAGACGACTTCTGTTGTGATTTGTTGCTTTATAAATAAACTGAACTGAATTGAACTCTTAATCCTCTGAAAATGTTCAGCATTTGTTACCATGGTGACATAACCCAGTTATATGTGAGCCAGAAAAGCTTAGTTATGCTGAGAGGAGCTGAAAGACCCAGGATCTCGCTTCAAGGTACAGATCCGCCAAGTAGACACAGTACAACTGAAGGATGCCTGCAGGATCTCCTAATATTCAGGCGACAGTAGCTCAGGTGGTAGAGCAGTCGTGTGAGTTGTTCGATTCCCGGTTCCTCCTGTCTGTTTGCTGAGGTGTCCTTGGACAAGACAGACCGTAGTGTAGCGCTGACATACTGTCTAGCAGCTGTCCAACCACAATTTCCCCAGGGGGATCAATAAAGTACTCATTATTATTATTATAGGGATATAATACTGCACATCCACAGGATCTCCTTATATGGATATAATACTGCACATGCACAGGATCTCCTTATATGGATATAATACTGCACATGCACAGGATCTCCTTATATGGATATAATACTGCACATCCACAGGATCTCCTTATATGATTATAATACTGCACATTTACAGGATCTCCTTATATGGAGCTCTAGTATAAGTAGTTCAGTACTACTCCTGTTGTTACCTGTCAAATCAAACTGATAAATGGCCTGAGTTGAGTTGACAACGTCTTCGTTGATGTTTCCTCTGATCAGGTCAAATGTGCTTTCTATTGGTCCACTGGAGGATGATTTGGCTGACGATGGCGATGATGAGGATGATGGTTTGAAGGCTGGCGTCGCTCCTAGAAACCAGGGGACAAAATGAGGTAATTTGAGGTTATGTCTAAGACACCTGTTGAAGACACCTGGGGGCGCTGCAGAGACACTTTGTCACCAGTCTTTGAAAATGAACTGAAACTGCACATGTACAATATATTATTAATTATAATATTATTTTATTATTAATCATCTGGAGTTTTTCCAGATAAAAGCAGAGAGATGTTTATATTAAAGACAAGATGGATAAATTTAGTACACTTGAATATGAATGTACACCAAAGCAGAAGTAGCATAGGAAGCAGGTTAAAAGTCACCTTTTAATAAAAGCATATTATAATAGTACTTTACTTACAGCATAACAATTACAGTGGTATTTTAGCTATTTGTAGAAACATCAGTAGTGAAATATACAGTATATATCATCGTAATATTTGTACTGATTTGTACTTCCTATTTAATAACTTAATTACAAATACTAAAATACCATCATTACAAAATTTATTTCAGCCCGATTATCATCAGCAGCGGTGACATGTCTAGCTCTCATTTGTAGTACGTGCAGTACCATGTGCTGTATTTTAAGTACTTCAAGTTGTTGCATATGCAGTATAATAATAATAAATATAATATTTACCATGTTGCTCCATCAGTTTCACCAGTGTCTCTGGTGCTTCGTCCAAGAAAAAGTCAGGCAGCAAGGGGTGGCCTGTTGACCAATCAAAGACCACCATCAGTACTACATGACAGTATTGGGGAATGCTAGGCTCTACCTACCTCTACCCATAGCTATGTTAGTAATAGCACACCTGGTTTCACGGCATACTGGTCAAAGTCGCGAGCTCCGTGCTCCTTCAGGACATCCTCATCTACCAGGAAGTGACCCGTGTAGTGCTTCGGTTGGGACAGGATGATGTAGGCGGCGTCTGCTATGATGTCCGCTGTACGACACTGTTTAGCAATACCCTCCCCACCCAACATGTCCATGGCTGCTGTCTGGATTGCTATGGCAACAACATAGGTCAGAGCAGAGTTAGCATGCTAGTTTGGAAACATTTATCTATTAACATGCCAATATTTAGCCACTGACCAGTTTTGGGCCACAGGGCATTGACGGCAATTTGACCTCTGAACTCTTCAGCCATTCCCAGGACGCACATGGACATGCCGTACTTTGCCATTGTGTACGCTGAAGAGAAGAAAACAGACACATTGTTACCAAACAGGTGTATGATGGGACACCTGGTCAGTTGGTTGCTATGGTTACCTGTGTGGTTCTTGAACCAGATGGGGTTGAGGTTGAGTGGAGGTGAGAGATTAAGGATGTGAGGACTGCGGCTCTTTAGCAGGTGAGGGATGACCATCTTAGATCTGAAACACAGACGCTCGTTAATTAAAGCTTGTTAATTAAAGGTCGTTAAACTCTGCCCGTTACTTACAGCGGCTATAAGAAGCTACTTAATTAAACACTGACTACATCTCATTATCTGTAGCCTATAATGGCAGTGAACAGAGCTGCACAAAGCTTGAGTTAAAAGGTTAACAGCTGTGTCCTCAGTGTCCGTGTTCAGTAAAAGTAACATGTCAGAGCCGTACGTCAGGTATGTTCCTCTCATGTTGATTCCCAGCATCAGATCCACCTTCTTCATCGGCGTCTCCAGAGTTCCTGTCAGAGTGATGGCGCTGGCGTTGTTGACCAGGATGTCGATACCTGCCGATCAGACACCGACAAAAACACCTGTGATACAATCATCATCCACCACCAATTAAATTAGTAAACGTCAATGAGCTGAGGTCGATGGATAAACTCGAGCTGCAACACGTTGGTTTACCTCCAAACTTGTCGACAGCTTTCTGAACAGCCTCTCCAACTTGCTTTTCATCACGAATGTCGACTACACAGGCTAACGCTCTCCCCCCTGCTGCTTCAACTACAACACAGAAAATAAAAGAATAACCGAAAGAAGAAAATCCAGTGTCACGGTGACCTTTGAAAATCAGTAATCGGTGATGTGACATAAGAACCCAACAATGGAAGAAACCAGGGTCAGGGTGCCCCGACCGGTTAGGAGAAAGTGGACAAGGCCCTGTTTCCAATTTTTAACTGACTTTTTCTTGTGATGTATTGTACTTCTTCGTGGAGTAAGACAGTCCGATCTGATTTTGACTCTATCCAGAAGGTTTGTAAGTAGTCAGGACACCAGGACCAGGGAAGGTCTGTATCAACTTTTAAGGTCATTTTCTTCTTGTCATTGAACCTCATGTTCAGGCTTAAATTAACAATGTGTTTGGCCTATAACAGAAAATTATCATTACCTATTCTGCCAGCCCTTCAGAAGGTATGAATCTGTAATCTTTAATCAATTAATAGTTTCTAGTTTTAAACGAGATTCATAAGAAGGTACACTGGGGTCTAAGACCTGGCCGACCAGACAGCTGAGAGGAGATCTACTCCTGTTAAAGTAAAGGTTTTACTAAATGTAATACTACATTTCACATTTAATAAGGTATCATTTCCCACAACAGATGTTTACTATATTCAGCAGCGTATTCATCTACATTTGCTGCCTGCTCACCCTCTTGAGCTGCAGTGTAAATGGTTCCTGGTAGTTTGGGGTGAGGTTCAGCGGTTTTGGCAGCGATAACAATGTTGGCTCCGTCTCTGGCGGCTTTCAGAGCGATGGCTTTACCGATCCCTCGACTCGCTCCTGTGATGAAAAGCGTGCAGCCGGCTAATTTCCTGAAACGCACAGAGACAGTAACGGTCACGTTCTCAAGCTTCACCCTAAATTATCCACAGAGAAATATCAGAAACTATTTTGACTGATGATTTAGAGAAGCCAGGAGGGGACATGAATGCAACTTGTTCTCTTGTGACAAAGTCATGTATTTTCTCTGTATCTGAACAAAACAGGATTATTTTGTCATGGTAACAAGATAATTAAATTAAATTCAATTTTATTTGTAGAGCGCTTTTTACAATTGACATTTGTCAACAACGACGTTACGTCACAAAGCAGCTTTACACAACCAAAGAACAGTACATGAACAGTGAATGTGTATGAATCATAATAATCAGATTGTCCCTGATGAGCAAGCCGAGGGCGACGGTGGCAAGGAAAACTCAGAGAAGGTAACAGGAAGAAACCTTGAGAGGAACCAGACTCGACAGGATTAATTAACTTGTGATCTCAAGATAAGGGCATAAAAGAAATTGCCTCCATCTGTTGCTAGCTTCTGTTGATAAAACTTATTGATCAAATTGATCAAAAATAATTTCAATGATTTCACACAATAAGTACTACTATTAACTGCAACTTTAAAATGTACTGAAATTTTCTTTTTTATGACAAGTTAGACTTACATCTTTACAAATCGTTTCCTTTTTATATGTCAGTGTTACATAAATACACTTAAATTGTTCTTCTGACTTTTATTAAAACTAAATATGTTGTTATGTAAAGTGCACATGTGTTATGTTAAATATAATTTAACTTCCTGTTCACTTTTCAAAATAAGACTCAATTGTTGGCTTTTATTTTGAAGGTACGCGTGACATTGTTCGGACTCCTGTTACGAAATCTGCCTCTTTTACAACGTTTGCACAAAGGTCAATTAGCCAAAATACACAGTTGTTATACTGAAAACTGCTTGTACAGAACCTGCATCTACACATAGTTTACTTCGAGAAACCCTCGTTTTTTGCGTTGCTTTTAGATTTGTAGTGAATAAAGTGAATAAATCCAGAAACATGTATTAAAACAAGTAAACAAGTATTTTGACCTGAACCCTGCTGCTCGACAAGAGCAGCTTCAAGATGACTAAACACTAAAGCTGCTTTCACCAAACTCTCTGGAAAAACCTTAACTTCGAAATGAATTGTTGTGGAATCACACGACCCCCCAGTAGAACCGAACTCTGTTCATATTTTGACTTAGATAAGACAAAGACACCATTCGGGTTATTAAACGTCCCGAAAAAGAGGTCGTGGTCACTGAAAACTTGGATTATAGTGGAGTCTCTGGAAAATGCCGTGCTTTATTCAGACACCTTCAAAACACATTTTTCTAGGAAATGACAAAAGAACAAGTGGATAACGACACGCTTTACTATAGGAGCAGATGCCACCATACTCTGTAGAAACGACTTTAACCTTTAAACTTCAAGGAACAAAGATCAACAGACAAAAAGGCCAGAACAGAAGTACACACAGTTTCTACAGCAGGACGCTTTGACAATCATATCGGCGTCGTAGAGTCTCAAAGTAACGACGATTATTTAGCTCAAATCTCAACTTAGTCTGGATGTGCTTCAGTGTTTGCGGTAACCGCCTAGGTTAAAGCCAGACGCTGTTTCGCGATATTTTTTAACGGGATTCTGGATGTGAGCGTGCGACCGTGCTGCGTAGCCTGCCGAACGCACTCACCCCGTGTTCTGCAACATCGTTGGTTTCAGGTGAAAATACCGATATGATGTGGGTCTGATGTCTGATTCACACAACTCGTGTCCGAGCCGAACAATGACACTCAGCAGTCTGCGCCACCTTTCACCCACTTCACGATGATCGAGCCAACAGGAAGTTAGACATCACCTACTCTGCTCCACTTCCGGTGTTCTCATGACGGATCAAGCTAAACTTTACCACAAGATATCAGAATATATCTTTATATATCTTTATAAACAGTCTATTCTTTAAAGTCTACACTCCGACCTGGTTTGATTGATGATAAACTCACATTTATCATGATTCAAATAAGCCCTAGCACATGAGTACGATAGTTTTTTCCTTGAAACCATATTTTTACGATAGAAATTAACATTTTATGACATTTAATAGGTTTTATAATTTATTATTGTAAACGTACGTTGGATTTTATAGAAAACATTATATAAAGTATGTCTCTCATATGTTTTCCATACTGTTGTATTGTATTTCTGTCCATACTATTACAGTATATTTAACATTGTACACCCTGGCTATGTTATTCAATATAAATGTAGGTTTAAACCCCATGGCTGCCACTTTTATATCAGTAGGAGTCTAACAACTGACTGAAAAACTTTATTAACCTAACCTTATTACAGTTGTTCTCAGACAGAAAGAAAAGGAGCCACAATCAGAAACGATCCACACCAAACAATTCACAATAACACCAATACAGCGAAACTCAGTATATGTACAAAATATGTGAGATGATTGAAAATGGGTCAATAATTAAAGTCTAGGGAGGAATGACAAGGGGGGTGGGGGGATTTGCAGAGATTGATGGCCACAGAAAGAAAGGACCTCCTGAGGTTCTCTGTGGAGGACATGATGTTGATCAGTCTTTGGCTGAACGTCATCCTCTGTCCAACCACACTGCACACTGTGCAGTGGGTGGGAGGGATTGTCCAGGATTGAGTTTGGACAGCATCCTGGACTTTATTCATCCGGAAAGAAATAGTATTGTCAACACACTCGAGTTTAAATAAAAATACCTGAAGTCTGAGGTGTACAGGGTGAAGAGGATTGGAGTATGGAGTTCTGGAGCACACAGTGCTTTAGTGACTACAGACCACAATATCAGACACACAGTTTTGCAGGCAGACATACTGTGGGAGGTAAGTGAGGTAGTCCATGATCCTGGAAATCAGTGGAGTGTTAACCTGCATGTTTTTAATTTCTCTCCCAGCACTGCAGGCCGGATGGTGTTAAACTGGAGAAATCAAAACACATGATCCTAACTAAGCCCCCAGGCTTGTCCAGGTGGGTGTAGGTCTCTCCTGGTGCAGGCTCAGGTTGAAGATGTGCTGGAGAACACCACATAGCTGAGGAGCACAGGCTTTCAGCACCTTGGGCTGACTCCATCAGGACCTGCCGCCTTTGTGGGGTGAAGCCTGTGCAGCTCTCTTCTCACCTGCTCAGCTGAGACTGTGAGGGTGGTGGCTGAGTCCTGTGGGGGAGGGACTGATAATAATAATAATAATTATTATTATAATAATTTACTTCAACAGTCTGTTACACTGTGATTTCTTTATTTTTATTTACTGGTTCGTGATTTATCTGACTATAGTTTCTGGTTACAGACCATATGACCGGTATAAGCAAATAAAATCAGTTTTATTATTACAAATCACACAACCCAAAAGATAAACTTGCAGTAATAACAGTGCAGTAGGCGTCTGTTACACAGAGTACTTTTACTGCTAATAAGTACTACTACTACGTACTTGAAGTATTGTTGACATGAAACCACCCGCTGACACATTTTGTGGATATTCCTTTATTTTCCCAAATGTTCATCATTTTCTTCCTGAAGCTATGATTCTCTTTTACTTTTGGTTCTGAAGCCGAAGAAAACAAAGTGTTCGTTAATCTGCTGTCCGTGTTTCGGGGGATGATCTGTTTCATTGATCTATGGATTATTATCGATCCTTTTGATCCGAGGCGTGTCCGCGAGTCGCCATCTTGTCCCGTGACGTCATCGAACGGGAAGTGAGCTCGTTGTTCTCCACGGTCGCTGCCTGGCTGCGGAGCGGGAGGCTCGCGGACCAAAACAACTCTTCCTCCTCCTCTTCGTCCTCCTCCTCTTCCTCCTCCTCTTCGTCCTCCTCCTCCTCGTCCTCCTCCTCTTCCTCGCCGCGGACCATGGACGGGTGAGCGCGGGGAATCCTCCCGAACCTTTCCCGAATCTTCCCGCCGTCCTCCGTTTCCCTGGTGACTGAACCGCACCTGCGCGAGCCCCCCGCCGCCGACCCCCTCGCGCTCCGTGTGTCGCTCGTGCGACTCGTTTCCTCGTTTTGTTTTGGTTCAAAGTGTCGCGAGCGACCACCGAGCGGCGGGATCTGAGCGGCTGAAATCCCGCGATACCTGGAACCGGAGAGACGAGCTGCTTACTTCATGAAAACAGAGAGAATCTGTTCGTTTTTAGTCGCTAAAACTCCTCAAATGTTCTCAGGAGAACACACGAGGTGCTTTATATGTTCCTAATGTTTCCTAAAGTTAGTGGACTGAACGAAGGAGGAGTCAGGTACCAATAGGTTTTCTGACGTTTGTTCCTGTATGTTCCTTAAACGTACTGTGTGATAATCAGCTGTAAGTTGTTAATAATCAGAATAAAAACAGGTCGTGATCATCAGACCTGACGAACAGGACGTGCAGACCATCCTGGACATTGTTGTTTAGACGTTAGTAGCTGTTCTCACGTGTTGTTCTCGTCAGGAGATCGTGATTATTATGATTATTATGATTATTATGATTATCAGCAGCACACACAACAACATCATTAACCCATGAGAACCACGATGTTCAATGAAGAACAAACCAGATGGAACACGTGGAACACTTTTCTCTACACCTAGTTACACCGGGATAAAACCACAGAGTCCACCTGAGGAACCCAGTTCTCCCTGCTCGGTAGAACCAGAAACCCAAACGAGTGACGCCGGTGTCACACCGGGTTCTTGTGGGTGGATCTCAGGTGTCCAATCTGTTCCCGTAACCGACGCCACACCTGAGATGATGGTTTTCATGTGTCACTTCTCGTCGACAAAGACTTAATCACAATATTTGTGTTTCTCTGCAGGAATCAGTGTTTACGTTGTCTCTCAGCTGCTCTGCGAACATGAGCACCTCCAACCTGTCCGCAGGTGAGTCTCGGCCCCTCCCTCCCTCTCTGTCTGAAAACCCCAAAGGTTAAAGTCACTTACCTGTATGTTTACCTGTCCACAGTGGATGGCACTGATAGGCTGTGTGTTTCTGAGCGTGCCCAGTGCGTCCCGTCTCGGGTGCTTCACCTGCGTCAGCTACCTGCCGACGTCTCTGAACAGGAAGTTCTGGCTCTGGCGCTGCCGTTCGGCCGAGTTCATAAACTGATCACGCTGAAGACCAAGAACCAGGTGACAGGAGGAGCCGAACACGTGCATCTGTACTGACTGTGTTGTTGTTTATTTGTTTACACTTTTTTTATTGAATTTTATTTGGTCATAATTCATCAAGTTTCCACGTCAGTATTTTATATTAAAATAATTTTATTATTATTCATGTCTTCAAGGCATTTTTAGAAATGGCGTCGGACGAAGCGGCTGTTACCATGGTGAATTACTACACTTCAGCCACGCCCACTGTCAGGAACCAGCCAATCTACATTCAGTACTCCACCCATCGCGAGCTCAAGACGGACAATTTGACCAATCAGGTGAGACGCTCTGGTCACTTCATTTATTTTTATTGTATTTATTATATTGTAGAATACATTTGAAATTATGTTTATTTTAAAGTTTAAAACAACAGATAAAAAATAACCAGAAACAAATTACTTTAGAAGAAAAGCAGCTGGTGGAAACCTGTGAAATTTGTTATTTATTACTGTATTAATATTTAATTGTATGTGACACATAAGGTAACCACACTCCACCTTTGATAGAAACTGATCGACAGGTTTCCTTCTTCAGTTAATCAATAAACGATTTAGGTTGAAAGAAACTTTTCATGTTCATCATTGGTTTTTTTTGTTTGTTTGTTTGTTTCTCAGAGAGCTCAGGCAGCGCTGCAGGTCATCAACGCCACAGCGATGCATTCTGGGAATGTGGCGACAAGTGGGGAGGTGCGGGCCTTAACACCTGGTCACAGTCCGGTCCTGAGAATCATTGTAGAGAATTTATTTTACCCAGTGACTCTGGAGGTCCTGCAGCAGGTCTGTTGATCATCAACGCTGAAGTTTCTGTGCTTTGGTCTTTTTGCTGTTCTTAGGAGCTCATGTTGCTACGTTTCTGTAATTATACTTATTGTGTTAGAAGATAGAATGGAATTCATTCAGTAAATGTGGTAATAAATGTGGTAATAAATGTGTTTGCTCAGAGCATAAAGATAAAATACAACTTTATTCATCCTGAAATAATAGTTTTGTCAACAGACTCGAGTTGAAATAGAATGAAAGGTGCAGGTGTTCTGCAGGAGGAATGAACGGGAAACCCTGCAAGATGGCGCGCAGGGCTGATAAACAGTTACTGAAGGAACAGGTTCATTTATTTTAACTCCATACATAACAGTTATGGCTCGTATGCCACCATTAATACGCCATTACGTATAATGTTTATTTCTCATTTCTTTAATTTTGTAACTTATTAATTATTACTAATTTAATAATGTTTATGGAGAAATGGAGAGAAGCGGTTCACAAACTTTCAAGTACCTTTGTTTATTTGTACAATATAAGTAATAATCAGCTGTACAACGATGGTAAAAACAGTCGTCACATGGAAAGATGGACTTGTCGCTAAAACTTGGTTCGATAAAAACAGAAGAGAGCAGAATGAAACGGGAACAGTGCGATGTAGTCGTTGTGTGAGGAACAACATGCAAATATACATAACATAAGCAAATTAAAGCTTCTTCACCAAACAGCAGCAGCCAGGAAATACTAACTTTTGAAAACCACGTTTCCATAGATATTTACATGGATCAGTTTCAAGAAGCGATTTAAATGATGTGAGTGCAGGTAACTTACATCCTCTGCTCCGACTGGACAGCAGGAAACAGACTCTGCTTTAGGATCGGTTGGCTGTGTCAGAGGATATTTTCATAGAGTTTCGTCTGTAACACGTGGTTTAACGTGTCCTCACACATACTTCAGTCAGGCTGTGATCCTGGTCCGTACACAGAGGAACTAAATAAATCTCTGTCAAAGCTAAAGCTCAGGTCCAAATATCATTTCCTCGGAGAGTCTCCGTATTTTCTTTCTTTAAGGTTCTTAATTATGATGACGTGTAGTCACCTTATTGTTAAAACTATTTTCAAACGTTCACAAATTAATTTTAAATAATACTTCCCCCAAATGATCAATATTAAAATGCAAACATTCTCCTGACAGAACAAATCTGGCCACTGTTCTACAGGTGGTTTGTTGTAAGTTGTTTGTTGAGCAGCATTAAAACAGAGTAAATGTAGTAAATTCATTGTTTTAAATCCAAACAAACTCGTTTATTTCTCGTCTGTTTTCAGATCTTCAGTAAGTTCGGCTCTGTGCTGAAGATCATCACCTTCACCAGAAACAATCAGTTCCAGGCTCTGCTGCAGTTCAGTGATGCCGTGCACGCTCAACACGCCAAGGGAGTGAGTCACACACACACACACACACACACACACACTGTACGTAAACTGTTTGGATGCAGAGAAGTTAAAAACATTTCCTCAGTGAATGGCAGTAGAAAACCATTTACAGCTCCAGTATAGAGTCTGAGGTCCGATCAGATGGCAGCTTTGTGACTTCCTGTGTTTCAGGCTCTGGACGGTCAGAACATCTACAACGGCTGCTGCACTCTGAGGATAGACTTCTCCAAACTGAGCGCGCTCAACGTCAAATACAACAACGAGAAGAGCCGGGACTTCACCAGAGCCGACCTCCCGACCGGAGAGTTGGAGCCGGCCGCATTCGGTGGGAGGAGCTAACGACGCCGTGTTGGTGTCTGTGTGTTTAAGACGTGTTCATATGTCACTGAAGGTGGCGTCTGTGTGACTGGACAGTAACTGGGCTGGTGTGTTACAGGTGTGGCCCTCCCTCCATATGGAGCTGCAGCTTTCCCCCCACCCTTCCACCAACACACAGGTGAGTCAGACATCAAACCGTCAATGAATTAAATCACATTATTTCTTCTGTTATGTTAACTTTTTGTTTTTATGGCAAATATAATTTTATAATTTCTTCTGCTTTAAATTTCATTTATTTTGCTGATTTAAATGAAACTTAAAATTTTCTTTTTTTCTGATTTAAATATTTTTTTTTCTAATTATTTGATTTAAAAAAGTGAATTCTTCTGTTTTAAGAACACTTTGATTTAAGTCACGTTTTAATTCTGTTTCTTAGTTTTAAATAAAGTTACATGTCTTTTCTTCCTAAGCTCTGTCAATGGCGGCCGTCCCTGGCTCGTTGGTGTCCCCCACACGTGTCTCGCTACAGGTAGCGCCCCCTCCCGTCCACTCGGTGCTGTTGGTGTCTAACTTGAACCCAGAGGTCAGAGATCACACTGTCACACAATGACCAACCAATCAGAGCAGTGCACTCTAAGGTAACGCGTTAACACTGTTTGTCTGTGCAGAGCGTGTCGCCGCACTGCCTCTTCATCCTGTTTGGTAAGAACCTGTTTAAATCATCATTAGCAAGAAACATTTAAAGAATTCAGTTTTAATTTTCATTCAATGTTTCTCACTGCTTCTGAGGTGAAGTGATGGTGATGGTAATCTGATTTAAACTTGAAACAACATACATTATAATGATAAATTACGAACTAAATTAGAACTTGAGTCCTGGAACTGAATATAAAACAATCGATGAACACTTCAATAAAGTATGAAAATGGGAATTCATACTGATTAGCAGGTCTTTCTCTTTAGTGTTTTTCTTAGCATAAGTGAAACTAATATTTTTAGATTATTATCACTAATAAACCTGAATTATTTGAAGCTGTTTATCGTGTGTGTGTGTATGTGCTCTCAGGTGTTTATGGGGACGTCCAGAGAGTAAAAATCCTCTTCAACAAAAAGGAAAACGCTCTGGTTCAGATGAGCGACGCCACCCAGGCTCAACTCGGTCTGACATTTATTTTTTTTCTTGAACTTTAACCACAAACACGAGCAGAAATACCGTGTTAGTACATAGAAATGTTTTTACCTCATAAAATAATTAATGAAGTTAGGGGAAATGAAAATGAGACGATGTCAATTTTATGAACAAATTAAAAAACTTCTATGGCACCACACACTATTACAGTACACAGTATTACAGAATATTACAGTACAGAGTATTACAGTACAGAATATCAAAGAGTATTACAGTACACAGTATTACAGTACAGAATATCACAGAGTATTACAGTACACAGTATTACAGAATATTACAGTACAGAGTATTACAGTACAGAATATTACAGGACACAGTATTACAGAATATCACAGTACAGAGTATTACAGTACACAGTATTACAGAATATTACAGTACAGGGTATTACAGTACAGAATATCACAGAGTATTACAGTACAGAGTATTACAGAATATTACAGTACACAATATTACAGAATATTACAGTACAGAGTATTACACAATATTACAGTACACAATATTACAGAATATTACAGTACAGAGTATTACAGTACAGAATATTACAGTACAGAATATCACAGAGTATGACAGTACAGAGTATTACAGAATATTACAGTACACAATATTACAGAATATTACAGTACAGAGTATTACAGAATATTACAGTACACAATATTACAGAATATTACAGTACAGAGTATTACAGTACAGAATATTACAGTACACAATATTACAGAATATTACAGTACATAGTATTACAGAATATTACAGTACACAATATTACAGAATATTACAGTACAGAATATTACAGTACACAGTATTACAGAATATCACAGTACAGAGTATTACAGTACACAGTATTACAGAATATTACAGTACAGAGTATTACAGTACAGAGTATTACAGAATATTACAGTACACAATATTACAGAATATTACAGTACATAGTATTACAGAATATTACAGTACACAATATTACAGAATATTACAGTACAGAATATTACAGTACACAGTATTACAGAATATCACAGTACAGAGTATTACAGTACACAGTATTACAGAATATTACAGTACAGAGTATTACAGTACAGAATATCACAGAATATTACAGTACACAGTATTACAGAATATTACAGTACACAGTATTACAGTACACAGTATTACAGAATATTACAGTACAGAATATTACAGTACACAATATTACAGAATATTACAGTACAGAGTATTGCAGTACACAGTATTACAGAATATTACAGTACAGAGTATAACAGAATATTACAGTAGAGTATTACAGTACACAGTATTACAGAATATTACAGTACACGGTATTACAGAATATTACAGTACGGAGTATTACAGTACACAGTATTACAGAATATTACAGTACACAATATTACAGAATATTACAGTAGAGTATTACAGTACACAGTATTACAGAATATTACAGTACAGAGTATAACAGAATATTACAGTACACAGTATTACAGTACACAGTATTACAGAATATTACAGTACACGGTATTACAGAATATTACAGTACGGAGTATTACAGTACACAGTATTACAGAACATTACAGTACACAGTACACATCACTTTGAACTGTGTAATAACTACAGTATTTCTACTGTAGTATTAGTGTAGTAACTGTATTAGTGAAACCCGTTTCCCTCCACAGCGATGAGCCACCTGAACGGGCAGCGTCTCCACGGTAACGTGATCCGGGTCACCCTGTCCAAACACCCGGTGGTGCAGCTGCCTCGAGGGGGGGCGGGGCAGGAGGAGCAGGCGCTGACCCGGGATTTCTCAGGCTCCTCCCTCCACCGCTTCAAAAAACCAGGGTCCAAAAACTTCAACAACATCTTCCCTCCGTCGGCCACGCTGCACCTGTCCAACATCCCGTAAGACGCCATTCACAGAAACGTCTGCGTCTTCTTCTTCTGCTGTTTCCCAGCGTCTCACCTGTCCTTCTGCTTCCTTTGTGTCCCAGCTCGTCGGTCAGTGAGGACGGGTTGAAGGATTTATTTGTCTCCAGCGGATTCACAGTCAAGGCCTTCAAGTTCTTCCAGTGAGTCCTGAACCTCGTTAGAGTTGAAATGTTCAAACGGGTCCTCTAAGGTCAAACTTGTGGTAGATTGGTTCTGTACCAGTTAGCAGCACGTCTGTCTCCCGGTCACGGGTTCTGTCACTTAGAATTATCACATGAGCTCTTTCAGACCAAGCTGAGCGTGGCCTCCTCACACTTCCTTCTTCTTCCCTCCCCCTTGTGGTCACCTGTTGTGATGATGTCACTTTCTCTGATGTCACAGGAAGGACAGGAAGATGGCTCTGATGCAGCTGGCGTCCGTGGAGGAGGCCATCGAGGCTCTGATCGCTCTGCACGACCACCAGCTGGATCACAACCAGCACCTGCGGGTCTCCTTCTCCAAGTCCACCATCTGACTCTCTCAGAAACTGGAAGAGGCTCAGATGGTGGACTCAGAGACTCCGAGTCCACCATCTAACCAGCCAGACGTCGGGGGCCACGTATCGTCCCACAGCGAGAACAAACGGACCAATGGGAGGGCCCCGATACCGTGCCTACAAAAGCTCTGACATCACAGTGACAGATGATGTCACAATGAGGGGTCCTCGCCATGGTTACAGAGCACATTCCTGAACAGACTGAGGACTGAGTAGCAGTGTATTGTGGGTAATGGAGTCCAACAAGGAACCAATGTGAGTTGAATTTTTTTGTCTTAATGTTAAAGTAATGTGATGACAAAGTTTTCAAAATAAAATCGGCCTTTTCCCCAAATAATGGAAAGATGATTTGTTCTGCGTCTTTAGAAAAGTTGATCCTGTAAAACTTTTACATTTTTCTTTACAGTCATTTTTGAAATTCATTTTGTATCGTTTAAAACCAAAACAACATTTTATAAATGAATCCTTTTCTTCTTTTTTGGATTTATTCCAAACGGTCATGTTACTTTTTAATCTTCAGCGCTGCACCATCTGATTATATATGAATTAATTAATCTTCTTCTTAGGATTTGTCTGGCTGCGATCTCAACAAACCTTCTTCGGTGCCTTATTTTTCTTAATTTCTCTGCTGTTTGTTTGGTTTTTTACATGCTGAGTGGAGTTTGGGTGGTGGTCGTAATAATCAAACGTTTTATTTAGTAGAATTTTTTCAAAAATATGTTTTGTTAAGTTGTGTTTTTGGGAGACTAAAATCATGAATGTATTTATACTGTAAAACCAGAACTAGCTTTGACCACCTGTCGTATCTGTGTGTGTGTATTTATATGGGTGTATGTATATATATGTATATGTATATATATATATATATATACACATTTATATATATATATGTATGGGTGTGTGTGTGTGTGCGTGTTTATCAACCTGAGCTGTGGTTGGTTCATCAGCCCTTCTTCCTTTTATCTATTAAAATACATGTAATTTAAATGCAGCAGTTTTTTGCTCCTTGCTGAAGATTCGATTGTTCTGGTTTTTGTTTTGTGTTTGGAGACGTTGGTGATTTTCTTAAACAGGAAACAAGCCACAGAAAACAGGAAGCTGCCGATTCCCACTTTGCCTTGTGACCACTGGCCTCGGTAAATGTTCTTCTGTGTCTTTAGTTACGTTTTTGGTTTTGGATTAAAATGGCCTCAGTGTTACAGAAAACTAATTCCAACATGTTCTCTTCCATATTTATTTTTATTTTTCAAATTCAACGTGGTCATTTTTGTGTAACTGTACAACAATTCATATTTTTGAACTTTAACTAAAATAAATCTTAATACTTTTGTTTTAGGAAACAAATTCCGTTTTTTAATTAGTGATTACAAAGTCTTGTGGGGTCAAACGAAGCCAAAGTTTACGTGCCTTTTAATTGGATGAACCCATTTCCACATTAGGACACCATTTCCCATTTCCTGTTTAAGTGGCTTACGTTTTATAAAAGTACTAAACTCTCTCCCTAATATTTGCATTTTAAGGTTCTCAACATGTTTTATGTTTTCGTGTCTTCACACACTGAAGTGACAGATTCTGTGGATTCAAGCCACCTCTTTCATTTCCTCTGTGTCAGGCAGAAAAATTACAACTCCGACCTGTAACACGTGTTACACTGCGCCCACCGTGCAACGATATTTATTAGTTTAATAATTAAGTGTGTGGCTACAAGTATGTTAAACATGTACAGTAACATGCTACTCGTGGGCTTTGTCAAAGGTTACATGTGTAGTCTTATTATTGTAATGTAACTTAGAAAGTAGCTCAGATGTAACTGTATGAACATGTACAACATCATGTTCACAAGCTTGTTATACATGTTCTTATACTTGGGTGTATTTCACTCAGTACTACAGTTTTTATTTGCTACGTCTAATTTAACAAGTACTGTAATGTGTTTAATGTTTTACATGTTTTCAATTCCTAAAAAATGCTTATAACCTGTTCTAATACTTGTTTTGACTCACTACTTCTTAAACTGAACAGGTATTTTACCATGTAATCTGTGTAGTGTAGCATATGACAAAATTCCAAGTATTACCTCGGTTCATTGGTAACACGTTTAATAATATGAACACAAGTTACATGTTTTTCTTACACACTTGGGTAAAACAGAATAAAATCATTATTTAACAGGGAGACATGAAAACATAAAACACCTTTTTAATTTGTTCTCATTTCATTTAAACCCATGGGAAAGTGAAAATGTTGAATTTCTTGTTTTTCCTTCGTCCCTTTTTGCCCATATACTTTGCTTAAACCTGACAGAGTTTTGTTCTTCCTGTTCGAGCTCCAACCCGAACAGCTTTATGTGAATGTATTTGTTTTTTTATGCTAATGAATGTAAAGTACTTGTGGTGCATTGTGGGAGCAGGTGGGACTGTTATTGTTGTTATTATATGAAATATTTTTTAAATTGAACCAGTGCATGAAGAGATTTGGGGGGGGGGGTGTTAAACTTTTAGCTGTGCTTGATTCAGTTTTTATTTATTCTGAAAGTTTGACAGGAAGTTGTAGCATGAACCACTGAATCAATAAATAAACCATCGGACAACCGACGGCTGTGCTGCTCCTCACTATCAAAGAAACACAAAATACACATTTCAAATTCAGCTTTACTGAAACTTTATTGTTCCTGTGTTGACACAATCCTCTACTGTGATTGGTCGTTTTGCAGGCTACAGCAGATAACTGCAAATCTAAAAAAAACAACAATAAACAAATCCTACTGATCCTATTGGACGACAACAACAGGGGTTCGTCCGACTCAGAGATGACGTCATCAAGCAAACCGCCTGCGGCAAACAACTAACGATAAACGCAGCTTTAGAAAAAACGCATACACACAAACACGCGGTGTTCAGACATGTTGAGAAACGGTTTTATTCTTTTGTACAAAAGGTTTTCAAATGAGTTTGGTCCAGTGCTGATCAAATGAAATGTTGCGACCAACGACCATCACAGAATACTGGAATTCATTCAGTGGAGGGTAAAAAAACAACAGCTCTGATCTGATGGGCCAGATTTTTATCAGTTTTTTTGTTTTACGACTTTGTCACGTTCAAATGTTCACGACTGCTAAAGAATTCGTTTGAGACTTTTCGTAATTACGATGTCGTATTCTGTACGTACGTTAACTTCCGTAGCTGCTGTTATTATTATTATGACACAAACGTCGTCTTAAGTTGTTATTGTTACAATTATGAGAACGTAATCAGAACACTGTAAATCAAGATCAAGTTCTTTAAATGATCACATTTGATATTTACCAAGATTTTTAAAAATCTTTAAAAATATTTCTAGTTTTTAAATGAAATTTAATTTAACTTTTACTGGTGAGAAGGAAAGTTATCATGTTTTTAATTCAGTCAAATTGAAAGATTCTTTTTTTTAATCATCTTTATAATCTTGAGGTTTTTATTCTGATCACGTTAGTAAGTTACTGTTGTTAAAAAGAGCTACGGTCAGTTTTGTAATGACAAAACAAAGATCGTACAAGTCGTAGTTTTTCTCCAGGATAGACGACATAATTATGAAAAAATGTCTCAAAGATTTTTAGATTTAATAAAGTTTTTTTTTTCTTGCATTTTTTAACCAGACTAAATCAGCCAAGCAGAGAAACCGTCTTTCTCTCTGGCCGACTGGATTCACATTTTTAACTTAAAGCTGCACAAATCAGTAGGTTTCAAAGTGACGATTACACAGAAGCTGAGGATCCTTTTCTTCTTACTGCAGTAATAAAGAGATCATTAGCTTTTTAGCAAAGAGCTGGAGCCACAGGACTTAAAGTAAGCACAGGTCTGTACGTTGCGTTTTCTCTCCTGGAAACACGTGACGGATTTCTTGATTATCATTAGATATTAAGTCATAAACAAGTAAACTGCTTCTGTACTGTCCAATAATCCGTCTGTGCAGCTCTACACACATTTGGAGTTTTAACTTCACTTCACTGAAAAAACAATGGAAGCAAATCACAGCTGCAGCAATTTAACTAAACAGCAACGAGACATGCGAGTGTTTTCCTTTAAAAACCATCGGCCTGAATTCAAGTCTTTGACATTTACAGTAAGTTCAAGTTTGCCAATAAGAATTCATCCAAAATCCACTTTTCCTAAATGTCAGATCACATCAGTCCGTTTCCATAACTACTTTTACACCTGGACAACAGAAAACACGTTTCACATTTTTGTTTCTGATGTTTCTACGTTTTTCAGTCAACACTGGAAATGTTAATGAAAAGCAGTGGATGGAAATACAACGGGGTGTTTTACCAATGAGAATAAAGTGTTTGGGATGTTAGGTGTGTTTCGGAACTACTACTATTCTACTATGTGTACTACATGTGTGAAACCGTTCCCAAAACTCAGAGTGGAAGTGAAACGACAGATGAGTTCCTAATTGACTGTAATTCTCAGTAAAGTTAAAATGAGTTCGGCTGCCGTTTGCTTCCACATGAACCTCATGAATCCGACGGGGAAAAACTCAATCAGCCGATCAGGGGAGATCGTTTCAACTCCTCTTTCCTGACTGGTTCATTTCTCCTTGTTTGTCCAACTCTGATCAAAGATCAGATGTTTCAGTGCAACACATCACTCCCTCCCATTTTAAAATGTCTGTCTTTCTTCCTGTGCTCTCATTGGCTTGTTCTGGCATCATTTAGTTTTAGCACCAAAACGAACATAAATAGATAAAAACACACACACACACACACACACACACACACTCACACTCACACTCGCTTCAGTTTTTCTCATAAAAAAAAACAAACATCAGTCTCTCTCCCCACTATCAGGAGAAGGAGGAGGGTCAAAGTGCAGCCAGTTGCCATAGTAACTACACGTCGAGGATCTCCTCGGCAGTGCCGCCGCAGCGCAGCCGGTACCGTCCGGTCCTCCAGCTGATGGTGGGGTCCCACAGAGCCGACAGGAAGATCTGCACCGCCATGGACTCCCTGATGAACCAGGCGACGGCAAAGTCCAGTTTGGAGAAGCACAGCGGGGCGCCCTGCAGGACGACCGAGGATCAACCAGATCAAACACTGAACCTTTTTAAACGTGTTTGTTCCAGTTTCAATTTACTTCTTATTTCTTTTGATATATTAAAAATAAATATCAGACAATTCCCTTTAAGATAAAGTAAAATGTATAAAGAAGTAATCAAGCCTGAAAAATGTCTTTAAATGTTCCTTTTTGACTGGTACCTGAATTCCTGTGAGCTGGATGTAGTCGGATATAAACCAGGCGAGACAGTGACACATGAAGAAAACCATCATGTCCCATCTACAAAACCAACACAGATCCATGTTTTCCAGTGTCACAGCCACTTAAACCTCTTATATTATCATGAATAAATATTAATATATTTATGGCTAAATAATCACTTTAACACAAAAATCCACGGTCACCATGAAACTTTAGTCAAATACAGAAGAACACATGTGAACGGGCTGCTCCGGGTTCAATCTTACACGTCTTATGGCCAAAGTTCAAGATGAGAACCAGCAGGGATTCAGTAACTTAGTCGTATCATTAGTTAGAACTCGTTAAAGCAGATGGACGTATTTAATATATAAAAACAAGTTTGGTCTTGTATAAAATAACCTGAAGACAAATCTTCACCCAGCAACATCAACATCAACATAACCTGCTGCCTCCTGCTCTCTGTTTGGCTGAGTACCTGAACACGTGATGTGCTGCCCAGCCAATGATGAGGCTGGCCAGGAAGCACTCAGACACAGGTTCCAACACGGTGCCAGGCAGCATGTTGATCCTCAACTTTGTCCACCTGAGAATGTCCACAGACAATTAAGATTATTATTAACAACTTAGTTAAACATATAACGTATGTAGAAATGAGTCCTGGTCTAAGGAACAAAGAGACGCTAGATTTAAAGTCTTTACTGACTCATCAATGAACACAGAGAGTAAAATACTAACGAATAGTCGATTAGTTCCTCAAATATCAGTTGGATCAGTTTGTATCATATGTGACAGTTGGATTAAACCTTTAAACATCACCTGATCATGCGGGACTGGAACTGGCCAATAGAGTAGGACCCAGAATTCTGCAAGGCCACCTGTGTTGCCATAGAGAACTTCCAGCCCCTGAGAAAGTAGAGTTTCGTGTAACTAACACATCACGAACAGCTTTAAACCTCAAACCAACATCAGTCAAACTGCAGGTGCTAATGCTAACATGCTAACCTGTCAGCAATGGCTTTTGCCATGAAGTAATCCTCCGCGATGTACTGAGCGAAGGCGACCAATCCGCCGGCCTGATCCAACACGTCCTTCCTCATCAGACACGACATCCCCGTCACACACTTTATCCCCGTCACATTAGCTGAGATGTAGGAGCGAGGGTGGGACGTCCCAAAATACACCTGGAAACAGGTTAGCATTAGCATCTGTTATACAGACAGTTAGCACCAAACAGCTAGTTGAAAAGACTTTAACAACACATTAGAATATCTCCAGCTTCATCGTGTAGCCAGCCCAACGTAGGATTTATGGTTTCACTGCATCCAGTGACTTTTAATATGAACAACTGAGCAAAACTATAAAACTAATGATAAAACAGCAGGGACGTTGGTCTGACATCATGTAATCTGAACCCGTCTTTAAGAACTAGTTACTGGAGACCTTTAATCCGACCCCACCTGCTCTAGTGTGGCGGCGAAGCCTTGGCGGTCGGCAACATACGGCAAACCGTGGACCAGTCCCACCTTCTCCGTCATGTGATTGGTCAGATCCGTCAGGGTGTCTGGTTTCACTAACAAATACACACAGGGAGTTAGCATTAGCACCGATGAATAAAGGTGTCTTAGCTGCAGGGATACTGACCTCTGATGCCGCTGTCACAGATCCAGACCAGACCATATTTGGCTCCTTCGTAACCTGGCATCAGGTTGTTGATTTTGGGGTTGATTCCAACTTTCTTACCCCCTGAGAACCAAAGAACAACACATGCCAACAATAGATGCTAACAAGGACTAAGAAAACTACAGGTTGTTAGATGATGATAGAAACAATGTGGAATAAGGAAAAACGAGAAGCGGTTTCTCACCGATGAATAATCGAGCGTCTACGTTGGGATATTTTCCCAACAACTTTTTACAAACATCAACAGCTGGATCATCCGTATCCTGAACACACAGCAGGATCTCATACTGCGAAAACAGAACACAAGGAGGGGGAAGTTAGACAGCAGCTCGGGGTCAGATTGGAGCACAGAAGGTAGTCTGGGGGCAGTGGTAGATTGGACATCGCGTGGTTGGGGCAACTGTGTTTCAGACGGGGCAGTTAGATGCTACCTGGGTGGTATATGGGTTTCAAGAGGACTAAGTATAGCAGTGAAAGCAGCTGATTGGCCGTCAGAGGTGATGACGTGAGATGGTAGTCAGGGTGAGAAACGTCACCTTGGGGTAATCCAGCGTGAAAAACGTCTCCAGGTTGGAGATCAGGTTCGGGTCGACGCCCTTTAGTGGCTTCAGCAGAGAAACTCCTGCCAGCTGTGTGAACGACTGCTTGGCTTCCGAACGTTTCTTGTGGAGATGGAGACGCCTGAAATACAGAGGTCAAAGGTCAGAAGGCACCTGATCATCAGCCACAAAACCAGGACAACACTGAACCTTAATTTATCAGGGACAAACATCTCAAATGCTCAGATCAGACTGACTTTACCAAGCTGTAAGTACAGGGCAGTGTTTCCCACACAGATTTACTTGGGCAGGTCGCACAGGTGCCCAACCTGGTAGACTTGACAGCCAGCCAGGTAAATGTCTGCTGTCATGACTGGACCGTTGTCTATGTCATAAACAATGAGATGCAGTTACTGTGTGTCCACAATTTAGTAGCAACATCCACGCTGTCTCAGTCAGGACAGATCCACCAGCTTCCTGAACACTTGTTCTGCTGATTGTTTTTTTTTTTTGCTTTAATCATTGCTGTTGATGGTTCAGAAGTGAAACAGCTGCTCGCATCAGCCGTCACCAACGTTAATTCAGTGATTTTAGTTGATAATAGCTCAAATGAACACAACTGAGTCTGTGGTTCCAGTTTCATCTTCTATGCTGTGGTCTGCTGGGGCGGCAACATGAAGGTGGCAGACACTAACAGACTAAACAAACTGATGGCTGGCTCTGTTCTCGGGGTGGAGCTGGACCCTCTACATCAGGGGTGTCCAGTCCTGGTCCTCGAGGGCCGCTATCCTGCTGGTTTTCCAACTATCTCTGCCTTACCCACTGCTGATTACCTGGATCAGGTGTGTTCAGCCAATCAGAAGCTTTAAGTGCAAGGCTGGTTGCAAAACAAGCTGGACAGTGGCTCTTGAGGACCGGGATTGGACACCCCTGCTCTACATGTTGTAGCTGAAAGGAGGATGCTGTCCAAACTCCTCTCAATCCTGGACAACTCCTCCCACCCACTGCACAGTGTGTTGGCTGGACAGAGGAGCACGTTCAGCCAAAGACTTATTAACATTAAATGCTCCACAGAGAACCACAGTAGATCCTTTCTACGTGTGGCCATCAATCTTTACAATTCCTCCCCCCTCTGTAAGGGGTGGGGGAAATGATAGTTGAAGTTTTTTGTAATTTTGAACCTTGAACACTGTGGCCAAAGATTGTATATGAGGTAAGAGGCATCACTCTGCAACACCACTGAACAATGTGTGTCTCTGTAGTTCCACAAACTCTCAACAGAGTGAGACCTCTTCCCTTGTAAAACCACCAACAGATCTTGCTTAAGCATAATCCCATTCTGTGGGAAACACCGCAGGAAGTTCACACTGATCCAGGAGTCAGCACAGCATCAGCAATAAACCACAAATCTACAGTCAGAGAGGAGCAGACGACTATGTAGATGTTAACATGACAAGAGCAGGGATTACGAGCTGTGTCAGAAGTCTGATGAAACCAACCGTCCATCATTCCCTGGCAGGTTCATTCTTGCAGTCAGTATTTTCATGAAGTACACACACACACACACACACACACACACACACACACACACACTGACTGGTCAAACAGCTCAGATCACCTGTCACCACAGTTAATACCTTGACAGGACTAATTGATTGTGGTGCTCCTGTGTGTGTGTGCTTTCTCCAAGTTGCTGCAGAAACAGGCTTCAATACAAAACTGCTTTGCAGCCAAAGATTGCATATGGAGGTAAGAGGTATCACTCCATAACACCTCAACGACATCTCAAAACAAGCATGGACTGAGCCTCTCAGTACATCAGTAGTGTCTCTTCTGCTGCTACGTACAGGTCTAAACTACAGCATGTTTTATTCTATTATTTACACTCAGAATCTTTAGGATTTTAATTGTGACAAACATGTAGTCACCTTCACCCACACACGCTACGTTACCACTTTCCCTGTCTGCAGACACTTTTTCCATATTCTGGACTTTTCCTGAACTCGAAGGAACCAAACCGGCTAATAAACTAGCTGCATGGATGAAATAAATAAATGGCTTAAATTCCAGTCAAACTGAGCAGTTTAAAGTTTAAACAACCACAACCACAATGTAAAGTTAGCGGAGCAGCAGGCTGAAAACCACGAACCGTGAATCTTCAGTACTTTCTGACATTTAATCATGAAAAATCACCTGCAGATGAACCATGAATGTCATGATTCAGTCTGTGCAGCCTTGGAGCAAAGCGACAAGTTTAAGGCTGTTTTTTCTTTAACAACTCAGCCGTCACACAGAACCTGTAACTTAAACAGACTCTGGTATGTGGACTGTGCAATAACAATTACCCTGCACATTCATGCCATGGGCACATTGTGTGATATGATCTCATCTGCTCAGACTCTGGGGGTTTATCTGGAGATCTGGAGTCAGATGGTGAGATGATATCTGCTATATCAAAGCACACTGACGGACGTAGAAAAAGGTTTGAAAATTTAGGTTTGTGTTCTGCATCATTTCCTGCTGATCTGTAGCTGTGGCATTGCAGCAGCAGTTGAACCGGTTCTAACTTTCTGTCTGATTTTACCATCAGTGATGAAAAATCACTGATGGAGACAGATCTTTATCCACATTTCTCCAAAACCAGCATTGTGCTTTTCTCTGTAGCTG
The DNA here is from genome assembly GCF_900324465.2 of Anabas testudineus. Lineage (NCBI taxonomy): Eukaryota > Metazoa > Chordata > Actinopteri > Anabantiformes > Anabantidae > Anabas > Anabas testudineus. Next base: position 333,566 of record NC_046621.1, read on the forward strand.
TTAATCATAAAGACAGATGAAGCTTGGTCTCAGTCTGCAGCATAAAGAAATAAATGTAACGTCCCCCGATTTGTGTCTTATAATTGCTGCCATTTCACCATGGACTATAAATATTGACCCATTTTCATTCATCTATTTTACATATTCTGTACATATATTGAGTTTTTATCTGTATTAATGTTATTGGTTATGTGTATTTTTGTTGGTGTTGGATCTTTCCTGGTTGTGGTTCCTTTCTTTCTGTCTGTGTTGAGAACAACTGTAATGAGGCAAAACTATTTCCCTCTGGGATTAATAAAGTTTTTTGAATCTTGAATGTGAATCAAGTCTGGCCGGGGACCTCGGTTACATATCACATCCTCCCTGCCTCACCCCCACATTTCCTGTCTGAGTTGTTAAACAGCACTGATGATCTGATGATCACCAAAAGAGTCAAATGAACTGGCTCGTGATTCATCTGTAGTACATCAATATGAACCTGGACACAGCCACGACTGAACCTGACGGTTTAGTAACTTTTATTTATAGCGGTCCAAAATGTATATTTTCTGTATTTTTCTCTGTGGAGGAGCCAATTTAAAAGCACAGAACGTGAATGTACCTTAACATGCATTTCATTAACAGTTTAAAACCTGCATCAGGAAATTAAAAGATGGCTGTACAGGCTGTGAAAAGCTTAAGATTACTGTGAACTTACAACTCAAAGACCATTCAGGAGCCTATTTCATGTTCTGGCAGTAGTTGCTGTTATTCCAAGACCTAAATTAATGTGTGCAGTTCTACAACTCAAATGCAGGAAATGTGCTGAAATCGGATTAAAACGTTTCAAACAGACCTCTGTACTCACATCTACAGGAAACAATTGGTCAAGAGCGACTGGAAAACACAGTGTTGGTCCATATCGTTAGCTTTCCCAGCCAGACTGCCACTTTACAGATACAGAAAATACAGAGGCTATGGGCACACAGCTCATCGCTACAGAACTAACACACACATAAGTAGTTATATGTGTAGTTTGGAAAGTTGGCAAACCTCCTGTTACCATGTCCTCGTTACAATAAAACACGGTGAAGTTGGTGAAACTGCCCTGAAACTCATCCAAAATGAGATCAGATTAAGTGCTGATACGAGAACTGGATTAACGCCGAATTAAAGAATAACTAATAATAAATCAAAACGCAGACATGGACAGTTTTACCATGCGGCATTTATAATCTCTGATGAAACAAATGTTTTAAATAGTCATGTTTCCAGGTGTAATTCAGTGTGAGCAGGAAACAGGAAATATATACTAGGTTAATACAAACGAACCGTGACGTAAACGAGTTAAGCTGTAATAACACACTGTACAGATAAATGAACTCATCCGGCTTCATTATGTGCTGCCCCACCTGGATAATTCATTGAAACACCTTTTTTATTGTCCTAAAACATCCAGAGATTCCTGAGTGACCACACTCAGCCTGGCGTTAGCGTTAGCGGTAACGGGCACAGCTAACTACAGCGTTTAACCAGGAAAACGCCCAACAGTTATCCGTCCACACACTGAGCTTTGGCCGGCTGTCACACACCAGGACCCCCGAAGGACTCCACGTCCTGTTTTCAGATGTTACCCCGCCGGTGGTTCACGTTTTAGGACAAACCACAGAAATGAAGAGAAGAAAGAGAAGCTCCGCTGTGCTAGCCGTTAGTTAGCTTAGCCTAGCCTAGCTTAGCGGTTCACTCACACGTAAATGATGGACATGAAGTGCATGAGCCACAGGACGAAGAACAGGATGAAGCCGAACACGGCGAATCCCTGCATGGCGAGGTCCAGCACGGCCATGGCGGCGTGCGGGGGCAGTCGGAGCCGGGAGGGGTCACGGAGAGACGGGGTACAGAGGACCGGAGAGGGACCACTGGCAGAGCAGCGGCGACACGGTCCGACTCCAGGTGCCACGGGCTCCGCTAAGGTTAGGTTAGAGATCCGGGTCTCCGGTTAACAGGAACCAGTCCGGGAACTCGAAGCGACCTGGTTCGGCCTGGTGATGCTGGTGTGCGGGTCACGATGTGATCGAGGGGTTTGACAGTCAGCAGACCGGCGGACGGTCAGCTGACTACCGAGGGAGGCGGCGGGCACAACGCACACTACTTCCGCTTGCCCTTCAAAACAAAAGTCAAAGAGCGAGAACCAGGAAACACACACCTGTGGTTACCTGAGGGGAGAGCACACCTATCTGACAGCACAGGTGCACGTCAGGAAACGTCACCCGAGGTTCAGAGCGTTCAGTTCCGTTTAATGTTTTGTTTTCTGGTCTTATTTTGTTGTATTCAGATATTTGATTATAAAGAACGTTTTCTTCGTTATTATTGTTTATTGAAATGTTGAATTGAGAATTTCCTGCTCTTGATTTATTACAATTATGAAGGAGAGAGGATAAAATTCCTTTTTACACGCTGTGGTTTTATTAGTTCTCATAACACTCTCATATAACTATAGGCTATAAGCTTAATATATTTAATCATTAACAGTATTAGGCTGGATTTAAGCTGCAATTTCCTGTGGAAATTAAATTTCACCCACGTACAAAACTGAATCCTTTCATTCATAAGCCCTGCCCTAACAGGTGAGTCACAGAAACAGTTTCACCTGAGTCAGTTTCTGTGTGAACAGACAGATGAGGAAATGCTTTCCCATGACATCAGTGGCAGCTGAAAGTTTCCTGGAAAGTTTCCTGAAAAGCTCCCATGTAAAGACGTGTGATCCAAAGACAGGCTGCATGCGTACAGGTGTGTTCTGAGAGAGACGAAAGAATACCTGGGAAACAGCTGAGGGTGTATTCAGCACAGATCACAACACAAAGGCAGTGGGTTCAGCTCACAGACACGTTCCTGCAAACGTTGGGACGTTGTTTAAAATGTAAATAACAGAATACAACGATTTACACGTCAGCACACACCTGTATTTGACTTTTAACAGCACAATGACACAAATCACAGGTCGAACTCAACCACCAGTACTGATTTACAGCCTTGTTCTTTTCACTTTTCTGGAAACAAGGACTCTTGTGTGGTGGAGGTCCAATATCCCCTATGAAAACAAGGAGGACGTCATGTGATGATCCATGAAAGTCATGACCTCGTCTCTTCAGGTGATTCACATTTCAGGCAGAGTTGTAAAAGGTGTGACATCAAACAGCATGTTGTTTTTATTTTTCCAGCTGACCTCACCTGCTGATGATGTAATGAGCTGTTAAACAGCAGCATGAACTCACCTGTATTTATCCCAGTTAATGATCAAAGTCTGGTTTGATTAGCTGACTACTTCCTGTTTTAGTCACATGACAGTGAAATAAAGAAAAGTTCCCTTTTTATAGAAACTATGTCTTTTATAAAGGAGCCTTCACGTCAGACACTATTCTAGAAGTACTTTTACTCAAGTATTTGTGTTTTACTTGAGTATTTCCATTTCATTCTTCTACTGCTCTGGAGCTAAATTCAGCTACTTTGCAGATTCAGATCAATGAAACCAAAACTTCCAACTGATTCCTGGTAGAAAACACATGACGTGTTAATAAAGTTGTACCAGTCAGCTCCAGCAGCGGCAGCATGATGAACACGTGAATACATCAGTGATTACATAATATCATATGTAGTACCTCCAGTAATTTCCAATGATAACACTGCATTAATAATAATAAAGTACTAGAGCGGCTGTAAACCCTTGTTCTGGTCATACTGGCCCTGAATCCTTTATCAACACCCACAGTCCTTATCCTGTGTAGATTCTAATTCTACTACATGCTTGTTAGCGAGCTCACAGTGGGAGGTGTTCTGTTTATTCAATGATTCTTCCGTCAGTCTTAGTCCAAAGTTTCTCCTGGATGTTGTTCAGGTGTGATCCACAGCTCCAGGAAGAACTTGTAGAGGTTGTTGCAGCCAAAGGTTCAACTAATTATTAAAACACAGTTTCACTTGCTTCTGCCTCCATCACTCTGTGTGTTTGATAAAGACATGAAACATCAGGACTGTTTATGTTCGATCAGATTAGAAATACTGTGTTTCCGTATATGTGTGACTTCTGTAAAGATCAGAATTATTTCTGCAGAACTGTTTACTTCTCTGACCAGTAGCCCAGTGCTGAGCTGATGACAGCAGAGACGACACAAATGACAAAGAGAAAGCTTCAGGATGCATTTCTGGCATTGTTAAAATAACCTGTAGTCAGTTTCGGTAACTTGAAGCCTGTCCTGTCTCCTGCCATCTTCTCATCAAAAACACGTGTTCAAACCTGTTTCATTAAAATTAGAGTTGGGTGAAACTTGAAGGATTCATTAGTGGAGAATTAGTGTTTTATTAAGAATCATTCTACAGTTTATTCCACGTTGGTATTTTCTGTGTGCAGTTTACTGTGACCGGACCAGGAACACTCCGAGTTCTCCTTCCAGCTGGTCTCCTGTGTGTCGTAAACCTCCTGTCGATCAGAGTCACGTGATCAATAATCAATCACCATGATCTGTCGATCATCAGGCGTGTGGTTTGTGGCTGTGTTACCTTCTTCCAGATGGGGATGTTGGCCTTTAGCTGGGTGATGCAGTGCTGGATCGCTCGCTGGCCGTCATGGCGATGAGGAGATGAGATCGCCATGGCAACACTGGCCTCACCCACACTCACCGACCTGGGGGGAGTGGGGAGTGGGGAAGTAAGCCACAGAGTCAAATCACCACAGCAGGATTAGCATTAGCGTTACTGTTAGCAGCTCACCCCAGCCGGTGGTGGACACAGATGTGCGCGACGCTCGGCCAGCGCCCTCTGACGTCAGCACACAGTTTGGTGAACTCTGATTGGACCATGGGCTCGTACGCCTCATACTCCAGACCGACCACCATCCTGCCCCCGACCTCGTCCTCACGGGTCGTACCTGCACAAACAGATGTTGGACTTTGTCTTTGAGAGAAGACTTGCTAACTGGCATTCCCACGGAGTAATATAAAGTAACTAAAGTAACTAAGTACATTTACTTCATTACTATACCTGTACTTCAGTATTTCCATTCTTTGCTACTTTCCCACATCTCTACAGGGAAGTCTAAATCACATACTGAACCCTCTACATTTGTTGGCAGCTTTAAGACACTGACCTGAACTAGTCCAAATCTACTCGACAGAACTCCTTCAGAGTGGAGCCGGCTAATTAAGTTTCACATGTTTATGTTTGAGACAAAACAGGTAAAATGATCCAGTATGAAAATGTCTGAGGTGGAATCGGTTTCTTGTCCTATGAAACCATCTCACAGTTTGATTTGTCTCAGTTACAACCAGTGAGAAATAAACAGCAGCGAGACGATGCACTGATCTCATTAATAGTCGAGTCAGGACAGTCGAGCGGCTGCAGATACTCGTGTCTGTGACAGGAAGCCAGCTGCTGGTTCCACACATCCACTGTTGCTAACGTGGATTTTGTGGCTCAGTTACACATCCTGTTTCATTTCTTTCACTTCTTCACATTAATCAGATTCAAAAAACAGAAGGTTTGATTGAGGCCAAATGGAAAGTGAAAGCGGCCTAAAAACCTTGTTTTGACCTTCTGATCCTTCTACGAAAAGATCCCAGTTTGTCATTTATTAAATGAGTAAGAACCTATAAATACTGAAATGGCTCCGCAGGAAGAGCTGCTGACGGCGTCGACCACATCCTGCACAGACAGACGATCGTGGCTCAGCTCAAAGACGTCTCGCTGCTCCTCGGACATCTGACAGAAACAGAACAAGATCAGCACTTGTCAAAATAAATGAATTCAGTCTATTATATTCTACTGGAGAAATAAAGGGTTTGTAATTAACGTGATCAAATATGATGAAATTCTAGGTGTAACCTTAACAGCTGCAGTTGGTTTGTTCTTCTTTATTTAAACTGTCTCTTTTTTTTGTTCTTTTAAATTTTACATTATAAAATTAAACCAAACAACATAATTTTCTCACATTGTTTCTTTTTCTAATACGACTGCTCAGGAAAACACCGCGCCTTCTAAAAACACTGTGACTCAGGTGTGAGCAGGTTGCTTCACGTTGTAAATCTCAATCCTGGTTAAACTCCCTCCCACCTTTCCCCAGGTGTGTTTCGTGTGTTACATTTACCGTCTCTCTATCCTGTTCTATCCTCCGCTGAGCGGCGGCACCACGGCCACCTCGTCCCCGTCTCCCAGAGTCACCACCTGCTCGCTGATGGAGATGTAGTGTTGACGCACCGCCAACACCACCTGATCCTGCAGCGCAGAGAGTCTGCACAACAAAAAACACGTCAAAGACAGTAAGTCGTGTTTACATCATATTAAAACTCAGACTAACCTAAAACCTCATGTGTCAGGACTCGCCACAGACAACGTGCACTCTCTAACCGTCGTACTAGGACCAGTAAAATGTCGTCATTTAGAAAGTTAACTAGGTAAAAATACCACTCCACACTTTATAAGAAGTAAATTTCGCTAATATCTGACGACATGGTGACGACAGTAAGTGGACTCAAACCGTCTGAACTCTGTGACCTTCACTCAGTACTGAACACTCACATCCTCCTTATTGTGCAGTGCACAGCCCTGTTTACCTGTTACCTGGCTGCTGTTGTTTCTATGGCGATACCGGGTTAGTGCTTCTTACCACGTGTTTGTTATTGTACAGTGATGAGCAGCAGGTGAGACGAGCTGTGACATCATTTACACGAGGTGTGTCCAACCCTGGTCCTGCGGAGCCACAGTCCTGCTTGTTTACCAACCATCTCTGCCCTTCCAGCTTCTGATTGGCTGAACACACCTGATCCAGGTAACCAGCAGTGGGAAGCGCAGTAAGAAAACAAGCAGGGCTGCAGCTCTCTAGAACCGAGGTCCGGAACCCCTGATCTACATAGACAGCAAGTGCTCAGTGCTGCAGGGATCATCAGTGCTGGCAGTAAAACGAGATGAGTGTGTTCAGTTTATCTCCATGGCAACAAACGAGGTGGAGATGGTTTGAACCTGGGGTGTCGCTGTAGCAACAGTCTCCAAAGATCCCGGCTGCTGATTGGTGTCGGCACGTCCACAATCTCCTCCTCCCTCACTCCGGTCAGTTCTGCGCTCTTAGCGAAGTACAACACAAACACCTGAAGAAGAAAACATTTTCAGAATAAAGTACCACTTCCTGTTGTGCAACAGCAGCACTACTTTAAGATAAATGTCAAGTTTGAAAGGGACGGGTAAATGGAAATATGTTGAACATTTCCAGTAAAACACAGTCTGCGCACAGGTAAATCCACCTGGACACCTACAAACCTCACGTCTGAACAAACTCTGAGGTCAGGATGAACTGAAGAAGAAACGTTCACATTTCTTTTAAAAAAGGTTTTTGAAAACCACAATAACTGGATCCATCACCAAAAACCTGCAGACCTGAAGTTTTTATTTGACTATAAAATGATTCATGTGGTTTTAAGCTCTGATCACGTCTGTCGAACTAAACCAACGTGACTCCTTCAAATAACCTTTATTTATTTAGGGCAGTTTTACAGAGACAGAGGCGCGTTCTCTTTACAGCACCACCGTGATCACACAGCTACACCTGGAAGTGGCCCAGTACAGCCACAGTCACCACTGGAGCAGCTGGGAATAATGGTGCAGATCATGTTCCCCACCCTTCTCCAACCATCTGCCCCTCCCTTGGTGGGAGCAGCACTAAGGTGAGTTCACTCAATCAGACAACATCTGATGGATTCTCCTCTTTACTGTTATCAGTTAAATGCTGACTTATTGATCAGCAGCAGGTTTTCAGTCCTGCACCCATCTGTGTCCTCCTCCATCTCCCGTCTTCAGCGTCACTTCTGAAACTCAGGATCACATTTTCCCCATCAGTTTTATTTAGACTCAGTTTATCAAGAACTGTCCTGTAATAAATCCTCCAGTTTGTGTTCAGACTGTTTTAGAGAAGCTGGATTAACTGAACTGATTAACTGTGATTTACTGAGAGGTGCCTCATTTATAATGTGGTGGACAAAATAACAGAAACACCTGTCAGGACAAAGTACAACTGTCCTCCTCCATCTGCAGTAAATGCTACTGTAGTACTGTTGGGTTTATAAAAAGCTTTTCTAATATCCTATCCACCTTTTAACATTATTAATGCATTATTCATTATTTATTATCATTAGGAGTCTGATCCACCTCCTCGTGCTTCTCACGTTTCTTCCCTCAGGCAGCGCCATGATATGCTGACGTCACGTCATGCAGAACTCCATTTAGAAAACATCAAATTTATAAAGATTTCCTCACCTTAACATTGTGACCCTTCGCGTTGCAAGAAGATTTGTATTTTCTATCCTGATTCTGTCCCTTCTTCTTCACTCACCGATTCAAACGCTGTCATTCAGTTTATAAACGACTGTTTGCTTTGGCTGCATCTTGTTTCGAACGAACAACGGTGTTAAATAAAGTAGAACTGTTATTGGAGTCTGGCGTGTACTTCACCCTGCACACTGGTCTGACCTGGGACATCTCACCTGGATCTAAGGTGTAAATATACTGAAGCTGGTTTAAACTCACGTTCGCAGTCATGAAGAAGTTGGTAGATTTCAGACATCTGAGGAAACTTGTGTCAAGTTGTTTACTGCTGACACTCACTTCCTGCTGCGCTGCTTCCGGCTCCGTCTTCTTCTTCGGGTTGTTTGTTTACGGTTCTGATGGACTGACGCCACCTTCTGTCCGGATCTGGATCAGGTTTTGAACAGTTTCCTGAGGGTCTCAGTCTGGATGAGACTCTGAATCATCCCAGAACAGGGTTCTGATGATGTTGAGTTGATGCTCAGAGTCTCTGATTTCTCAGAGATTAGTTTTCTTTTGGTTCTGCAGGGAAACGAGGAGAAATGATCCACAGACCTCAGAGCTGCTGAGGAGAAGTCAGTAAAAACTTTGCTGAAACATCTCTTCTCTCTGCAGGAAAAGCTGTGGAAACACTGACAGCACGGTTTAGAACAAGGCCTCTCCTTAACATCAGGTGTGCATCAGCTGGTGAGGTGGTCCCATGTCTGTGTTTGAGGGACGAGAGTTTAACAACGGTCGGTTTGTCTGTCTCCATTAGACTTTCCTCATCTAGTTCCTTTTCTGTCCTGAAGCCCACTGAGCAGCATCAGGAGGCAGCGGAGAGGAAGAAACCTCCATCAGAATCGACGGGGAAGAAGCAGTCTAGGTACAAGTGAGGTCTGAAAGTGAAGCAGGAAAAAATGAATTTCCTCATTGAAGAACTGTTTTACTGTTCGTTTGATTATTTCTGTCACAGACGTGAAGCTTCACTCTCACATTCAGCTGCTTCAAACTTTCCTCCAGATCAGGAGCCCGATGCTGGTTTTAGAGACAATGGTTTTGTTCAGTTAGTCAGTCACATGCAGATCTTCCTGAAGACCAGTTGGTCTGAAATCACAGAGAAAAGTCAGAGAATAATAAAAACCCGGAGACGTGCAGATGCTCAGCCTGAAGCAGCAGAGGGCGCCCTCGCTGTGTTCACTCAGAAATAACACAAGGAATTAAAAACTGAGATGTTAAATTCCAGGAATCAGTTCAAACAAAATAAGAAGTTTTACTGAATGTAACCCACAGAAAAACTAGAACAAACACGTCCAGATCTACCAGAGCACTAATGAATGAATATAGACTTCAAATGTTCAGTAACAGCTGTGGAAAGTAAGGTTCAGGTACTTGTACTTGTTTCTATAATACGTTACTTCTCATGTGTCTCACAGCTTTAGTTACTGTGAATCCAAATGAACTGAGGTGAACTAAGGTGGCGTGCCAAGGCGTGGGGGTGGAGCAGGAAGGTGAGGAACAAACACAGGGACACTGTGCTGCTGGTAGATGTCGAGTGGGGCAGGGCGAGTCAGTCTGAGCTGTACAGAAACTGCAGCAGGAACACATCAGAACAGCTTCGTTCACTGTTCGTGAGGCTCGGTGGAACCATGGGGGTTAAAAAATTACAGAGTCTTGTGAATAGATCAAATGTCTTGGAGGATTTTACAGTAACAAAGAGCCACGTAGTCATCGATGCAGCCAATGTTTACTACTTCCTGTATTTTAAATCAGATCCACAGCTGGACCAGAGTCACGGTGGAGATTATCCTGGATTCAAAGATGAGACCTGTCGATTCTTTCAGGCTCTGCAGGACTGTGAAATCACCCCACATGTGGTTCTGGACGGAGGCTCAGATCGTGAAAAGCTGGAAACTCTGGAGTGTCGTCTGAAATCTAAACTTAACAACGCAAAGAACATAGCAGAGAAGAGACCTGGCGGCAGCATCTTGCCTCCACTCGTCAAAGACGTCTTCAAACAAATCCTGATGGAGAAAAACATCGAGTTTGAACAGAGCTGTGGAGAAGCAGACCCGAGGATCGCTTCCTGGGCCAATGAGCTGCAGTGTCCTGTGCTGTCTGATGACTCCGATTTTTACATCTATGACCTGAACGCAGGCGTCCTTTCTCCTGCTCTGTTCCAGTGGAGGAAGAGCAGCAAAGGCCAAATCCCAGCTAAGATCTACAGAAGGTCCAGGTTTTGTGACCGCTTCGGCATTGATCCTGTTCTCGTGCCCGTTTTTGCTTCAATAGCAGGAAATGATTTTTCAAAACTAGAAGACGGTGGAACGTTTGAAAGACGATGTCCCCCACCTGAGAGGTCTCGGGATAAAGAAACGAATCGCCTGCGTGGTATACTGAGGTTCCTGAAGAGTTTAAAACTAGAACACCTGCAGAACCCAGAACAGAGACAGAGTCAGGCTTTGGCAGCAGCTTTAAGGTTCGTTGGTAAAGAGAAAACAACAGATGACAAACGTTTCCGAGATTCCATTAAAGAATATGTCAACCATCCTGAAACTCCAGAAACACGAGGTGACGACCTGCCGCGGTGGATTCGTGAGAAACTCAGAGAGGGCAAACTGACGTCGTTCGTCACCGATGTTCTGCGCCACAGCAGGATGATGCTGACTCCACTTGTGGAGGACTTTTCCCAGCCCAGCAGCTACGCTGCTGCTCTGCGCATTAGACGGTTCTTCTATGGACTGTTGACAGGAGAAAAGGCGTGCACTGAGTTTGACAGGGTCGATGAAAAGTCTGTGTCCCACAAACAGATCGATCCTCTGCTGCCCAGTGTGAGTCGGGACGAACTGCTGCAGCTGCAAACACATCTGGATCAGGTACTGATGTTAATTAATTTGGAGAATTACTCAGAATAATAATAAGAGTCTTTGTGATCAAATAAAACACTGATCGTCTTCAGGCTCCGGAGGTTTTGCGTCGTCAGGTTCTGTTGGAAGCTCTGGATTCTCGAAGTTTAGTCTTAGAAAAAATCCCCGACAACATGAAGCTGACGGTTTGTGTGACCAACTTCTGGTACCACCAAAAAACAAACGTGCAGTACCTCCACGGCCTCCTGCTGGGCTTTGTTTATGGAGAACACCTGAATCCAGGTACGTCAGAGAACACGTTAAAGTCCAACTACTGAGTACAAATACAAACCTGTGTTAAAATGAACGTATCCTCAAACAGTCTGGAGACCAGTTGGACCCAGCTTTGTTTGGCTGAAAAGGATTTCGTTTGTGTATTTGTCTGCAGAAGGCGGATTTGAGAAGAAGATGAAGGATTTAAAGGCTGAAGGAGAACGGATCCAGCTGCAGCCAGATGTTGCTCATGCCTTCAGCCAGTGGCAGTGCTGCTTCAGACAGAGTCTCCATCTGAACCAGCTGCTAAGTTTCCCTCTACCAGAACCTGAGTGTTCCCGGTACAGAACCAGCGTCTGTGTCACTCACTTGATATTTGAGTTAGAAAATGAATGTTGTAACTTTGTGACGCTCTTGTTGTTCAGGCTCTACTGTGGACCTTTGGTTCACCTGCTGACCGGACCTGGACCTCAGAACCCTCAGAACTCAATTAGAGGACTAATGAATGAAGACCAGAGAAGATTGTTTGACACCCTACTGATGTCAATCACTGCAGGAGTAGAGAGTGTAAATATATGATCTGGTTTGATGCTTGTGCTCAGCAGCGTTGGCAGTTGGATAACATGTAACATGAATGACAACTAGAGGTGACAAAGCCGACTTACCTGAGGAAATAAGATCAGCTGACTCAGTAACATCTTTTAAATCTCGCCTTAAAACATACCTCTACCGTCTACGAGCCTTTTGTGATCTTCTTTAAACTAAAACAAATCTGTCTTTGGGAAGATTCGCCATTAGATTACAATGTCTTTCCGTTGGAACCCGTCTTCCTAAGGACTGATGCGGTAGTTGTTGTAAGTTGTGTTTGTATTATTGTTTCCTGCACCCCAACCGGTCGAGTCAGATGGCCGTTTAACTTGAGCCTGGTTCTGTTGGAGGTTTTTTCCTCTAGGGGCAGTTTTCCTCTCCACTGTTTGTGCTTGTGCTTTCTGAGTTGGTCTTGTTGGGCTACATGTGTTTTTGTCTCTTTTGTGAAGCACTTTGTAACATATGTTTAGAAAAGTGCTCTATAAATAAATGTATTATTATTATTATTATTATTATTATTATTATTATTATTATTATTATTGTTATTATTATTAACTAATAAGAATAGTATGCATAAGCAGTATAATTTGCTGTTTGAACATTATGTACGGCAGAGATAGTGGAAAAATACTGAGGATGTGTCGCAGACATGCAGAGGTAAGCACATTAGAGAAGTAGATGACAATCATATGACAAGATCATACAAGAAGAAGAAGGTGTTGATCTGGTAAATATGGTAAAAAAAAAACGATATATATGCATTGACATTTGAGCTATAAGATGTAAGACAAGGGTGATGTCGCCCTTTAAGGCATATATATAGATATAGGATGTGTTGTGTTCTGTGGTTTCAGAAACAGGAACTATCACAAGACAGCGGCTGCAGATGAAAGGTCACATGGAGGCAGATTAACGGACCAATCAGGATGAAGATCACATTCAAATGTTCATACAACATTCAGTTCTGTACAAAAAGACTGGGTCAGGAAAAGATACTCCGTCAGACCTCATGAACTGACACTGGTTGTTGGTCAGGGACAGGAAGGTCTAGACCCAGAGCTCTGTATGCTTCATTCATTTTGCTTTTAATATTCATTACTTTCTTAATTGGCTGTTAAATAAACTGATGATTCGAGATCCAACATCTTCTCCTATTCCTTCACTAAAGAACGATGATGTTGTAGTTTTGTTCATATTTTTACTTGTATATGAGATAAAAGTGTATTTTATTAGTACTAGATCTGTGTACTCTGTACACACAGTACTCACAGTACACACTGTACAGGAGAATAACTACTGAAGACAGATCTGATATGAATACGAGCCGTAAAAGAACCCTGACATACACCAGATGAGAGTGATTCCAACATTTTAAACAGACTCAAACATTAAATACATCTTTGACCGGACTCTTCTTCATCCTGGGACTTTGACTAGTTCAACCCGTTAGTAACAACTCTCTTAGATTAAAGATGTCGTAAGAGAAAATCCTGTTTTCAGAACAACCACAAATGAGCTGAAACATGTTGTTTGATATCTTCTTGTGTTGTCTTAAACATTTCTTATGAAATCCTGAACCACCAGCAGTCAGGTCACCAGACCAGGTCCGGACTGTGTTCTAGGTGAACAACAAGCTGGATTTAACACACGTGACATCACAGGAACAAAGCAGACGTGTGTCGACTCTCTCTGCTCCGGTTTCATGTTAAAACACTGAAGACAGACGTTAGAAAGCAGCGGCAGGTTTGTGTTCGTTCATGACTAAAACTCTGCACTAGAGTAAAGACGCTGTTTCTAACTTTGCCTGTCGTTGTAGTGACACAGTGGAAATGATACGAGTCCAGTTGAGCTTCCTGTTTGGTTTCTCTATTGTTGGATTGAGGTTTAATGTAAGACACAGAGTTTAGAATGTAGAAACTATTTTTAACTCAGCATTTACAGCAGTTAAAGGAACAACAACGACAAAACGTAATAATCACGTTCATATTTAGGGAGTCCAACATCACATCGCTGCTGTTCCTTTAACATTTCCTGTTTCCTGTACGGAGCTTCAGTCTGATTCCAGTTTTCCACTCGAGTCTGTGTTTTTATTCTACTTCTCTGGACAAATAACGGACCTGAGGTTCAGGGTGACCCGGTTTGTGGACTTTCTGTAAACTCCCTGAGCTCGGTCTTCATCTGATCAAAGTTATCAACCACTTTCTGACATTTGTCAGCCGACTGGACGATGACGTCTTTTAACTTCTCATCATCTTCAGAGTTTGAAGTGAATCTGAAGACTTGAACAATCAGAGCTAACATTTGACCTATTCTCACCAGGACTCCAGAGACCACTTCCAGAACCTCTCTGCCCTTGTTTCCCAGCTGAGATACACTTCTCACTTTCCTCTGAAAGTCCTCCATGTCTGACAGAGAGTATTGGGCCTGAAGTTCAGCTGATTTCTGCTCCAGTTTCTCACATGTTGTCTTTATTTCTTCCAGATCCTTCGTCAGTGGCTCGACGATCCCGGTGAAGTCTCTTCCCAGAGCTTCGACTTTCTTCACACTTCCATTCTCACTCAAGATCTTGGTCACGTTTGCAGAAATGACGAGAACAGTTCCATCAGCAGCTGCGATCGGAGCTGCTAATAAGCTGAACCCCCAGCTGGACCTGATGTTCTGGAACGGGGCCTCGACCGTCTCTCGTGCTTCTCTTCTCTGTCTGTCTGTTCTCTCTCGGATCTCTTTCACTTCGTCAACGATCTTCTGAAACTCTGTGATGATCTCTCTCATTCTCGGTTCCTTGTTGTCGAACTCTCTGATGAATGAAGCAGCAACTTTAAAAAGTTTGTTCATTAACTCTGAAAACTCGGGAGGCAGCTCTTTGCTGGTTCGTCTTCTTGTTGGTTTGGGTTCCATTTCCGGGACCTGTCCTGTTCACTCGGACAGTTTGCTGCTGAACCTCAGGATCCTTCTGTGGTGGAGACAAATAAACACACATCATCTCTTCACATCGTCCCATTTTTGAACATGGGTCACAGGGTGACCTCTGCTTATTCACACTGACATGACCTTTGACCTAATCAGGTCATCTTTGACCTTAAGTGACAAACTTGGTGACTGAGCATCGTTGTACTTTTCAGTATTTTGATGCTGCTTGTTAAAACTCTAAGCTCTGGGCTCGGCTCGCTTTTCTCAGCAGGCTGCTCGTGGGACAGGAAGTGAACAAGTTCAATGGACTTTGGACTGTTTCAGTTCCTGCTCTGCTAAAACTGTTCAGTGTGAGTTTTACTTTCACTCTGTCGGAGCCGTTACCTGTTACAGCTCCCCTTAAGTCCCCACTGGTTCTGGATCTATGGTCTAAACACAGGAAGACTCTGATCCAACACCTGGTTTTACTCGTGTCTGAGCTGAACAGATGTTCTGATCTGACCTCTTCGTCTCTCTCAGTCTGAAACTTCATTGTGAGCAGGAAACAGCAGCTCCTGATGTTTAATGTGTCTCGGTTTCAGTCACTTGATCAAGACTCAAGAATTTATTTAGAATCAGAATCAAATCAAATAAAATAACATAAAATATACTCACAGCATGTTTTCAGGTTCAGAACCTGAAGAGTTTTTAAGATGTTTGAGGAGGAAACAGCATCACTGTTCTCTGAGCTGATAGGCTGGTTTGAAGTGGGGGGGCGGGCTTGTCAGGACGTCACTGTGAACATTTATAGCGGGAGATAAACGTGTTACTCTTAACACAATAGAACCATCACTTCATTGGTCCTAGTGTTGACATTCATATATATATGATATAGTATAGTAATAACTCACTTTAATAAGCTAATTCATAGACTAAATAATTAAAGCTGTCACAGCTCAAACGTTGAACATCAGTTGGACCAGGAGCCTCAGAGTTGGTGGTTCAGTCCAAAAATAATCAGCTGCTCAGATTATAACAACTGTATATTAGACTTTATTATTCTGTAAATACGCAGTGATGGTTTTATATTTACTGCTCTTTTGAACCGTCCTCTGAAGTCCCCGACTTCTTAACTTTTTACACTTTGATTTCCACGTTCATGTCTTTTCTGGTTTTCTTCGTTCTTACATGTTTGTCTGCAGAAGCAGCTCTGAGCGTGCTCAGTCTGCACAGTTCCCACTCTGACATCACCACAGCAACCAATGAACAAGCAGGTCTCAGCTGAGCAACTGTAACTATGGCTGAGGGCGGAGTCTGAGCTCCACCTACAGCTACACCTTTCCTCTGAGACAATATCAATACCTCATCCTTCCTCTTTTGTTGTGAAAAGATTCAAAGACTCCAGAGAAATCTCAGGTTTCAGTATATCTGGGTGGAGAATGACCACTACACCACCCACTGTACAAAATAATTACACATTATTTTCATTGGGAAATGTTCTTATACAGTTTTTAATTGGTTTTGAATAGCTGTCCACAGTAACATCATCTCATTTCTATTTATTCTCACATTAAATCTTGACCTGGGTGAATGTATATGTGCTAAATTAGTATGAAATAAAAGAAAAGTAAAATGTTTAAAATAAGAAAAGAATGAGGAAAAGGTTTCTAAATTTCACAAAATATGTAAGTTCTTTATAAATATAGAAAATGTTACAAAAAACTCAAGAGATAATTAAAATTCTTTAGTATAACTTTAAGGTAAATATGACTCATAAACCTATTTATAGGTCTGTAGTATACAATTAAACTTATTATATTATATTATATTATATTATATTATATTATATTATATTATATCACTGATGTCTCATATTGTCCTCTTGTCCTGACAGTAGCACTGTTTCAGCTCCTTGGAGGTCCTACTCTGCTCCCTGAGCTCCTTCAGCTGCAGAAGCCCCGAGGTCGTAGTTCACCAGCTCGGTGTCCTCCTGTCTGTCAGACCTCTGCCCCCTGGTGGCCTGAAGAGACATGGCAGCACAGATGGGGGTTAGTGCGTCACCCCCCTGCTCAGTTCAGTGTGAACAGCACAGGTGGATACAGTACCTTACTGTAGAAATACATGTTCACCAACAGGAGAATCAGGGGTAAGAGGATTATTCTGATGATAAGACTGAACCTCTCTTGATACTTGGCTGAAAAGAAAACAAACAGATGTTACCACAGATTCCCACAGTTCTGGTGAAACCGTACAGAACCTGACAGGTGGACTGGTCAGTGGTTTTCATGTGTCGTGCAACTCTCACTCGTCACCGGTCGCTCTGATAAAACGGACATGTTACAGGTATTTGACCTCATGTTCAAAATCTGTTTACCTGAGACGGTGAGAGACAGCCGACGGCTCTCAATGGAGAAGTTATGAGATAGAACGTAGACGTGATAGACACAGGTGTAGCGTCCTTGGTGGGCGGGCTCTGCAGCAGGAAACAGGAAGTGGGCAGAGTGATTGACAGCTAGCTGGGTGTAGCCGTGGGTTTGGTCGGAGGAGGTGAAGCTGAGCTGGAAGGAGCCTCCTGGAAACTGTGGCTGGATGGAGCAGCTGATGGTGAAGCTGGAGCCTCTGAACACCTGAAAGCCCTGCTGCAGGGCCTCGGAGACCCCGTCCACGGAGACGATGGGTGGAGGCAGCTGCTGATCTGTGAACGGAGAAACAACCAGACAGAACCGGAATTAATCTCATTAAAATAGTGATTTATAACATTAGTTCTCTCACCTGGTGTAATAAGAACAGGTAACAGACAATGTCATAGTTTTACCTAAGCAGGTAAGGTGTAGGGTGGAAGTGGCAGTCCAGGGCCCGGCTCTAACACACTCCCTCGGTGCAGATCCGGACCGAACACATTCAGAGCTGATCCACAGTGCATCTGAGGATGAGGTACTTCTGCTTGCTGTTGAAACTACATTACCACAGTGCAGCCGCCTGCAGACCTCTGCTGCCGACGTCAGGGTCCAGTCAGAGTCGTACACTTTAATCCAGACTTTGTCGTGTTTCAGCTCCAGGACCCCAGTGCAGCGGCTGCCTTCTCCCACTAACCTGAGATCCAAAGGGTCTCAGTAGAAGAAGAAGAAGAAGACTAGTAAGAAAATAAATCTTTAGAAAGACACATGAACCAAATCAGAGCTGCAGCTCCGCTTCTACCTGAGCAGGTGAGTCCAGCAGCTCTGCCAGGTGAGCAGGTGTTTCTAGTGGAGTCTGAGCTTCCACAGTCCAGGAGAGCAGACTCATGGCCTCTACACTGGAACTCTCTGGTCCACGTCGGAGCCTTCAGTTCTCCATAGAGCCCCCCCTGGAGGACTGAAGGAGGCCCACAGCCGAGCTGCCTACAGACCACCTCAGCATCCTGCTGGTCAAAGTCAGCTTCACACACTGAGGACCACTGGTTAGACTGGTTAGACTGGTCAGACCTGACCTCCAGTCTGCCTGAACACAGACTGGTCCCATCCACCAGTCTGACAGAGTCTGGACACAGAACAGACAGAGCAGTGTTGTCAATCGACCTATTTATCATCTGTAGAAGAATTTTATTCAAATTGAGTTAATTACTTCATTTAACTTTTTCCTAAACTAAAAAGGTTTTTGTTAATTTTTCTGATTTTTGAATCCTGTGACCTTTGAACCCGGTTCAGTAGAGTTTTCACCGTCTGCACCGAGTGCTTTGATTTTCAGTCTGAACCTTAAAACCCAACATCTGCTCTTTATTAAAATATATATTGTGTATTGTTCTGTCCTCAGTGTCTCACAAATTATATATAATGATTCTCAGAAATGAGTTTAATTATTTAATCGATTGTTTTTCATCAAGATTATGATTCTATTGGTTTTAGGTCCATTTAAAAATGAGGTTCTTCTTTTAAACCTTTGTTCACTTTCTGCTGTGTCAGTGACCAGAGAGAAGAGAAATGTCTGTCTCCACCGTACGAATAAAGTTGTTCACGATTCTTTGTCACGAAGGACTGAAGATCTCTGAAAACTCCTGTTTTACTGTTTTCAGTATAAAACTGATGTCGTTTCACATCAGTCTGATCAGCTGCAGCTAATCAACAACAGCTCGTGTTGTCATGCACAGATCCTGGCTCCTCATCCTCAGAGCTCAGAGTAAAACTAGAGAATCCTGGAAAATGGAGAACAGAATAAGATCTGGACCGAGGACCGAGGACCGAGGGCAACTGGGAGGTTCTCTGTGACCGAAAGTTCCTCTGTGTGAACAACAGGAAGTTCTACCATGAACAAAAATACAACCTGTTGTCAAAGGTAAAATTATCAGTAGCTGTCAGCTGCTGCACACACACACACACACACACACACACACACACACACACACACACACACACACACACACACACACACACACACACACACACACACACACACGCACACACACACACACACGCACACACACACACACATACAGACACACACACACAGACACACACACACACACACACACACACACGCACACACACACAGACACACACACAGACACACACACACACACACACACACACAGACGCACACACACACACACACACACACACACACACACACACACACACACACAGACACACACACACATACAGACACACACACACACACACACAGACACACACACACACACACACAGACACACACACACACACACACACACACACACACACACACACACACACACAGACACACACACACACACACACACACACACACACACACACAGACACACACACACACACACACACACACAGACACACACACACACACACACAGACACACACACACACACACACACACACACAGACACACACACACACACACACAGACACACACACGCACACACACACACACACAGACACACAAACACACACACACACATACAGACACACACACACACACACACACACACACACACACACACACACAGACACACACACACTGCAGTCTTCAGACCTTTAGCTTACTTGCATATGGACAATCCATCGTGTACTGGACGGTGCTACTGTCCCCTGTTCTCGTCTTTGCACTACATGTTGCACACGTGCACCTTGTGTATTATAGTTTATAGTGTACTGTAGTTTTACAGTAAGTGTTTTTAGTTTAGTATAAATTATAATTGATGTTAATTAATGCAGGACCTCGGTCCCGTGTACGTGTACTCTCCTGTATGTTGTTGAATTGACAGTGATGCCCTCTTGACTTGACCTGTTGTTAGATTAAACTCTTCCTCTTCATCACAGAACTCCGATTCACAGGATTTAACCCAGAACATGGACATTGTTGGTGACTGTATTTAAAGTTTCTATCCTTGCTGAACAGTATTAGGTCGATTAAAAACGAGCAGCTAAGACGAAGACCACAGTGCTGCAGGAAACCAAACCTGTGGTTGGACCGAGCACAAGCTGTGATCGAACGAGTGTCTAACCTTAAAACGTCCAGTGGTTCAGGAAACCGCTGAACTGTGGCTGTGACAGACGGAGGAACACGCTGTGGTAACTGATGTAAACGACAGACTTACTGGAACAGGTGATCTCCAGGGTGTGATCCGGCGACACAGGCTTCGTTCTCAAACACTCTCTCAGAGCAGATCCCGGCTGAACACATTCAGAGATGATCCTCCACGCTGACGTGTACCAGGTGACTCTTCTGAGCCCCGTTGAAACTGCAGAGCCACAGTCCAGCTGTTTGCAGGCCTCAGCTGCTGACTGCAGGGTCCAGTACGAGTAAATGCCTCCAACTGGTTTCCAGTCTCCCTGCTTCACCTCCAGTGTACCTGCACAGGTGCTGTCTCCTCCCACCAACCTGATGGGTTCTGAACAGAAACCAGAGAGTCGTCAGTAAAAGAACAAAGTGAGTTTGATTAAAAGAGACATGAACCAAATCAGAGCTGCAGCTCCGCTTCTACCTGAGCAGGTGAGTCCAGCAGCTCTGCCAGGTGAGCAGGTGTTTCTAGTGGAGTCTGAGCTTCCACAGTCCAGGAGAGCAGACTCATAGCCTCTACACCGGAACTCTCTGGTCCATGTCGGAGCCTCCAGTTCTCCATAGAGCCCCCCCTGGAAGATTGAAGGAGGCCCACAGCCGAGCTGCCTACAGACCACCTCAGCATCCTGCTGGTCAAAGTCAGCTTCACACACTGAGGACCACTGGTTAGACTGGTTAGACTGGTCAGACCTGACCTCCAGTCTGCCTGAACACAGACTGGTCCCATCCACCAGTCTGACAGAGTCTGGACACAGAACACGAGATGTTTAGTGAAACATTCACGTTTCTCAGCTCAGAGTAGTTGTTGTTCGAAGTCTTACCTGAACAGGTGATTGTCAGAGTGCTGGAGGGAGTCCAGGGACCTGTAACACAGTCCTTCAGAGCAGATCCAGACTGAACACAGTCAGAGCTGATCTCCCACGCAGGCCTGACTGACGACTCTTCTCTGTGTCCTGCAGAAACAGCAGAGCCACAGTCCAGCTCTCTACAGGCAGCAGCTGCCGACCTCAGGGTCCAGAAGGGGTCACTCGCTGGTCTCCAGTCTCCCTCATGATACAGCTCCAGTTTACCTGCACAGCGACCGACTCCTCCCACCAACCTGACAGACTCTGAGAAACAGGTGAGTCACCAGGAGAAGAATGAAGTGAGAACAACTGAGAAGTGCTGCTTGTCCTTTGTTTACCTGGTGATGAGTCTTCAGCTACAGCCTGGACTCCTGAGGATGGAATCAGACAATGAGCGACTCTTTCCAGAGGTCCGAATATTAAGGGACATCATCACAGTCTGTTCTAAACTTAGAACTGCTGTGGTTCAACTTGTACCAGAGTCCCTTCTGTTGCTGTTATCTATTATTACCTAATTATTAAATACAAAACTGAAAATACAAAACTGATTCTGCAGGTTAAAGTAATAAACAGTAAGTGTGACGTCAGTGGAGAGCAGCTGCACAGTGTGGTGGTGAGACCGGGATTCAAATCCCGCTGTGGTCCACCTCCAGTCCACTTAGGTCGCTTTGGATAGAAGCGTCTGCTGAATGACTAAATGTAAATGTAGACAAACGTGGACTGGAGTGGAAGATCAGTCTGATCCAGTCTGAAGAAGCTGGACCAGGAATCGGGGAGAGCAGCTGAACGAACATGGTCGTCCAAGAATTGGAAAAAACAAAGCTAAGAGACTTTTCACAGTGATGTTCTGGTTTGTATTAGAACACAGCGTGTTCCTGCTGAACCCATCAGCTCATTGATGACACAACAGAGGACCTGTACCATTTAACCTACCTGGTCTCAGCAGCAGCAGCAGCAGCAGCAGCAGCAGCAGCAGCAGCAGCAGGTGATCCATGTCCAGGTCGACGTACATCCGTCCTCTGACTCTACAGTTTGTTCTCATCACATTTTGTGCTAACATCAGTCACAGCCACTGCTCTGTGGCAGGAAGCGTCTGTTCCTGCTGTGACCACTCAGACGAGACTCAACCATGTGTTTGTGTAAAAGGAAGTAAAGACGTGAAGTTACAAAAAAGTATTCAGACACTGGGAAGATTGTGTCTTTAATATTTTAACATTGAATCATAGGACAGACAGCCTCGCTCTGTAGAGGATTTTAGATCTACACTTACTCTAATGTTCTGTTAGTGGCAGGGATCCGTACATGTCACCAGTACTTGGCTGATCCTATTTACTCTGACGGAAGATCAGGACCAGTTCACACTGTCACCAGGT
This sequence comes from Anabas testudineus, assembly GCF_900324465.2. Classification (NCBI taxonomy): domain Eukaryota; kingdom Metazoa; phylum Chordata; class Actinopteri; order Anabantiformes; family Anabantidae; genus Anabas; species Anabas testudineus. Next base: position 356,210 of record NC_046621.1, read on the forward strand.
CGGACACCTAATGACCCACTTTAGGTGATAGAGGGGTTGGCAGAGGTGTGACCATCACATCCTTCGATCCACCTAATGAGTCTGTTCCTTCCCGGGGGGGGGGGGGGGGGGGGGTGAAACCAAACCTGGAGGATAAATTAGTTTCTCTAGCCAACTGTCTTCAGACAATTAGTATTTAACCTACTTGATGAGGAGTTCAGTGACCCCACTTTAATATTTAAAAAACTGCTAAAGACAGAACTCTCAAAAAAAAAAACCCAAAAAACAACACTTTTTTATGTTCTCACATCTCCTGAAACAGAAACTCTTCTTTAACAGCACTTTGCTTTGATGTTTTTCCTGCTTGACTTTGTTTGCCTTGTTTGTCACCTGTAAGTCGCTTTGGATAAAAGCGTCTGATAAATGACTAAATGTAAATGTATACGAGCGAATTCCCAGATCCTCTCTCTTGTTTCTATCCTTCTTCTTGGTCCTCATCATGGGAGGAGGCTGAATGTTCCAGGTCCCACTAGTTGGTTGTACCAGGAAGCCCAAACGGTAGAGGCAGATGGCCGCCCACCCTGCTGGGTTTCTCTCCTTTGCCTTCACACGTTCCTCTGTAAATCATTTTTATGAAGTCAGCTTATGTTGGACTCTTGTGTTCCTGTGTTTCTCCCTCTGAAGAACTTAAGGGTGTTAATAGTTGGTGGTTGTGTTAAATTCTCTACAGTGAACCATGACCTATGACGTCATATTTCACAGGAGCACGTGTGACACCCGTGTTTCCATTCTCTGCTGCCCCACCACTGATGAAGGTGAGGTTGAGAAGCTCTGGCTTCTTCTTTAGTGATGTGATGAAGGTCTGGCTAAAAGGTCAGAGGTCACAGTAATGTGTACTGGTCAAATCAAAAAGTGGTTTGAGATAAAAAACACTACCGGTTTCTTCCACATATTCATGACAAGAGACGTGTTTGTGTCTCAGTCTTTAATGAACTTTTCTCTTTGCAGAAGTGAGACGAAATATTTTTAGTTGTGAGCTTTGAGAACATTTACATCCTGTCAGCAGACACCTGTGTGAGGCAGGAAAACAGAAAGACGACGGGAAGAGTGAAGCTGAAATAATCAGAAAGTCTGAGCATTTAAAAACAGGAAGTTGTGACGCTCCTATTTCAGAGTCTGAACTGTTTCCATCTGTTTTCCCTGTTTAGCTGCAGGAAACTCAGACGTGTCTCTGTACATGTTACTGCAGCAGTGAGGAACCTCACAACAGATATTTATAACGTCAAAAAGGGCCTGTTCCTTATCAAAACCTCGCTGCATGTGCATCTTAAAGTCTGTCGCACAAAGTGACGCTGATCTGTATCAAGCGTCTCTAACAAGTTTTCAAGTTTCAGCAGGACAACGTACAAATGACAGCTGAGCTTTGGAAAATAAAAACCCTGAATCAGCCAGTTTCCAGGTGAAGTCTTTATGTTTGCAGGTGAAACACAGGTAAGAGAAGAAAACAGAAATCACATTCAAACCTATGAATGGGCTAATTATCCAGTTTCCTATTGTCAACAGTGTAAATGACTTTTTATTTAATTAGTAGAAAGTAAAAAAACAAAACCTCAGCAGGTAAAGTGCCGTCCAGCTAGCTACTGCTCTGTAGTTAGCGGAACCTGGCATCACCTGGTCTCAGTTTCTTCCTCGGTGGAAATTCACAAGTTGACATCGCTGAGAAATTCAGACGCACAACATTTGTAGTTTTTTAGAGTTTGGTGTTTTTGAATGCAACGTTTGAAGTTTTTAGTTTTTGAAACCACACAGTTTTTAGTTTTAGTTTTTGAAACCACACACAGTTTTTAGTGTTAGAAACCACACACAGTTTTTAGTTTTAGTTTTTGAAACCACACACAGTTTTTAGTTTTAGAAACCACACGCACACCTGAGTGACGTACCTCAGGTGGGTTTGAACCCACGTCTCCAGTTTGAAGGTCGGTGTCTGCCCCACTGGACCATCTTCAGCGCTGAAAGACACAATGATCAGAAATAAAGTTTCTGTGTGAAACTCATCCAACAGTGAAAAGAAGCTGAGCTGGATCCTGGTCTTCAGGTGTGGTTTAACGGACCCAGACTCACCTGCTGATATCAGGCTAAAAGAATCCTGATCGCTATGGTTCTTAGAAAACTGTTGAAGTGACTTTTTCTGGTCTTTTACAAAAAGGTCAAAGAGCAGAAACTGTGATCACAGTGTTGGTCATGTGACTGCAGGTGTGTCAGGACCCCTCCCAGCATGCACTGGGGAGGTAGATTCCTCTCAGTCAGTCTCATGTTCTGTGTTTCTACGTGTCACCGTTTGTGTGATTTAGTTCCACATGGTTCCTTCATGTTTGGTTCCTGTTCAGTCAGAACTTTAAAGAATGTGTTCAGACCACGACTGATGTTGGAGCAGCAGCATTAGTGGCTTAGTGTGGTGGTAACATCACCACCTTCCATGTGGGAGACTGGGGTTCAAATCCCAGCTGTGCCCGACCTTCAGTAAGGATCATTAGGCTGTGGATAAAAGCATGACTAATCTGGTTTTTAATACAGGGACAGAAACTTCTCCAGATCATCATCTGACTGTCTCTGAACAACTTGACCTTGTTTCCCCGACTGAAATAAAACTAATGAAGACGTCAGAGATGTTTTTGCTGCTTCTGTTTGATCTGATGTGTGATCAGCTGTTTGATGGTCTGAAGGTGTTTGAAGAGGATTTTCACCACATGTAGGAGATGCATCTCTCTGTGGTTCCCTGTTCCTGCTGATCCCTCTGGGACTCCGTACTGCAGACAGAGGAACAGAAGGGGGCAGCACTCAATTTATTGAAAGTTGCCTTTATTTCAATTCAATTCAATTCAATTTTATTTGTAGAGAGCTTTTTACAATTGACATTGTCACAAAGCAGCTTTACACAACCAAAGAACAGTACATGAACAGTGAATGTGTATGAATCATAATAAACAGATTGTCCCTGATGAGCAAGCCGAGGGCGACGGTGGCAAGAAAAAACTCCCTGAGAAGGCAACAGGAAGAAACCTTGAGAGGAACCAGACTCAACAGGGAACCCATCCTCATATGGGTGATTACATGCTGTGTAGGCAGCAGTCCAGTATAACAGTTAATGTCTTTAAGTTAATATGGAGTCCAGTTAGTTAATTGCAGGCAGACTTGTTCCATTCCTTGACTATCGAGCGTTGAGTCGAAACCTCCGAGAAACAGCTGCCGACGTCCTCCGAGGCCAGGACTGACTTCATTTCAATTTTTAAACATTTTTTATTGATAATAATTTTGGTTTTGTTGATCATCATCAATCTTATCGACCTCTTTTATGACTGGGCGCTCACATGTACAGCGGCTGAGCTTTGATTTAATTTTGAATTTTATTTTTACCAATTTAACAAAAGTTCTTACATATATTCTTAAGATATATTCTGGGTACAAAGATATTTATTAATCTGTATGAAGTATGAATAATCAAAATAATAAAAATAAGTAAAATGTCTGAAATAAGAAAAGTCAAATCATTGACCACAAAATAAGAAATAAAATAATAAAAGTCTTTAACCAAAACAAGTCAAATGTGTTCTGACTTTTCAGTCGATGTGAGTTCGTGAGTCTTTGGTTCTGAATGGTTCTGGATGTTAAGACCTATTTCCCTTCTTTAAATCTAGTTGACATGTGTGAAGTGTGTCTGCAGGTTGGTGTCTTCAGTGGGTTTGGAGCTGAGAGCCACAGACAGAGCAGTGAAGTCAGAAACCGTCGAGAGACGAACTAACACGTCGTTTCGTGTTTTAAACTCAGAAACATCCAGAATAATTCCAGCCTCGTCGTTTAAAGGGAACATCCGTAGAAACATGTCAAAGCCTCCACTGAGATGGTGCTCGGTCGTGTCGGCTCAGAAATCCGTCTGGATGTGGGAGCAGCTCCTTGGAGGTCCTACTCTACTCCCTGAGCTCCGAGGTCGTAGTTCACCACCTCGGTGTCCTCCTGTCTGTCAGACCTCTGCCCCCTGGTGGCCTGGAGAGACATGGCAGCACAGATGGGAATTAGTGCGTCGCCCCTCTGCTCAGTTCAGTGTGAACAGCACAGGTGGATACAGTACCTTACTGTAGAAATAAAGGGCAGAGGTCAGCAGCAGCAGAGTCACAGGCAGGACGACCAGTCTGATGACGAAAGCTGTTGGATCTCCTGGATGAGATTTTAATGACAGTTATCAACAGAGAAGAAGAAGAAGCTGCTGAACTCTTTTTTTGGCTGTTTGGTTTATTGTTCATCAGCCTGCAGATATCCTGAGAACTCATCTGAAACCTGATGTGGACAAAGAACAGGAGACAGACACTATAGTGCACTGAGTGAGATTAGTGGAGCACACCCCCTTCTTCCAACTGCTGGGTGGAGGATCCAGACCTGAAATTGGAGTAATGACTTTCATGGTAGCAGTGAATCAGGGAATGGCTAAAACAGGAAGTGATTTTATAGTGAATATCTCACTGAGAGTGGTTCAACCTGCAGTATTCTGTTCATAGCTGTGGTTCCTGTAACATCATACAGACCCAGTCCACTTTGGACTCTGCTGTCATCTGATCAGTTTCTCACCTGAGACACTGAGACACATCGGACGGCTCTCAGAGGAGAAGTTGTGAGCAACAACGTAGACGTGATAGACACAGGTGTAGCTTCCTTGGTGGGCGGGCTCTGCAGCAGGAAAAATGAAGTGGGCAGAGTGATTGACAGCTGGTTGGGTGTAGCTGTGTGTTGTGTTGGAGGAGGTGAAGCTGAGCTGGAAGGAGCCTCCTGGAAACTGTGGCTGGATGGAGCAGCTGATGGTGAAGCTGGAGCCTCTGAACACCTAAAAGCCCTGCTGCAGGGCCTCGGGGACCCCCTCCATGGAGGACACAGAGATGATTGGCTGAAGCAGCAGGTCTGTAAACACAGGTGATGAAAGATGAGGTCTCGTTAACTCTGTTTAACAAAACAATGTCACAGGTTTGTTGTTACAGACAGACAGGTTCCTCCAGGTGAGTCCCGTCAGGTGGAGATTTGAGGGTTTCAGGAACAAGCTTCTTTCAGCCGTCAGTGTCGGTGAAGATTCTCAGTCGTCCAGGTGACGTTGAAGGTTGAGTCCTGGTAACTGCTCATCAACACCCCCTCACTCAGCATAGGCGGAGGCCTTGGACACAACCTGTCTCCTATTTATCACTACAACACTGAAGTCTCTGATGTTTCACTGTTGGCGTTTCGACTGAACCTGGTTCTTTTGGCTCCTGAGAGATTACAGAGTTATACGCATTATAACCGCAGAGTGTTAAGGCAGAATTTGTAGTGCTATCCCGTCCAAACCAACTATCCCATTAAGATAATTATTTTTAAATGTGGACTTGGTCAACTAACACCAAATGATCTGTGTTCACAGACATGTTGGTACAAAGCAACAGTGAAACAATCAGAAAACAACGTTTTATTTGTTGTTCATTCCTTTATTCTTGCTAACGTCGCTCCTCTCAAAAGGACCAACTTCCTGTGGTGTGTTTAGCGACAGCTGTGGACCAATCATACTCGCCAACTTCTTCTTGTTATCACTGGCTAATTGTGGCACAGTGTTAAAAGCAGTGGCTCTTTATTAAGATTCAGATCCCTTCATTTGTAAAAAGCAACTATTCAAACTAAATGGATCATTAATGAACGTAACACGCAGCAGTTTTGGGGCAGAGCACCCCGCCCCCACCTAAAAACAGTGGATGATGGATCTGAAAACAAAAGGAAAGAGACTTGGCTGTGCTACGTTGGTTTTGTTTTAATGTATCAGTGTATTAGTCAAAGTGATCATCCAACACCAGATTTCCAATACAGAGGTGTTTGCCTGCTAAAAGACGTCCTCCAAAACATTCGCCAAACACTGCACCTCTGAGCTAATTTACGAGATTTGAACCAGATGGTCTTCTAGGTTAAGAAGGATTGAGAAGCGAGTAATGAGTTGAGATGCAGCTAGTGTCTCTCCTACGTTTGACTAAACCATCAACAGACGGAGACGTTTCAGTTTCTCTGCTTCATCTCACCTGAGACACTGAGAGACAGCCGACGGCTCTCAGAGGAGAAGTTATTAACAACTACGTTGGTGTTATACACACAGGTGTAGCTTCCTTGGTGGGCGGGCTCTGCAGCAGGAAACAGGAAGTGGGCAGAGTGATTGACAGCTGGTTGGGTGTAGCTGTGTGTTGTGTTGGAGGAGGTGAAGCTGAGCTGGAAGGAGCCTCCTGGAAACTGTGGCTGGATGGAGCAGCTGATGGTGAAGCTGGAGCCTCTGAACACCTGAAAGCCCTGCTGCAGGGCCTCGGAGACCCCGTCCATGGAGCAGGACACAGAGATGATTGGCTGGTCTGTCAGAAAATGTAATAAAAGTAGTAAATGTTAAATGTGAAATTAGTAAATTACCTCCTATTGGCCTCTGACCAGGGTAGCATCATTATGCTTGTGCTACTCGACCTCAGTGCAGCTTTTGACACCATAGTATTCTCCTTCACAGATTAGAAAATGTTGTTGGTATTAAGGGAACGGCCCTCTCCTGGCTTAGGTCCTTTTTGACTGATCGTTATCAGTATGTAGATCTAAATGGCGATTACTCCACATGCTCCACAGGGTTCTGCTTTAGGCCCACTGCTTTTTTCCCTCTACATGCTTCCTCTGGGCAACATTATCCGTAAACATGGTATTAACTTTCATTGTTATGCTGACGACACACAGTTATATGTTTCAACAAAACCAGATGAGATCAAACAGCTTAATAAAGTTGAGCAATGTGTAAAGGATATACGAGACTGGATGCTAATTAACTTCCTTCTGCTAAATCCTGATAAGACAGAAGTACTAGTTATAGGATCATCTGCAGCTAGAAGCAAGATGTTAGATCACACCGTAACTCTAGATGGCCTTTCTCTTACATCTAGTGCAACAGTGAAAGACCTTGGTGTGATTCTAGATTCCAGTCTTTCATTTGAAGCTCATGTAGATAATATCAACAGGACAGCTTTCTTTCACCTCAGAAATATTGCCAAGATAAGGAATATTTTGTCACTAAACAACGCAGAAAAATTAGTCCATGCTTTCATCACCTCTAGGTTGGACTACTGTAATGCCTTACTGTCTGGCTGTTCAACCAGGTGCATAAACAAGCTTCAGTTAGTTCAGAATGCAGCAGCGAGAGTCCTCACTCGAACCAGAAGATATGAGCACATCACCCCTATCTTATCTACACTTCATTGGCTCCCCGTGAAATTTCGCATTAATTTGAAAATACTACTTCTGACATTTAAAGCATTAAAAGGTCTTGTGCCGCAGTATCTAAGTGAACTGCTAGTGTCTCATGATCCACCACGCCTACTTCGCTCAAAGGATGCTGGCTGCCTGTCAGTACCTCGTATCATGAAAACTACAGCTGGGGGCAGAGCCTTTTCTTACAAAGCCCCAAAGTTATGGAATAGCCTTCCAAATAGCGTTCGGGACTCAGACACAGTCTCAGTGTCTAAGTCTAGGCTGAAAACCTATTTATTTAGTCAAGCATTTTGTAAATAGATCTGGGAAGGACTCATGGACGTAGAGCATTATGGTGAACTGGTATGTTTAGATGCTGTCTTCCCAACTCTCACTGATCACTCAGGTTTGCTGATGGTGAAGTGTTCGGTTGCTCTACATCCCAGGGAGCCCTCATGTCTGTGTTTCCTTCTGGCCCACCCTTTTAGTTATGCTGTCATAATTAGTCCTGCCAGAGTCCCTGCTGCACTCTTTACTAAATATACACCTCAAACTTTATCTGACTGATCATAACTAACTGCTATCCCTCCTCTTCTCTCTCTTTCCCTCTTCCTGTCTCTCTGTCGAGCTACACGTCGTTCCACCCTTTGCCCTCTGGACCTGTCTGACTCGTCCTGATGCCCCACTTCTGGTCGGAGATCTCGTCTCTTGGATCCCCCGTATGGCCCCTATGGGATGCGTGTGGTGACTGGAGTTGGCAGCTGTTTCTCTGAGGTCTCGACTCAACGCTCGACAGTCCAGGACTGGAATTTCCTAGAAGTCTACCAGAGCCTCCAATAACTAACTGGCGGTCTCCACCTTCCCAGATCTTTCACCTCCAGTTTACCTGCACAGGTACTGTCTCCTCCCACCAACCTGACGGGTTCTGAACAGAAACCAGAGAGTCGTCAGTAAAAGAAAAAAGTGAGTTTGATTAAAAGACACATGAACCAATTCAGAGCTGCAGCTCCGCTTCTACCTGAGCAGGTGAGTCCAGCAGCTCTGCCAGGTGAGCAGGTGTTTCTAGTGGAATCTGAGCTTCTACAGTCCAGGAGAGCAGACTCATGGCCTCTACACTGGAACACTCTTGTCCACGTCGGAGCCTCCAGTTCTCCATAGAGCCCCCCCTGGAGGACTGAAGGAGGCCCACAGCCGAGCTGCCTACAGACCACCTCAGCATCCTGCTGGTCAAAGTCAGCTTCACACACTGAGGACCACTGGTTAGACTGGTTAGACTGGATAGTCTGGTTAGACTGGTCAGACCTGACCTCCAGTCTGCCTGAACACAGACCGGTCCCATCCACTAGTCTGACAGAGTCTGGACACAGAACAGACAGTGGACACTAAATAAGAAGATCCTAAACAACTGGTCTGTGATGAAGTCAGCACAGTTCCAGCATCAATTCCTCATTAACAGCAGAACACGTGTTAAACATCAAACACTAGAACAGCTGGTTCCAGTTTTACTGTTCTTTGACTCTGTTCCTTCTGCTCAGGTATTGTACATCTGTGTTCTCCACACAAAGATGTTTGAACATGTGATCCTTCTTTTGAGGATCTATAAGTTATGGTGAAAGACTGCAGGGATGTTGACGTACTAACAAACTCTGACCAGTTAGTGATCGGTGTCAGTGAAGGTGGGAACAAGGGGAACATCATACAGTGTGTCACACCATGCTGACTTACCTAAACAGGTGAGATTAAAGATGTAGGATGAATTACTTAGTGTTAGACACTCCGGGAGAGCAGATCCAGACCGGACACATACAAATCTGATCCTCCACACAGGTGTTTCTGTTGACTCTATGGACTGTTCTACAGAAACGGCAGAGCCACAGTCCAGCTCTCTACACACAACAACAGCAACTGACCTCAGGTTCCACTCAGTTCCATCCACTGGTCTCCAGTCTCCCTCATGTTTCAGTTCCAGTTTACCTGCACAGGTACTGTCTCCTCCCACCAACCTGAACTCAACAGGTTCTGAACAGAAACCAGAGAGTCGTCAGTAAAAGAGGAATCTAAAACGTGACTAGTGATTCTACTTCTGTTTCTGTCTTCACCTGTTGACTTGTGTTGTCCTTCAGCCTGGACTCCTGAGGAGGAAAATAAACATCAGAGTATATCAACGTTTTGATTGGAGCACAGCTGGAAACAGAACAAACTCTCTCAAGTTGTGTTTGACTAACAGACTCTATGAACTGTAAGAAAGACTCTGACTCTTGAAACTCGTCTTCCAAAAGCTTTAGACTCCACCCAGGTCGTGACTCATGTCTTTACTTTTTATTACGGTGCAGACTGGATGCACCAAATGTGTACTGCTGCTCTGCACTGGTCATTTCCAGAGTTTAGCACATTATTTCATCATTACAACAGTTTCCTCCCAAAACCGATGAGCAGTGTCAACGTTTCCCTCAACGTCTGATTGTAGTAACGGTTAAAGTTAGTTGTAAGACATGGACACATAAATTCAAGGGGTCTGAAAAACTGGAGCATTAACCATTCAGCAAGTACAGGAATTTTTATAAGTAGAGGTAGAACCTATAGACATCACCACATCCTGAGTTTCCTCTCCTAAGATGCTGCCTTTCTGCCTTCAGTCTGGTCTTCACTAAGCAACAAGCTGTTCTAAAGCGTCGTTCATTCATCAGCAGAACGAGGGGTTTGTTGTCTGTAATCATCCACTGGAGATACAGCATTTCTCAGATCTCTCACGTGGCCACGTCGATGCCGGGCACTGTTACTCTTTACATGGACGTACCTTTTTTAGCATCACTCCATCATCTCAAACAGAACACGACACTCAGATAACGACTGATTCATCTCTACGACTGCTACTTGTCATTTACAGTGTGTGTGAATCACAGCAGGATGTTCGAAGCAGAGTGGAACCTACCTGAGCTCCACAGCAGCAGCAGCAGCAGCAGCAGGTGATCCATGTCCAGGTCGAGTCTGTCAGTGAGTCTGAGCATCACATGTTCGGTTCTCAGTGTAGATCTGCAAACAGAACAGGTGGAGCTTTACTCCAACACATCTGATCTGGTCACGTGCTCACAGCTGGACCAGTGGATCAGTCAGAGACCAGTTCTCCGTAGGCACAGCTAACAGGCAGGTAGTGACCATGAAGCCCAGGTGATCAAGTGACGTCAACTTTGATTGGACACAGTTCCTCGTTCCTCACACTGTGGCCAGGAACGTTCAGATCTGCCTTAAGGCAGGAAACCAGCTGTTTGATGTGTCTGAGAAAGTCTCTGGTAACATTTTCATCCTCCGCTGCCTCCAGTCAAACAGAATCCAGAACACCTTCAACGATTCACATCCTCATCCAAAAACCTCGTCCACTCTCTGCACGCCCTGAATCACCAGCTGAGACGTCCCCTGGTCAGAATCCTTCCTGAACCTCTTCCACTCCTGCTGTATGAGGACCTGATGCTGTTCCAGATTTGAACCAAACTTTATTGAAACCAAAGTGAGTCGGAAACGTTCTGGACTTTTACTGTGATTTAATGTTAAATTTCACAACATGTTGAAACAAACTCTGACGTTGTTGTTGTGAAACCTCTTCTGAAGAAACTGTTGATCACGTTTCCTGTGATAAGGTTCCAGATCATGATACTGGGTCCTGTTACCATGACAACCGGGACAGGCTGAGCGGCTCCTATCAGATTCAAGTTTTCTGCGTTTTCTTAGTATTTCTGGAAGATGTGATAAAATTAGAAGTCAGATCAGAGTCAAAGCTGCAAACAACAACTAACTTCTGAATAATCTTTAAAATATGTTGTTCAGTTGATTATTAATGGAATTAAAATGACTAATAATCATTTTAGCTATTACACTAGTTTGACTAGTAGCACTAGTTTGACTAGTAGCACTAGTTTGATTAGTAGCACTAGTTTGACTAGTAGCACTAGTTTGACTAGTAGCACTAGTTTGATTAGTAGCACTAGTTTGACTAGTAGCACTAGTTTGACTAGTAGCACTAGTTTGACTAGTAGCACTAGTTTGATTAGTAGCACTAGTTTGACTAGTAGCACTAGTTTGACTAGTAGCACTAGTTTGATTAGTAGCACTAGTTTGACTAGTAGCACTAGTTTGACTAGTAGCACTAGTTTGATTAGTAGCACTAGTTTGACTAGTAGCACTAGTTTGATTAGTAGCACTAGTTTGACTAGTAGCACTAGTTTGATTAGTAGCACTAGTTTGACTAGTAGCACTAATTTGATTAGTAGTACTAGTGCCACCAGTTACCAGGTTGTGAACATTTTAATCTGATTTCAGCACTGGGGGAATAAAGGAAACTGCGTTTTTCAAATTAACTGCATGAAGTTTTGACCACAACGTTGATTTAAATGCCTCCTTTATAACTACATGAAGTGCTTAAAGTTAGCCCCACCTTTACTGACTACTAGTCTGCAGAGAACACCATATTTGACCCTAATTCATTCATCAGCTACTTGAGTAGTCAAACCAAAGAGTACTTCCATTTGTAGTGCAGTGTTTTTCAATAGTACTTTGTACTTTGTACTACTGCTGAACTTCGCAGCTGGTGTCGTCGTCTGCTCTCATTCATTCATAAATGTAAAGGAGCGACTGCGATGTTACCTGTGGTGCCGTTCTGAGTGAGAATGAGGTCCAAGTGGTTTCCAGCTCGGTGTGTCAGAGGAGTGGGGACCAGGTCTCGGGTCAGCAGCCTGAGGTTCTTCCAGGTAGACGTTCAGGTGCCCCAAGATGATGAGAGGAGTGCCATCTAAAAGGAAGTGGAAGAGCAGCACAGAAAGGACTCAGCAGGCCTGTTGGCTGATGGATCACCACCATGGGGATCAGATGAAAGAGGAGATCATTTTCTTCAGCTTGTATTTCTTTAATTCAGACAGTTGGAGCTGTGAAAAGGGAATTGTCCGTCACCTTTTCCAACACGTATACCTTAGGAATAAAACAAACCTCTGAGGTCTCCATACAGTTAAAACTGGTGAACCATGCTTCAACAATAAGGTGGAGGAGACATCCGACCAGTCATCGGCTGCATGTATATGAACATTTTGGTACAGGTGGTTTAAAGTCAGAGAGCTGTCGGGCTCCACATCAGCACGTTAGCAGTCAAACTCTTCTAATCTATCTACTGTGTATCTGGATATTTACTCTGAGGTTAAGACAGGGTTTATGTAAAGAATGTCTTTATAAGCTGTTAACATGGACTCAAAACTTAACTAGCTTCATCCTCTGATGCTGTGATGAGGCCGTTTGTGTCTCATCAGTTCTCTCAGTACCGTTGGTGACGTCTGCTCAATTTTATCACCAGAAGCAACTTTTCAGCTTAGGAAGCTTTGAACGCAGGTAACTTAAGTACATGTAAACACTGTCACTGACATTAAGATCTTGTTAGATGGACGCACATAAACTGAACAGTATGTGGTTCTATAAACAACTCTACGTACTGTTCTTTAGTACAAAGCTTTGGGACATCAAGTAAAACACACTCTGCACTCGGTGAGAAGACAAATTGAACATATCATTAAACTGTTTCTAACCCCTTTGCACCACCTTTTAGCAGATGGAGTTTTCCCAGTTGTTCAACAGTTGGTCAGGAGTTAAATTTTTATCACATGATTAATGTAAGTCTGGGATTTCAGTCACGACAGCAGGATGTGTTGTCATGTTGTCTTCACAGGGACAAACTAGACATTAGCTCACTCTGTTCAGTTGGTCGGCCCTTTCTCTCTCTCGGTCTAAAGTAAAATCTTTATTATACCCTAATACTGTGTTAAAAGTGATGTTACCACAGACCTACTTTATTAGTGTTAACAGAGAGATTAATAATAAGTTGATCTCTTGCTGCATATTTACACGTGTTCTTGAAAAAGACAGAAGCCTTAGACTTCTAACCCTAACCCTTCTTACTGTTCATGTGCTTTTTGTGATCTGATAACAGCTTCTACTAAGATTTACTCCAATGCTCTTGTCTCTGATGTGCACACGTGTTTACATGATAAGAGCAACAGCTTCTGTAAATGGTTAAACAGTACAAACACCTATTAATGGGTTAGATCTGGTTAGATCACCTATTAATGGGTTAGATTCCTCCATCGTAAGAGGAATGTTTGCTCTGACACAAACACGAAACCCGTTCGACAGCTTCTTCTCGGGCATTTTTCTCTTTGTGATGCTTCCAAAGAAATTTAAGTGAAGGTTGTTGCTGGGTGTGAGAGTGGGTGTGCAGAACATCGTGAACGCACTAGTTTATAGTTTGAAGTCATTTCTACAAATCTGACATTTAATGTTTAATTTAGGAAGGAATGTGTTTTCCTGTCTCCACTGAACCTATGAAACATGTTCAAGAAAGAAGGATTGTTTGTTTCCACCTTAAAGTAGAAGTCGTCCTGCAAAGAGCAACAACACTCGTGGTGTCGACCTGTCTGACTTCAGGCTTCGCCCGCTGTGCCAAACTGAGCAGAACCAATGACAGAGGAGTCGAAGAATGTGGTGATTCTAGATTTAAACAGAGGCAGATTTACTGGTCCTGACAAAACACTTTAGAACCAAACCATCGACTTTAAACCATCAGACTCTTCTTCTTCATTAGATCAACATTAAATCCTCTTTAAAAGGTTAAATTACGGTTTGCACAGCAGCTTCATCATTTGCACCTCGCGCATTGAGATTGGATTTAATTCTCAGATGAGATGGAACACGATGTGTTTTAATCTAATAAGTCATTATGCATTTTAAAATCACAATTCGATCCGACATATAGATGTGCACATTTCAGGAAAAACGCCTTTTATCTCTGCGCTGACAACATGAAGACATGTTGTGTAGAGAAAAAGACTTTGTCCCTACACATCTGTCCTCAGGATCAGTGAAATGTCCACATCTGGCGTTTTGTCGTCCTACACTGGGACCTGTCCGGTTGGTTAACTCATGGTTTTCTGTAGTATTTGGCTCAGTTACAGTCATAGGGGCTGGAGCAGGAAACAGTTTTCCAGCTAATTACACTTAGGCTTCACGTAAGTGTTTGGCTGCTGTTTATAAAAGGCTGCAGAGAAGAAGAAGAACTCCAGTTCAGGCTGATCTCAACACGACGACTCCAACTTCATTCTAGCAGCAGCAGTAACTGTGAGGTGAGACGTTTCCAATTCATTTCTGTTCACACGTCACACAGTAATATTCACAGTTATATGGGTCAAATATCACCAGCAGAGAAATGTGAATCTGGTCCTCTCCACAGAAAGACATTAAACAAGGACGTAAAGAAATGAATGAAGACAATATGTAGGAAGAAAGACATGAGCAGGAGAGCAGGTCAAATATTGCTGGTTGTTATCTAACAGTTAAAAACCCAAAGGGCTGTGTGCAGGTCTAAAAGGTGGATTTGTATTTTAAAAATTGTTGTATTACAGGATTATTACAGGATCTGGGTCGTTTCTGATACTCTGCAGACTGTACAGGTGACGTCTGTCACCTGCAGTCGCACCTCCTTTGTTTGCTGATTGAAGATTTAGGCAAATCCAACATGTGAAATCATTCTCAAAGGAATGTGAAGTAAAAATTAAAGTACAATAACCTGAAAACTGTGTGTCCTCAGGGGATGTTTGCAGCTGAGGCCAAAGCGGTGATAAAACAAGTGGGAGCACACGGAGACCTCATCTCCAACTCTAATTTAAATCACAGGATGGATTTGCTGACTCTGGTCAGAGTCACCGAAGGAAGATTCTGGTCCGTTCCCAAGTATAAGACCATGGAGTACTCACTGCCCGAGCTGATGGACGAGCACGAGAGCGACTTCTCCCCAGGTGTGTGACCTGACAAACACGCACACACTACATGTTAAAGTATTACATGCTAACGCCCCGCTCCCCAAAAGGTTTTGAAGAGGAGGTGCTGGTGAAGGATTTCACCACCAACGTGGAGACCAGTGGGGGCGGGAATCTGGGAGGAGATGGTGAAGTGGGCAAAGCTGAAGTGAGTGCAAACGCAGACACCGTGGATGGAGTGGCGTCTCCTGTCAGCATGGTGACAAAGAAAGTGAACATCAGGACCGTGAGGACCCGCTTCAGCGGCAGGTATGCTTCTGTTTGTTCTCAGGAAAATGTTGGAGTCTCAGCAGAGGCTCACTGTGTGCTGCCTGTTGGCTTCCAAAGGAAAATCAGCAAGGACAAGGTGGAAATGCTGCGACTGAGGGACAGAGACAAACTGATGTTCGTTCACCAGACGGTCTACAACACGGGCCCCGTCAAACTGATAAGGAAAACCAAGAGGGACGGATCCATCTCAGCGTCTTGTCAGAAGATGCTGCACCTGGTTGTCAAGGTGAGCGTCTGTCAGAGAGAAAATCCACCGTTCTACTTCATCCTCGTTGTTCCTCAGATTTCTGTAGTTCTTACTTTGAAACGTTATCAGGAGCTAAACTACGAGAAAAATGTTTAAACTTCATAAGTGTGAGAATCCGTGAAGAGCTGCTGTGTTTCATCGATCAGGGAAACAGGAAGGAGGAGACGAGCTTCACCGTCCCCGAGAGGTCCACGTTCGCTTATGGACTGATGGAGATCACGGGACTGGAGGAGGAGACGCTGAGTGAGTGTGTGTGTGTGTGTGTGAGAGTGTGTGTGTGAGACAGTGTGTGTGTGTGTGTGTGTGTGTGAGAGTGTGTGTGTGAGACTGTGTGTGTGTGTGTGTGTGTGTGTGTGTGTGTGTGTGTGTGTGTGTGTGTGAGAGTGTGTGTATGAGACTGTGTGTGTGTGTGTGTGTGTGTGTGTGTGTGTGTGTGTGTGTGTGTGTGTGTGTGTGTGTGTGTGTGTGTGTACTAACTGTGTGTGTGTGTGTGTGTACTAACTGTGTGTGTACTAACTGTGTGTGTACTAAATATGTGTGTACCAACTGTGTGTGTGTACTAACTGTGTATGTGTACTAACTGTGTGTGTACTAACTGTGTGTGTACTAACTGTGTGTGTACTAACTGTGTGTGTGTGTGTGTGTGTGTGTGTACTAACTGTGTGTGTACTAACTGTGTGTGTGTGTGTGTGTGTGTGTGTGTGTGCTAACTGTGTGTGTACCAACTGTGTGTGTACTAACTGTGTGTGTACTAACTGTGTGTGTGTGTGTGTGTGTGTGTGTGTACTAACTGTGTGTGTACTAACTGTGTGTGTGTGTGTGTGTGTGTGTGTGCTAACTGTGTGTGTACCAACTGTGTGTGTGTGTGTGTACTAACTGTGTGTGTGTGTACTAACTGTGTGTGTACTAACTGTGTGTGTGTGTGTGTGTGTGTACTAACTGTGTGTATACTAACTGTGTGTGTGTGTGTGTGTGTGTGTGCTAACTGTGTGTTTACTAACTGTGTGAGTGTACCAACTGTGTGTGTGTGTACTAACTGTGTGTTTACTAAATGTGTGTGTGTACCAACTGTGTGTGTACTAACTGTGTGTGTGAGTGTGTACTAACTGTGTGTGTACTAACTGTGTGTGTGAGTGTGTACTAACTGTGTGTGTACTAACTGTGTGTGTGAGTGTGTACTAACTGTGTGTTTACCAACTGTGTGTGTGTACTAACTGTGTGTGTGTACCAACTGTGTGTGTACTAACTGTGTGTTTACTAACTGTGTGTGTACCAACTGTGTGTGTACTAACTGTGTGTTTACTAACTGTGTGTGTACCAACTGTGTGTGTACTAACTGTGTGTGTACTAACTGTGTGTGTGTACTAACTGCGTGTGTACCAACTGTGTGTGTACTGTGTGTGTGTACTAACTGTGTGTGTGTGTACTAACTGTGTGTTTACTAACTGTGTGTGTGTGTGTACCAACTGTGTGTGTACTAACTGTGTGTTTACTAACTGTGTGTGTACCAACTGTGTGTGTGTGTGTGTGTGTGTACTAACTGTGTGTGTACTAACTGTGTGTTTACTAACTGTGTGTGTGTACCAACTGTGTGTGTACCAACTGTGTGTGTACTAAGTGTGTGTTTACTAACTGTGTGTGTACCAACTGTGTGTTTACTAACTGTGTGTGTACCAACTGTGTGTGTGTGTGTGTACCAACTGTGTGTGTACTAACTGTGTGTTTACTAACTGTGTGTGTGTGTACCAACTGTGTGTGTACTAACTGTGTGTTTACTAACTGTGTGTGTGTGTGTGTGTGTGTACTAACTGTGTGTGTGTGTGTGTACTAACTGTGTGTTTACTAACTGTGTGTGTGTGTGTGTGTACTAACTGTGTGTTTACTAACTGTGTGTGTACTAACTGTGTGTTTACTAACTGTGTGTGTGTGTGTGTACCAACTGTGTGTGTTTACCAACTGTGTGTGTACCAACTGTGTGTGTACTAACTGTGTGTGTACCAACTCTGTGTGTACTAACTGTGTGTTTACTAACTGTGTGTGTGTGTACCAACTGTGTGTGTACCAACTGTGTGTGTACTAACTGTGTGTGTGTGTACCAACTGTGTGTGTACTAACTGTGTGTACTAACTGTATGTGTACTAACTATGTGTGTACCACCTGTGTGTGTGTGTACTAACTGTGTGTGTGTACTAACTGTGTGTGTACTAACTGTGTGTTTACTAACTGTGTGTGTACTAACTGTGTGTGTACTAACTGTGTGTGTACTAACTGTGTGTGTACTAACTGTGTGTGTATACTAACTGGGTGTGTACTAACTGTGTGTTTACTAACTGTGTGTGTGTGTGTACTAACTGTGTGTGTACTAACTGTGTGTTTACTAACTGTGTGTGTGTGTGTGTACCAACTGTGTGTTTACCAACTGTGTGTGTGTACCAACTGTGTGCGTACCAACTGTGTGTGTGTACCAACTGTGTGTTTACTAACTGTGTGTTTACTAACTGTGTGTGTACTGACTGTGTGTGTACTAACTGTGTGTGTGTACCAACTCTCTGTGTGTACCAACTGTGTGTGTGTGTACTAACTGTGTGTGTACCAACTGTGTGTGTACTAACTGTGTGTGTACTAACTGTGTGTTTACTAACTGTGTGTGTACTAACTGTGTGTGTGTGTACCAACTGTGTGTGTACCAACTGTGTGTGTACCAACTGTGTGTGTACTAACTGTGTGTGTACTAACTGTGTGTGTACCAACTGTGTGTGTACCAACTGTGTGTGTGTACTAACTGTGTGTGTACCAACTGTGTGTGTACCAACTGTGTGTGTACTAACTGTGTGTGTACCAACTGTGTGTGTACCAACTGTGTGTGTACTAACTCTGTGTGTGTACTAACTGTGTGTGTGTACCAACTGTGTGTGTACTAACTGTGTGTGTACTAACTGTGTGTGTACCAACTGTGTGTGTACTAACTCTGTGTGTGTACTAACTGTGTGTGTGTACTAACTGTGTGTGTACTAACTGTGTGTGTGTGTACTAACTGTGTGTGTACTAACTGTGTGTGTACTAACTATGTGTGTACCAACTGTGTGTGTGTGTGTGTGTACTAACTGTGTGTGTGTGTGTGTGTACTAACTATGTGTGTACCAACTGTGTGTGTACTAACTGTGTGTGTGTACCAATTGTGTGTGTGTGTACTAACTGTGTGTGTACTAACTGTGTGTGTACTAACTGTGTGTTTACTAACTGTGTGTGTACTAACTGTGTGTGTACTAACTGTGTGTGTACTAACTGTGTGTGTACTAACTGTGTGTGTGTGTACTAACTGTGTGTGTACTAACTGTGTGTGTACTAACTGTGTGTGTGTGTACTAACTGTGTGTGTACTAACTATGTGTGTACTAATTTCGTTTTCTTGGTTCTCCTGTAGAGATCTCCTGTGAACCGTGGGTTCCTCATCGCAGTACATTAGGTATGTGCAGTGTTCCTCTGCTCGTCTTCACCAGTTCTAAAGTAACGGACACACTGGGCTGGTTCGGGATCAGAACCCGGTGCTGTCTGGTCTGGTTCAATCCTTTTTAAGGCCGTGTACCAGGACAGTTTCCTCTCTCTTAGAGCATCTGAGGTCACAACCTCCCATGTGGGAGACTGGGGTTTAAATCCCAGCGGTGGCCTAGTAGAGGTCCTGACCTCCTCACGGCCTACCGTTGTAAGTGCAGTGATCCCATGATGGTGGAATGAGCTGCCAAACTCTGCACGCTCAGCCACCTCACTTTAATATTTACTTTATATATTTTATATTTTTCTGCTGAAAACAGAACTCTTCATCATCTTCCTTTGCACAAAAAAACCTTTCTACTCTCTTCTTGTCACATCTTTTGAAACAGAAACAGTTTTTTTAACAGCACTTTGTTTTGATGTTGCTTCTTCTTGACTTAGATTTTGTTTGTCTTGTTCCTCACTTGTAAGTCACTTTGGATATAAGCGTCTGATAAATGTAAATGTAAATGTAAATGTCATCCAAACCTTCACTGGTCGCCCACCGTGATCATTGATCAGTGGAATCAGTCACTGGCTGTTAATGAGAGTGCACAGGTGGAAACCAGCGCCCCCTCCTGTCCCTGACAGTCGTGACGTGAACCTTTTTATCCCCAGATATGTTAATCAGCAGCGACGCGTCATCTGATGACAACGCGACCTACAGCCTGCAACAGGTGAAAGAAGGTACGTGAGTCTTTCCCTCATGTGACACAGACAGAGTCTGAAGAAACCCAGCTGTTCACCACAGTGTCCAGCAGAGAGCATCCAGACTAAAACTGTTTCTCACCCTCACAGATCAAACAACACAGCTCTAACGAGTGTCCAACGATGACTCATTGCTTTTGTCCATTTCCTGCAGGTGTCCAGAATAAAATCGCTCTATTGCAGCCGCTGGCAGATCTTTCTGAGTCGACCCGGAGCAATCTGCTGAAAACGCTTCGTGAGCTTCTGAAGGACGGAGACGACCTTGTGCTGCTGGAGCGAACAGTAAGAAAATGTTCATCAGTGAACGGTCGGCGTGGTCCTAGGGTTTCTGAAGGAACCGTGAATTTAATTGGACGGGTTCCTGAAGGCAGTCTCAGGACCACACAGTTTTCCTAAACGTCTCATTGTGTCTTTATGAGCTTTGTTCTCTGACTGGAACACTAGAACACAAATTAAATGATCTTTTTCCTCAACCTAACATTGTTGGAGCTGTGACGGTGTTTAGTCTCACCCACTGAGCCAGCCCAGAGTGGGAAGACAGAACCGCAGCACGTGAACTTCCTCCCTGTTTCCAACACCTCCTTCTCTTCACCTCTCAGTTGGACCAGTGCAGAGCGTACGAGCGTCCACAGTCTCAGCCTGTCTCTTCATTCATGGACCTTCTTGACGTCTCCACCGCCTCCACAGCTCTGAAAGATGCCGTTCAGCTGCTGGTCGGTGCCATGGACAGTGAGTCAGCTCAGCTCCTCACAGGAAACTGAGAATTCAGATATCAGCATTAAACAGTTGATGTTTGACTGTGAGCTTTGACATTCAGACTGAAAGTGAAGGGAATCTTTGCCTTAAGTCCATTTTTCACTTGAATCATGTTTTTGAGCCTGTTTCCTTAATTTATTTGCACTTTTATTGCATCTATAGATAATAACATACAGTCTGCACTGACTGTACATGTGTTTAATGTGTGTTTAATGTGTGTTTGCTCTTCATGAGACTCTTTCTGTCCCTGTGCAGCTCTACCAGACGGTGTACCAGTACGTCTGACCTCCTGCTGTCCTGACACCCTGAGAGTCCTCAACCAGCTGGTTGGTGCATTTCTTCCCCTGCAGAACATGATCTACCTGAAAACCATCAGCATAGACTTTATGAACGGAACTCTGTTAGCTTTAACCAGCACTGGGTGAAATGCTCCTTCACCACCACACTAACTGTGGATTAATCTAAATTCAGAGCTCTGTCTCTGTGTCTGCAGGTGGACGGTCTGATGGAGGACGGTGACACCAAACTCCCAGAGTCGCTGCCCCCTCCCCTGCAGGAGGACGGGGAGCTGCGCTGGACGGCCGAGCTCCTCTGTTCCACCAATCAGATGCTGAGCGACCAGTGGGACAGTCCAGAGCTCCCAGCAGAAATTCTGCTGGAGGTCCTGAGTCTGGTCGTACGGGGGCTCAGTCTGATGCAGCCAACAACAGACTGATGACGTGACCTGGTGTCATCGGCTGGTCTTTTATTCAGAACTAATAAATACAGTGTGTGTGTGTTTGTTTCAGGTCTTGCTAACAGATGTCTGCAGTGGGTTCTTGGCACTTTGAACGTCGTCTCTCTGACTCAGTGTCTTTGCTGCTTTTTTACCTCATCTATAAAAACTATCGGCCAAATGACAGGATGTAAATGTCAAAGGCCGTTAACAGTGGTCTTTGTTTTCTCTGTGTTTCTGTGTGTTTTACAGCTACTGAACACGTTAATGTTAGATCTATGATTTTAATCTTTTTCTAAAGTGATTAAAGTAATACCTACAGACGGGTTTTCATCTCTGGCTGCTACAGTTTAATATTTCTCTCCTGATCTGAGCCGTGTTCGGCCTGATGGTGTTAACTATAAAATACTTTCCAATTAAATCTCACCTGCTTAGAAATGATCCAAATGATTCTTCAGAAAGGATCCAAAACATCTTACAGTCACTTTACTATATTATCAGTTTTCTCTATTTATCCTCTTTGGTCTACACTCAATCTGTAATGTGCTGTTGACTCCATCTAGTGGTCTGTAGAGAAATCCAGTCGTGTATCAGTTGAGCACATCCCTAATACAGCAGGTTCAAAGAGCTGTATTAATCCTACAGAGAAGTCGAATCCTCGATTACATCAAATCATCTCAAAATCTGTAAAAGAGAAACATCCTTTAAAATGTAAAGTGTGTCCCAACACGGTTCCTTGTGTGTGGGTGTAGTGAAGCATTGTTCCTGTATTTGTACCAGTACATGTCCAGTATGAGCAGCTGCAGTGTAGCAACAGATACAGTCAGTTAGGAATGTCCTGTGAAAGAGACACCTGAGAGGTTAGATCCATGGTGAGACGGGTCTGTGACTGTGGCCTTTGCCTGTTTCCTGGACCTAAAGGTCGACCTGTTTGCTGCAGTCTGTTCTTGTCCTGCTTGGTTCAGCTCCAGCCCAGACTGTGGCACAGGTGCATAGGACAGACTCTGTCTGCTGGATTTGTGAGGATGGAGTTTCCCACCTCAAGTCTTAGAAATTATAGAGTCATTTCCTCTGAAGACAGCTCTCAAGACCTGTGGACCCCAAGTGGGCCTTCAACATGGCAGCATCCTGTTCCAGGAAAAGAACAAGGGAACAGTTGGAGTTCCAGGTCCTACGCAAAAACCTGGTCATACCTTACATGGCTGGGGTTTCAGAGAAGCTGAAAAAGATTTTCAGAAAACACAACAGACTCCAAAACACAAAACGAGCGGAGTGTATGTATAGTGTATGAGGTCCAGTGCGGTGAAGAATGCTCTGAACCGTACATTGGAGAAACTAAACAGCTGCTACACAGGAGGAGTAACACCTCAGGACCTTCATCTTCAGGACCAAGGACACTTGTTCAAGGACAGTAACGTTCAAATATTGGACAAAGAGGACAAGTGGTTTGAGAGAGGGGTGATGGAAGCTTTGCATATGCAAATCAACACCCTCTCTCTAAACAGAGGTGGAGGACTTGGACACAACATGTCTCCTATTTATCATGCTGCCCTTTCATCTATCCCGAAAAAGGCCAGAACCAGTTCACACCTGCACCAGGTTGGACACACTTAACGGCCCATTTTAGGTGTTAAGAGGGGGTGGGCAGAGGTGTGACTATTACATCCTTCATATCCCCCCCATCCATTGTTTCACCTAACGAGCCTATTCAGTCCAGGGGTGGAGTGAAATCAACCTGGAGGATAAAGTTGTGTCTCTAACAACTATCTTCAGACTGAAGAAGCTACTTGATGAGTAGAGAAATGTTTCAAGGTAACATAAGGAAGTCCAGTTTCCAGGACTCAACTTCCAGATGTCCAACAATTCATAAAATCCACAGACTTGCTGTTCGTAACTCTACAGAGGCTCAACAAGACTGGAAGATCAACATCAGTGTGTTTTACAGGTTTCAGATCTTCGTGTACCTTAGTGATGGGAGATGATTGGGTTACATGAAGTGTGACTTAAACCAAACGTTTCCCCACCATGACATGAAACCTCTCCACCTTTTGGCTCCAGCTACCAAACATGTAAACTTCAGAACTGTAATTAGAGCCTCATCTCTGTCAAGGCTGTTGTATTAAAACCATCCTCATCACTTGTAAAGTGTCGGGACACAGGCGACAGACCAGGAGTAGTCTCAGGTGAAGTTTAATTACAGGTGACGTCAGTATTCGTGTGATCTCTTATCAACATTTTTTACCTGCTGACACAGCCTGTCTGTTGATCTGCTGTGTTTCTGTTACTTGATCTCTAAATGTTTTTTGTACTCCTAAGTCACCAGGTGATCATATTACCTGAACAGGTTTCAGGTGGGAACATTTATCTACTTCCTCTGGGTGCTAAAGTTAAACTATAAAGAATCAGTTGAGCGGTGGAGCTAACCTGTGTCTTCTGTGCATTAAAGCTCGGTGCTGCTGAGCATGACCTCCCTCTGAACTTCAGCTTCATATGAACTGTATTTGATAAAATGTCGTCAAAGTCAGTGTGTGTGTCGGTCACACAGTTACTGAAACAGTAAAGACACAGTTGTATTAGTGTGTTTTCACAGCAGTCTGATCACCTCAAGTATCAAGTGACTAAGAAAGAAAACTTCCTTCACCGTGTTGTGTGCTGCTGCTCTAACATAATCTAAAATAATCTGAATTATTTTAAAGATATTTTCAATATTGTTTAAAGAACATTTTAACATTTACACAAGCTGGTGTTGCTGTTTAATATCACTGAGACCTGAAAGACACTGAAGATTCAGCCTTAACACACTATAGAAGTTACGATGTGTAGTTTTCATCTTTCAGCTGGGAAATGAAATGCTAGAAAAAATAGTCAATTGACCCACAGACCGTTTCCTCCAGGAGGGTGTGTGGCTGTGGGTTGGTGGTGAGAGCGACGGGAGGTTTTTCTTCAGTCACTGGGGCCCTGGAGGGCCCAACGGGGGAAGAGGAGAAAACTGTATGGAGATAAACCTCCGAGGTACGAACGGTGATCTGTTACACAGCTTTTCACAAATAGCATGGCTAGTTTTTAATGCTAAATGTTCTGAATGTGTTATAATTTGTTATTTTGAGCATATGATGTCTTCCTGAAACTGTTTGTGAAAAGATGATGCTTAGATTTTATACTTATCAGGTTCCAATGAGCCCAAATAGCAAAGAGAAAAAAAAAAAAAAAGAATATCAAATTAGAGCTCATGTCTCAAGAGGTAAACTAATAAATGATTTGATTGTTTCTACAGAACTGTAACCTGAACAGACGCTTTGTTTGTGTCAGACACCACCATTAAAACTGACCCGAGGTCACCAAACCTCCACTGATGATGTCACTTCCACTAGGACGTCAAGCCTCGATGACATCACTGCTGGAAGATCTGTCGACACATCCGATTTTTATTCTTTTTCATTTCACTGATTTCACTTTAATCTCTCGCCCTGGAATCTGTCCTCAATCGTTGAACATTCATGAAGACCATGTTGAGTAATCCTTCCCACTTTTATATTAATTAAAATAGAATTTCTTTATATCTTAGATGTGTATTTTATTTTATTCTCAACAATCTATTTCACACACTGTCTGTCTGCCCCATTCAACAAATGAACAACAAAATGCAGAGTGAACATATTTTCTGTGGGTGAAATTTAGCTGGACACAAAATAATTCCCTAGAGACAGTCACTAACACAGGTTCGCAGTTTGTATTTTAATGATGTCTGGATAAATCACATATTAATTTGAAAATCTACTGTCCCGGACATTCTGGGACCAGGAAATTTAAAATGAACCAATGGGACCAGATACTTGACTTAATGTTGACTGCTCTAATAACGTGAAACGAAAGTTCCGAATTTCTGCTTTAATTTGATTTATTTCGTTTTTACACCTAAATATAATGAGGGAAACTGAACGTAGCACCTTCTGTGTCCCAATACACACACCCTGAGTAAAGTACTGCAATATTAGACAGACAGTGTTCTATGAAATATTTTGAGAAGGATCCGTACAGAGTCAAGAGCTCAGCGAAGTCGTGGATCAAAAGTTTAGAATAAATTTAACAGATAAATTCAAACAGGTTAAAATGAGAGAGGAGCGGTTGGTAAACATGCAGCTAACGTTCAAACCACTACCTGAGTATCTGGGCTTAGACCAGTGCATGGTTGGCATTAAATATGTCACATGAAGGTCCAGTATGTGGCAGTAGTAGTAGTAGTAGTAGTACTGTGAGCTGCCACCACAGCTGACCTTCATAATGAGAAGCAGGAAAAACACCACTTGAACATCTTGTTTTATTTTGTGACGATCACGTCACCAGAATCAGGTAACAGCTCGTCTTTAGAGATATTTTCTCTGTGTGTTCCAAGTTAAACAATTAGGAGTCAAATGTTCCAAGAAGGGTGGAGATCAAATACACAATACAAGTAAATGTAATACTACTCCTACAGTGTATTTATACAAAGCATGTATATATATATATATATATATATATATATATATATATATATATACATACACACACACACACACACATATATATACACACATATATATATGTGTGTGTGTGTGTATATATATACACACACACATACATATATAAATAAAATTAAGAGAGCTCTTGACTCTCTTAATTAGAGCAATGCACAAGGATTTTCTGGTCCTGGTTTCATCTTTATTGCATCAGTAACTCATGTTTTGAACCAGAGGAGCGCTCAGTGTCCCCCTGTTCACATTAGTCCCCCTGACAGCAGACATCCTGGCTCTGGGTCTTTCTGTGCAGGTCTTTGGCTGCTCAGTCGGCTGAGGGTCTCTCTTCTCCTCTTCATCTTCTAAAGTGCACTCGTCCTTTCAAACGAGCCCGTCTGTCGTCCATAACCTATTCTGTGGCCTCCTGAAGAGAAATGTGACAAACAACATGGTGTGGTCTGTTTTCATTCACATACAGGTTCAATGAGTGAGTGGTTACTGCCAGTGTGTTATGAACTGTAACTTTAATCACACACATCTTGATGAACAAATTATTCAAGTTGAAAATCTTTGCTAATGTACATTTGGAAGAGGAGCTGTGATGATGAAGTGTTCCATTCATGGGCAGTGTGTTTTATGAAGTGACACTGAATTTCTGCTGACAGCAGTAGAACAATGTGGTTTATTCCATACATGTATTAATATTGATCAGTTTTAGTAAATGTAAGTAAATCACATCCAAAGTCAGACTTCACTTGATGCTGTGAGGGTTTAAAGCACGATACTCAGAGGGTCTGAATAACATCACATCACAGACTTTAAAGTGGCACAGGTAAAATAACAGATGGGTAGAATCTCACTGACAGTCACAGCTGTTTAATGGTTCCTCTTTATTCACACACTCAGTGTTATCTACAGTTAGTCGAAATACACACTTTAGTTAGTTCGGATCAAACTCTGATGCTGTACTGATGTGTTTTTAAAACTGCAGTATCCACTTACTAATAAAAAAAATCTTCATCATGCACGACTGGTTGGTTCTGCACCTTAGCTTTAACATTTACTTAAGGTGGTGTCAGTATGTAATTCAATATTTCTTAGAAAAACTGCAGAATAACTGTGATCAGTGGCTGACACGCAGCCTACTGACCTGCAGCAGCCAGTAAAGGTATATAAAGACGGGGTTTACCTCTCCAACACATCCTGCTACCTGCTGCTGCAAGAGCAACCTCATCTGACCAAGGTTTGAAAAGACTCTTCCTCTACTCTTCATTCTGTTCAGTAGATTTCTTTTCATTCTATTCAGTAGATTTCTTTGATTCTATTCAGTAGATTTCTTTGATTCTATTCAGTAGATTTCTTTAATTCTATTCAGTAGATTTCTTTTCATTCTATTCAGTAGATTTCTTTGATTCTATTCAGTAGATTTCTTTAATTCTATTCAGTAGATTTCTTTTCATTCTATTCAGTAGATTTCTTTAATTCTATTCAGTAGATTTCTTTAATTCTATTCAGTAGATTTCTTTGATTCTATTCAGTAGATTTCTTTAATTCTATTCAGTAGATTTCTTTTCATTCTATTCAGTAGATTTCTTTGATTCTATTCAGTAGATTTCTTTAATTCTATTCAGTAGATTTCTTTTCATTCTATTCAGTAGATTTCTTTGATTCTATTCAGTAGATTTCTTTCATTCTATTCAGTAGATTTCTTTTCATTCTATTCAGTAGATTTCTTTGATTCTATTCAGTAGATTTCTTTAATTCTATTCAGTAGATTTCTTTTCATTCTATTCAGTAGATTTCTTTAATTCTATTCAGTAGATTTCTTTCATTCTATTCAGTAGATTTCTTTAATTCTATTCAGTAGATTTCTTTGATTCTATTTAGTAGATTTCTTTGATTCTATTTAGTAGATTTCTTTGATTCTATTCAGTAGATTTCTTTGATTCTATTCAGTAGATTTCTTTCATTCTATTCAGTAGATTTTTTAAATTCTATTCAGTAGATTTCTTTGATTCTATTCAGTAGATTTCTTTGATTCTATTCAATAGATTTCTTTAATTCTATTCAGTAGATTTCTTTTCATTCTATTCAGTAGATTTCTTTGATTCTATTCAGTAGATTTCTTTGATTCTATTCAGTAGATTTCTTTGATTCTATTCAGTAGATTTCTTTAATTCTATTCAGTAGATTTCTTTTCATTCTATTCAGTCGATTTCTTTGATTCTATTCAGTAGATTTCCTTAATTCTATTCAGTAGATTTCTTTCATTCTATTCAGTAGATTTCTTTTCATTCTATTCAGTAGATTTCTTTGATTCTATTTAGTAGATTTCTTTGATTCTATTTAGTAGATTTCTTTGATTCTATTCAGTAGATTTCTTTAATTCTATTCAGTAGATTTCTTTGATTCTATTCAGTAGATTTCTTTAATTCTATTCAGTAGATTTCTTTTCATTCTATTCAGTCGATTTCTTTGATTCTATTCAGTAGATTTCCTTAATTCTATTCAGTAGATTTCCTTAATTCTATTCAGTAGATTTCTTTCATTCTATTCAGTAGATTTCTTTTCATTCTATGCAGTAGATTTCTTTGATTCTATTTAGTAGATTTCTTTGATTCTATTCAGTAGATTTCTTTGATTCTATTCAGTAGATTTCTTTGATTCTATTCAGTAGATTTCTTTGATTCTATTCAGTAGATTTCTTTAATTCTATTCAGTAGATTTCTTTTCATTCTATTCAGTAGATTTCTTTGATTCTATTCAGTAGATTTCTTTAATTCTATTCAGTAGATTTCTTTTCATTCTATTCAGTAGATTTCTTTAATTCTATTCAGTAGATTTCTTTCATTCTATTCAGTAGATTTCTTTTCATTCTATTCAGTAGATTTCTTTGATTCTATTCAGTAGATTTCTTTGATTCTATTTAGTAGATTTCTTTGATTCTATTCAATAGATTTCTTTGATTCTATTCAGTAGATTTCTTTAATTCTATTCAGTAGATTTTTTAAATTCTATTCAGTAGATTTCTTTGATTCTATTCAGTAGATTTCTTTGATTCTATTCAATAGATTTCTTTAATTCTATTCAGTAGATTTCTTTTCATTCTATTCAGTAGATTTCTTTGATTCTATTCAGTAGATTTCTTTGATTCTATTCAGTAGATTTCTTTAATTCTATTCAGTAGATTTCTTTTCATTCTATTCAGTCGATTTCTTTGATTCTATTCAGTAGATTTCCTTAATTCTATTCAGTAGATTTCTTTCATTCTATTCAGTAGATTTCTTTTCATTCTATTCAGTAGATTTCTTTGATTCTATTTAGTAGATTTCTTTGATTCTATTTAGTAGATTTCTTTGATTCTATTCAGTAGATTTCTTTGATTCTATTCAGTAGATTTCTTTAATTCTATTCAGTAGATTTCTTTTCATTCTATTCAATCGATTTCTTTGATTCTATTCAGTAGATTTCTTTGATTCTATTCAGTAGATTTCTTTAATTCTATTCAGTAGATTTCTTTTCATTCTATTCAATCGATTTCTTTGATTCTATTCAGTAGATTTCCTTAATTCTATTCAGTAGATTTCCTTAATTCTATTCAGTAGATTTCTTTCATTCTATTCAGTAGATTTCTTTTCATTCTATGCAGTAGATTTCTTTTCATTCTATTCAGTAGATTTCTTTGATTCTATTCAGTAGATTTCTTTGATTCTATTCAGTAGATTCCTTTTCATTCTATTCAGTAGATTTCTTTGATTCTATTCAGTAGATTTTTTAAATTCTATTCAGTAGATTTCTTTGATTCTATTCAGTAGATTTCTTTAATTCTATTCAGTAGATTTTTTAAATTCTATTCAGTCGATTTCTTTGATTCTATTTAGTCGATTTCTTTGATTCTATTCAGTAGATTTCTTTTCATTCTATTCAGTAGATTTCAGTGGAACGTTGGAGTTCGTAACAGAAACAGTGTCCACCTGTTAAATCTGCAGTTCACTGGGTTCCTTGGTCTCATGAATTAAAGTGAATTCTACTGTCACCTCGTTAACACAGATGAACCATTTAAATCCATCTGAACAGTGACGGGGTTCATTTGTCTCACTCTTCTCTCCACAGATGGCATCAGGTCTTCATTTCATTGTGGTCCTATGTTTGACCAGTGGACTGTGGTTCGGAGCAGATGTAAGTACTGTTTGTAAGAGTGGAACAACTCTCAATATTATTTTATTATATTATATTATTTACTAAAAACCTCTGGTGTTCTTTACATCCACAGGCAAACTGCATCATTAGACATGGTTGGTGCTTCTGACATTAATGGGGGTGAAGGCTCAGCTGCAGCAGCTGGCTCTGTAGGACCACCATCAGTAGGATGTGGTTTTTCCAGAGTTAAATCTGAGCGTGTGATTAGCATTTGTACTGTTTGTATGTGATGACCTCACTGATCAGTGTGATATCTGTTCTCCAGCTCATCCAAGTTGGCCTCAGTTTGGGGGTAAATCCTTCCAGTTCTTCAACAATCCGCTGACCTGGTCTGAGGCTGAGGTACTTTAACTCCCACACTGTGCTGATGATGTTCAGCTGAAGAAACCCTCATATGACAATGATTAGACTTAAGGAAACAGCTGAGTCTCAGCTAGTTAAACTGGATTTTGTGAGATCCTCTTCTAGTGTTGACACACTTGTGTCTACGTACATGTGCACATTCTGTCTCTGTTTCTTTTCCATCATAAGTCTACGTCTAAATTCTACTCTGCTCTGTGTCTTCATCATCAGCGTTTCTGCATCAGCGTCGGTGGACATCTGGCTGCACTCGAAAGTCCTGCAACGTACCACTTCATCAGACAGGTGATTTTCAGAGCAACAAACGCAAACCCTACAACTTGGGTTGGAGGCACTGATGGACCAAACGTGAGTGTTTGTTCAGGTTCATATTCATGTTTGGTTGCTGCAGTAGTTCATTCACTAGACTGACCCTGACCCTTCAACACTTTCCTTCAGGAGGGTGCGTGGCTGTGGATTGGTGGTCCAAGGTTTGCCTTCATTAACTGGGGCCCAGGGGAGCCAAATGGTGGAAGAGCTGAAAACTGTATAGAGATTAACCTTAGAGGTACAAACGTATTATATTAAGATGTAAATTTATAGAGAAGTGTAAGGAGGCTGGCAGGTGTCACAGTAAGAATAAGAAGAATCATCTTAATGGTTGTCAATGTGTTATCAGCTGTTTCCAATGTCAAACATAAATAGTGTGATTAGCTTTTAATGTTTCATGATGTTAAAAAAAATGCGTTACATGAACATTGGGTTACACAGTGATATCAAGGCTTCTCTGTACATACTGCTCATAAATATTCAGTTTGTGACAAAACCAAATGGCTTTACTCTCTTTTTTCAAATTGTTAGATCAGGTAAGGTGTTAATTTACTGACGACAGATGAAAACACTTCTATTGTTTCTACAGGACTAGATTATGTCAATGACGCAGACTGTAACCTGAGGAGACCCTTTGTTTGTGTCAGACGCCACCATTAAAACCAACCCGAGGTCACCAAACCTCCACTGATGATGTCACTTCCACCAGGATGTCAAGCCTCGATGACGTCACTGCTTGAAGATCTGTCGACAAATCAGATTTTAATTCTTGTTCCTTTCACTGATTTCACTGAACTCCCTCATTCTGGAATTTCAGTTCTGTCTTATATCAATAAACATCTTTGCATGTTGAGCAATCGTTCACGTCTTTGTATATTTTATTTATAGTCTGTAACATTCAAATAGATAATGTACAGTCTCTGACAGATTTTATTCTCTGCAGTATCTTCACATAATGTCTATATTCCCATCAATTAAAGTTAAACTACTTTATTAATTCTTCTAGAAGCAATTCAGCAGGTAACAACAACACAATAGCATCCATTAGCTGAACAACCTTTTTCTATTAAGGGATGCAGGGCTGCTCTAACTAATCAGCTGTCATTGGGTAAAATACAGAGTGCAGCCTGGAAAGTCCATCTCACAAGCCCAACTATTTAATATCGCATAGATGAATATCGATTTTATTATTTTTGTTGCTGCCCAACTTTACTTCTGGGACCTAATACTTTTGACTTAGGTGAAGATCAGATCACAACTTATGACAAATTAATGCAGAAAACCATGATTTTTTCAAAAATGAAAAAAACAACAACTTTTAGTTTAGAAATTGTGTAATATTAACTAGGTACTAAAATTTTAGTATGCATGCTTACATACATGGGCATACCTATGTCTACCTGTATCCAACATCCATTTTCTTAATTACATTTTCTCAACCGAGAAGGCGGCGTACACACTGGACAGGTTGTCAGTCCATGGCAGGGATGACATAAAGAAAAATGATAATGACCAAGCACAATTTCTAATTACTAATTAACCCAACATGATGGTAGTAACCTGGAGTACCCTCAGAGAACCTATGACAAAGGACACCCGGCCGACTCATGGATTTGAACTCATACTAGATTCGAACTGGGGTCTTTCTTGCTGTGAGGTGACGGTGACAACCGGTACACCACCATGCCCCCCTGTCTGGATCTCTGCCTCTAACTTTGTTGACTTTAACCAAGGGGTTTGGCGAATATGAAAATGAAGACAAGACACATAAGATAAATTCTATGATAACTGAAATTAATTTGAAAAAGAGAAATACTGCAGATGTTTCTTACTCATGGCATGGGAAAACTAAATGTGAGCGAGGGTTAAGGGTAACCCTGACCCTAAGGGAACAACGAGGGGGAAACAGATCAGAGGAAAACACTCACAGAACCAGAGGAATAGACAGGAAGCAGGGTCAGGTCTGGCTGGTCCAGTGAGGGGAAGCAGGCAGTGACGGGCTCAGGATCAGTACTGTGAGCAAGGGGAATGAAGGAGAGCTTTAGAACTCACAATACAAGTGGATCAGGTGGGAGACAGGGTCCTGGGCAGGCAGAGTCTGAAACAACAAAATGGCAGTTCAAGGGAAACACTGGATAGTAAGTACTCAGAGATTGAGGTCAGACTTTCTGGCAGGAGAAGAAGATGAGCAGCTCTGTAAATGTAGTCTGGGGGAAACCAGGGGCGGCCAATCAGGTGAGTAAGGATAATCAGGCTGGGAGGCGGAAACAGGAAGTTATCAAAATAAGGGCATGGGGGAAAGACAAGCAGCAAGGAAGATGCAATCGTGACCGATCCGTCTGTCAATATGATGTTCCCGCACTCGTGAACAAGTCATTTAAACCCCTTCACTTGATGCAGGATCTGTGCTCCAACATGGAGCGAGCAGGCCACCTTTTCCTGGTTGAGAAATATGGCTGCAGCCGCTTCACACTCTTCCAGTACATGCTGAAGGTCCTGGTCTGATGAACCCAACAGGACAACATCATCTGCAAAAAGCAGGGATGAAATGCTGTTGTCCCCACACTGGACTCCTCCGGCCCCTGACTACGTGTAAAAATTCATGAAAATAATGAACAAAGCGCAGCCATGCTGGAGTTCAACAAGCACCAGATACTGATCTGCTGTGGTTAGTTTATCATCTGCGTCAACTAAATTGTCTGGTTTTATAGCTTGAATTTTATAACTTATATTTACAATTTTGTTAGTGAAAACGTTCATGAAGTCCTCACTACTGCACAACGCTGTAGAGATATCTGCAGTGGTCTTCTCTCTAGTTAATTCTGCTACTGTATTAAATAAAAATCTAGGGTTATTTTTGTTTTTTTCTATAAGAGTGGAGAGATACGTTGATCTAGCTGCACAAAGAGGTTTTTTATGGTTCAGGATGCTCTCCTTCCAAGCTATCTGAAATACTACCAATTTACTTTGATGGGATGGACACCATCCCGCCCTAACAGGCCAGCTTCACCCTCAAAGGTACTCCAATTATCTATGAAGCCCACAGTATTGTCGGAGCACCACCTGGACATCCAGCTCTCTCATTGGGAGGGGGCCAGATCAGATTACAACTTCGGACATTGCCTTTGCTAATTTAAACCCCTCTTTAAAGTTATTCTTGGTAACCTCAGACTGACGAAGGCGTATATCGTTAGCTCCAGCATGTACCACTATCTTTGAAAAGCTATGCTGTCCTAAGGCCCTAAGATTACCTTCAATGTCCGGTGCCCTGGTTCCCGTGATACACCTGATCACTGCCGCATGAGCCCCTAAAGTGCTAACTAACACACACCTGTCACATATACTTTTACATTTAGTCATTTATCAGATGCTTTTATCCAAAGCGACTCACAAGTGAGGAACAAGGCAAAAAAACAAAATTTAAGTCGACGAGAAAAACGTCAAAGCAAAGTGCTGTTAAAGAAGAGATTCTGTTTCAAGAGATGTGAGAACAAAAAACAAACATTTATATATATATATATAAACATATAAAAATGGTTGCTAAGGACAGAGGAAGACTGTCTGAACATCCTGCACTCCACACACTGAAAAAGTTGAATATTAGTCATTTTAACGTACCTGAGTTGGAAAAATGTGTGTTGCGTTCAAAAGTCCGCTGTTGTTCTCAGATGAAAAAACAAAAACACAAAAAGGAATTTTTTGTCAGTAAACGATACAGAAAAATTAGTTCATGCTTTCATCACCTCTAGGTTGGACTACTGTAACTACTGGACTTACTGTCTAGCTGTTCAACTTGGTGTATCATGAAAACTACAGCTGGGGGCAGAGCCTTTTCTTACAAAGCCCCAAAGTTATGGAATAGCCTTCCAAATAGCGTTCAGGACTCAGACACAGTCTCTGTGTTGAAGTCTAGGCTGAAAACCTATTTATTTAGTTAAAGCTTTTTAGTAAATAGATATTGGGAAGGACTCATGGACGTAGAGCATTATGGTGAACTGGTATGTTTAGATGCTGTCTTCCCAACTCTCACTTATCACTCAGGTTTGTTGATGGTGAAGGGTTCGGTTGCTCTACATCCCAGGGAGCCCTCATGTCTGTGTTTCCTTCCTTCCTTCTTCTAGGGATGGCCTGTTTGACACGGACAGTTCGGTACTTGTTTTACCTTTGTGAAGCAGAGTTGTTCACAAATGTTCCGGGGAGTGTGCCAAATGGCACTGATCACATGAAGGATGACATCCGCAGTGTCTAATGCATTGTTTGGTCGAACCAGAGTTTAGAAGTATAGTAAAGATTATAAGCTCCATCACCATTTATGCTCATGCTCAGTATCCCATGCAGTCATTTCAAGCACAGCACCCTCTCACTTATACTTACTATTCACAATATAACACAACACTGGAACACTCACATAAATGATCACAAGTGGTTTTGTTTTACCCTTTTCATTATGTACACATTGAGGTATAACAAGGACAAGGAGGCTGGTTGAAGCAGATGATATACTTGCAGTGCACCACCTGATGTCACTGTTCTCTGTGGTTTGAAAGCCCTGCAACTTCAGTTCATTTGCTGGCATGATCAGATTAACCCTGTGGATTATGTTCATGCCTCTCCTCTTCACTCTCTTACCACGAACCCTTCTTCGACCAACAGTAGTCAAATTTCCACCGGCACACTGTAGGTTAACAGCATCGGTGGCGCTTGTTGTTAACCCGGGCCTCGACCGATCCAGTATGAAAGTCTTATGGCATGGTTGTTAGGGTTTTATGGATTAACCTCCTGACACAACCCTCTCTATACATCTGGGCTTGGGACCGGCACAGAAGTCACTGGCTTGCAACCCCTGTGGCTAGATTCTATTAACTTAAAGACACTAACTGTTATACTGGACTGCCTGCTGCCTACACAGCATGTAATCACCCATATGAGGATGGGTTCCCTGTTGAGTCTGGTTCCTCTCAAGGTTTCTTCCTGTTGCCTTCTCAGGGAGTTTTTCTTGCCACCGTCGCCCTCAGCTTGCTCATCAGGGACAATCTGATTATTTATATTTATATAAATAATCAGATTTATTGAATCTGATTATTTATATATATGAATCATATATTTATTTGATTCATACACATTCACTGTTCATGTTCTGTTCTTTGGTTGTAAAGCTGCTTTGTGACTATGTTTATTGTAAAAAGCACTGTACAAATAAAATGTAATTGAATTGAATTATGTACTGTATCTGACACATATCAAAGACTATGACTGTGACTGAGAAGATGTAGTAAAAGTCAACAGCTTTGACCACCAGGGACAACAGGTAACCATTGGATGATCTGTAAATAGTTTAGAATAATTAGCAAAGTACTGTGAGCTGCCACACCACTGTGTGTTTCCCCTGCAGACCTTCACAATGAGAAGCAGGAAGTACACCATTTCAACATCTTGCTTTATTTTGTGATGATTGCATTACCAGAAACACGTAACAGGTTGTTGTTAGAGAGGGAACTTGAGATATATTCTTTGTGTGTGTGTTCCAAGTTAAACTATTAGGAATCAGATAACAATACTAATAGTAAAATATTTGTCTGTGTATCTCTCTGTGACACATTTTGGGTCCAGCCACAGGATGTGTTGCTCTGTGCTGCTAATCAGTACTGAGTTCTGAACCAACTATAACTACTGCAGCCAAGAAGGCAGGAGGAAACAGCGTTTTCCATCACAAGCAATGTAAACAGTTTTAGAAATACACACTTTAGTCAGTTCGGATCAAACTCTGATGCTGTACTGATGTGATTGCAGTCACGTCAAGTCAAGAAGTTTTATTGTCATTCCAACCACATATAGCTGCAGCAGTACATAGTGAAATGAGGCAACGTTTCTCCAGAACCATGGCTCTACATAAGACAGTAACAAGACAAACATGGAGCTGAGGACTGCTAAGTTGTCCTAGCAAAACACATAAAGTGCATCCTGTGCAACCTAGTGCAAACAGTGTAAGAACCCAAAGAAAAAGTGCAGACAGACGTCTAAAGTCAAAACAGAACACGAGACACAAAAACTGCAGTGACCAGTAGCTGAAATGTACAATTTACATCTGAGGTACTGTAAAAACGATGGTGGAAATGATGTGAGAACAGTAAGTTGAAATGATTTGTGCAAAATAGAGACAAGTAAACTTCTGTAAATAGGCAGAATCAAATCCAGTGAGTGTGTGTGTGTGTGTGTGTGTGTGTGCTCAGTTCAGTTTGTTGTGTGTGTGTTGAGGAGCCTGATGGTTTGAGGGAAGAAACTGTTCAACAGTCTGGTTGTGAGGGCCCGAATGCTCCGGAACCTCTTCCCTGATGGCAGAAGTGTGAAGATTGGGTGTGAGGGGTGGGTGGGGTCGTCCACAATGCAGGTAGCTTTGCGGATGCAGTGTGTAGTGGTCCCCTGTAAAATGTAGTCAGGATGGGGGGGCGGCAGATGGGCTTTCCTCAGCTTCCTCAGGAAGTTGAGACGCTGCTGAGCCTTTTTGCTGATGGAGCGGGTGTTGAGCGACCAGGTGAGGTTCTCCTCCAGATGAACACCAAGAAATTTGGTGCTCTTGACGATCTCCACTGACGCTCCATCGATGATCAGTGGAGAGTGGCCACTCTGTGCTCTTCTAAAGTCAACAACCATCTCTTTAGTTTTCCCAACGTTCAGAGACAGGTTGTTGACCTTGGATCAGGCTGAGAGCTGATGTACCTCCTCTCTGTATGCTGACTCGTCGTTCCTCTTCATCGCTACACAGTCGGCCCCAGTGCTCACACAGCCCTGAGGGGCCCCAGTGCTCAGCATGGTGGTGCTGGAGATGCTGTTCCCGATCCGGACTGACTGGGGTCTCCCAGTCAGGAAGTCCAGGATCCAGTTTCAGAGGGAGGTTGTCAGACCCAGTCGGCTCAGCTTCCCAATCAGCTGCTGGGGAATAATGGTGTTGAATGCTGAGCTGAAGTCTATGAACAGCATTCAAACAGTAAGTATCCACTTACTAATAAAAAAAACATCTTCATCATGCATGACTGGTTGGTTCTGCACCTTAGCTTTAACATTTACTTAAGGTGGTGTCAGTATGTAATTCAATATTTCTTAGAAAAACTGCAGAATAACTGTGATCAGTGGCTGACACGCAGCCTACTGACCTGCAGCAGCCAGTAAAAGTATATAAAGACGGGGTTTACCTCTCCAAGACATCCTGCTACCTGCTGCTGCAAGAGCAACCTCATCTGTACAAGGTTTGAAAAGACTCTTCCTCTACTCTTCATTCTGTTCAGTAGATTTATTTGATTCTATTCAGTAGATTTCTTTGACTGAATTCATTCAGTCCTGACTTGAACTTAAACGTGTTCAATCTGCAGTTCACTGGGTTCCTTGATCTCATGTATTAAAGTGAATTCTACTGTCAGCGCGTTAACACAGATGAACCAGGTAAATCCATCTTGTCTCATCCTCTTCTCCACAGATGGCACCAGGTCTTCATTTCATTGTGGTCCTGTGTTTGACCAGTGGACTGTGGTTCGGAGCAGATGTAAGTACTGTTTGTAAGAGTGGAACAACTCTCAATATTATTTTATTATATTATATTATTTACTAAAAACCTCTGGTGTTCTTTACATCCACAGGCAAACTGCATCATTAGACATGGTTGGTGCTTCTGACATTAATGGGGGTGAAGGCTCAGCTGCAGCAGCTGGCTCTGTAGGACCACCATCAGTAGGATGTGGTTTTTCCAGAGTTAAATCTGAGCGTGTGATTAGCATTTGTACTGTTTGTATGTGATGACCTCACTGATCAGTGTGATATCTGTTCTCCAGCTCATCCAGGTTGGTCTCAGTTTGGGGGTAAATCCTTCCAGTTCTTCAACAATCCGCTGACCTGGTCTGAGGCTGAGGTACTTTAACTCCCACACTGTGCTGATGATGTTCAGCTGAAGAAACCCTCATATGACAATGATTAGACTTAAGGAAACAGCTGAGTCTCAGCTAGTTAAACTGGATTTTGTGAGATCCTCTTCTAGTGTTGACACACTTGTGTCTACGTACATGTGCACATTCTGTCTCTGTTTCTTTTCCATCATAAGTCTACGTCTAAATTCTACTCTGCTCTGTGTCTTCATCATCAGCGTTTCTGCATCAGCGTCGGTGGACATCTGGCTGCACTCGAAAGTCCTGCAACGTACCACTTCATCAGACAGGTGATTTTCAGAGCCACCAACACATATCCGGAAACTTGGGTTGGAGGCACTGATGGACCAAACGTGAGTGTTTGTTCAGGTTCATATTCGTGTTTGGTTTCTGCAGTATTTCGTTCACTAGACTGACCCTGACCCTTCAACACTTTCCTTCAGGAGGGTGCGTGGCTGTGGATTGGTGGTCCAAGGTTTGCCTTCATTAACTGGGGCCCAGGGGAGCCAAATGGTGGAAGAGCTGAAAACTGTATAGAGATTAACCTTGGAGGTACAAACGTATTATATTAAGATGTAAATTTATAGAGAAGTGTAAGGAGGCTGGCAGGTGTCACAGTAAGAATAAGAAGAATCATCTTAATGGTTGTCAATGTGTTATCAGCTGTTTCCAATGTCAAACATAAACAGTGTGATTAGCTTTTAATGTTTTAAGATGTTGAAAACAACATGAATCATGATGCGTTACATGAACACTGGGTTACACAGTGATATCAAGGCTTCTCTGTACTTCACTCTTTGATGCTTGTATTGTTTCTTTCTATTCACTGACTACAGGACGAGATTATGTCAATGATTCAATCTGTGATCTGAAGAAGCCCTTTGTTTGTGTCAAACATCCTCATTAAAACCGCCCTGAGGACACCAAACCTCCACCTCCAACAGGACGTCAAGCCTCGATGACATCGCTGCTGGAAGATCTGTTGATTTGAATTTTATCCATCTAAATAAATGTACATGCAAATGACACCGAATTATCTGTCAGAGTATAAGACATTTTATTCTTAGTTCACATGATCTACAAAATCTAGCCACAGGGGTTGCAAGCCAGTTACTTCTGTGCCGGTCCCAAGCCTGGATAAATAGAGAGGGTTGCGTCAGGAAGGGCATCCGGCGTAAAAATTGTCAAAAAACCAAGCGAATCATCCACAACACTTTCATACCAGATCGGTCGAGGCCCGGGTTAACAACGACCGCCACCGATGCTGTTAACCTACAGGGTGTCAGTGGAAATTTGACTACTGTTGGTCGAAGAAAGAGGGGAGGCAGAAGGGTTCGTGGTCAGAGAGAGAAGGGAAAAGGCAGGGACATAGGTTTGAGAATAGGGACTCTTAACGTTGGCACGATGACAGGGAAAGGCAGAGAGCTGGCAGACATGATGGAGAGAAGAAAGGTAGATGTTCTGTGTGTGCAGGAGACAAGGTGGAAGGGCAGCAAGGCATGTAGTATCGGAGGAGGATACAAACTGTTCTACCATGGTGTGGATAGGAAGAGAAACGGGGTAGGAGTGATCCTGAAGGGGGAGTTCGTAAACAGTGTTCTAGAGGTGAAAAGAGTCTCAGACAGGGTGATGAGCCTAAAGCTAGAAATTGAAGGGGTGATGGTGAATGTAGTCAGTGGGTATGCGCCACAGGTTGGCTGTGAGTTAGAAGAGAAGGAGAGATTCTGGAGTGAGTTGGATGAGGTCATAGAGAGTATCCCCAGAGGAGAGAGAGTTGTTGTTGGAGCAGACTTCAATGGGCATGTTGGTGAGGCAACAGAGGTGATGAGGAGGTGATGGGCAGGTTTGGTGTGAAGGAAAGGAATCTGGAAGGACAGATGGTGGTGGACTTTGCTAAGAGGATGGAAATGGCTGTAGTCAACACTTACTTCCAGAAGAGGGAGGAACACAGAGTGACATACAAGAGTGGAGGTAGGAGTACACAGGTGGACTACATCCTATGTAGACAAGGTCATTTGAGAGAGGTTAGTGACTGCAAAGTGGTGGTAGGAGAGAGTGTAGCCAGACAGCACCGCATGGTGGTTTGTAAGATGACTCTGGAGGTCAGGAAGAAGAAGAGAGGGAAGACAGAGAAGAAGACCAAGTGGTGGAAGCTAAAGAATGAAGAAACTTGTGAGGAATTCAGACAGAAGTTGAGACAGGTTCTGGGTGGTCAGGATGAGCTTCCAGATGACTGGGAAACTACAGCAGAGGTTATCAGGGAAACAGGTAGGAAGGTGCTAGGTGTGTCATCTGGAAAGAGGAAAGAAGGTAAAGACACTTGGTGGTGGAATGAGGAAGTACAGGAATGCGTCCAGAGGAAGAGGTTGGCTAAAAGAAAGTGGGATGTAGAAAGGACTGAGGAAAGTAGACAGGAGTACAAGGAAGCACAGCGTAGAGTGAAGAGGGAGGTGGCAAAGGCCAAACAGAAAGCTTACGATGAGCTGTATGACAGGTTAGACACAAAGGAAGGAGAGAAGGACTTGTACAGGCTAGCCAGACAGAGAGATAGAGATGGGAAGGATGTGCAACAGGTAAGGGTGATTAAGGACAGAGATGGAAAGGTGCTAACAACCCAGGAGAGTGTGCAGAAAAGATGGAAGGAGTATTTTGAGGAGCTGATGAACGAGGAAAATGACATGGAAAGAAGGGAGGAAGATGTGGATGTTGTGGAGCAGGAAATAGAAGAGATTGGAAAGGATGAGGTTAGGAAGGCTCTGAAAAGGATGAAGAGTGGAAAGGCTGTTGGTCCTGATGATGTACCTGTGGAGGTGTGGACGTACTTAGGAGAGACAGCAGATTTAAGATTTAGCTGCTTGTTTTAAGGAGCAACATCTGAAGACAGTTTATTTTTCATGTGTTTTTCGTGTAAATCTCTGAAAACTAAATGGTGAAATGAATTGTTTTAGATTCTTCCCAATTGAACAATGCACAGGATGTGTTGAGCAGTGTTGGCTGATATCTTCAGTTTGTCTGTCACAAACTTTTTATTTCTCACAGTGAGAAATGATCAGTCTTAATATCTGAGAGACGCTCTGTTGTCGATGTCGGGGTTAGCTTACCTTAACTTTTACTCAGAGTACCTAAGATGCAGTTTCTTCAAACTGTTTCTGTCGCTCTCTAGATATTACATCATTTCAATGAGCAGATCACATTCGGACTGTTAATGTGACTCATTGAAAGCAGCAGATTAAACAAGTCGGTTCCTTTTACAGCGTCACTAAAACCTTTTCCTGTGCTTTGCACAGCATGCTGTGGGTTTTGTGCCCCGTTCTGTTTGAGAGTCAGGTGCTGATGTGGTGCCACAAATCCACCTTCTGCATGTTGCAAAAATGGAACCAATGGACCACGTCTCGGAGAAACGATGGATTTCACAGCTGTAACTAAATCTTCTAATGAATTATACTGTAAAATCCTTATGATTTAAATGTTTTTTTATCATTGTTGGATCACAGCTGTCTGTCAACTGTCACCATGGCAACACCATGAGTCAGCAATTCAAACAGTTCAACACAGGGAAGCAGCCTAAGTCCTGAAACAGCCTGTTAACACACCACCGCTCTGTCTAACAACAGAAGCCAATAAATTAGAGCTGTTGTCTTCCCAGTTTCCCAAACTGGAATAAGGAGATGTGGATTTTAGCAGTGACAGTTGTTTCTACTGTAAATATATGATATGATGTGATCCTTAACCAATGTTTTAGCTTGTACTCATTTAGCAGTAGTGGTTGCTTAATACTTTAATTGTACTCATCTAACATCAATAATTGAATAGCATGTTTCACAAAGACAAGAGTCGTATGCACAGGTATGATTTACTGAGAACTATTATTTACTGCAGAGTTAATGAAGAAGCACTTTGGACACATCTGTGTCAATGGGCAGAGACAAACACCATGTGAAAAACAACTGATAAGGAATCCGATAACAACGGATGGGAGAGCAACAGTTGGACCAATGACGGATGATGGTGAAGGTCAAGGAGTCAGATAACGATATGGTGGATGAGACATTCGAGGGAGTCAGATCTGTGGACCAACCAGGATGAAGATTGCACAGATGTCTATGTAAATGATTTCACAGGATGATTGCAGTACATAAAGACTGGGTCAGGGACAGATAGTGGAGTCAGACTTCGTGAACTGACACACACCTTGTTGTTTGTCAGGGATAGGAAGATCTAGACCCAGAACTCTGAATGCTTCATTAATTTATTCTTTTTTACTTTTAATATTCGTTTATTACATTAATTGATTGTTAAATAAACTGATAATTTGAGACTGAAACTTCTCCACCTATTCCCCTCCCATCCGAGCACGCCTGTCACATAGAAGAGAGTTTTGCTAGTAGACTGAGCCACAGTCCAGCACTACCTAAGTCTCTCTTTCACATGTGGAAACAGACTTTGGAACAAGTTGTATTTGTGTTGTTTTGTTGATAGATTGTTTTTGTCCACATGAACCCAGTTTCATATGAAATCTCCTGATTGATGCAGTTTTCTGAGTCCTGAATAAATCAGTGTAATCAGTCTTCACTGGTCTGTTGAAGCCTCTGCTGAAATTTCATGGAACACGAATGTGTGAGAATTGAATTTTTACAGAAAACATCACCTGCAACACTGGACCTGGATCTGGACCCAACAACAGTAACAAATCAGTCAGTAAATGAAATACTAAGTACAGTTATTCAATGACCTATTTAAATACAGTTATGATTCTAGTATTTAATATTACTGGACAAAACCATTTGACCTGCATCCCTCCAGCCGACTGTTGGTGGTTCAGTCTTGGACATGCCGATAAAAAACACCCGGGTTTAGACTCACCTGCAGAGGAGGACAGAGAGGAGGAAACAAAACAACAGGAGAGAGAAGACAGCTTGATAGCTAAAGGCTCTGCCTCCCATTCTATATTTGGAAACTCTAGGAACAACAAGTAAACCTGCAGTCTGAGAACGGAGAGTTCTGCTTGGAAGATAAGGAACTATGAGGTCTTTAAGATAAGATGGAGCCTGATTATTAAGGGATTTATAAGTGAGGAGAAGAATTTTAAATTCAATTCTGGATTTTACAGGGAGCCAATGGAGAGAAGCTAACGTTGGAGAAATATGATCTCTCTTACTAATTCCAGTCAGAGCTCTGGCTGCAGCATTTTGGATTAACTGGAGGCTTTTTAATGGTTATTGGGACAAACTATTAATAATGAA
The DNA here is from genome assembly GCF_900324465.2 of Anabas testudineus. NCBI lineage: Eukaryota > Metazoa > Chordata > Actinopteri > Anabantiformes > Anabantidae > Anabas > Anabas testudineus. Next base: position 400,052 of record NC_046621.1, read on the forward strand.
TTACAATAGTCCAGTCTGGGAGTTACTAATGTAGATTTCTTACATGTATGATGTAAAGGAGATTTCCTGGTCAAACACCACTCACACTGTTACTTGAAGCCAATGTTATGAACGTTATAAATTCTTTTTTCAAAAGTTAATCGAAATAGTTTTAATTCTTAACTACTGAGATCTACTGTAAAAACACCATGTAGTTATTTTCAAATACTCAGTGTGCATTGGAGCAAACCTCAAATTCATACACATTTCTAATTGGAAAGGTTTCAGCAGTTTTTAATATAGAAAGCAACTCACCTAGTTCACAAAGACGTTGGTGCCCTCTTTACTGCATTTTAAACATTTTTAGAAGAAGGAAAGTCTTTATTTGTCACATGTGCATATCACAATATGTTGGCTTCCTACTTTGTCTGCCTCTTTGCTGCTGTGTCATCCCTCACAGACGATTCTCCTTAAGGTTTTCTTTGGTGCAGTGGTGCAGCTGCCAAATCTCTCTCTGTACAAGTGTCATACATTATCTTTACTTTACTGGACCTGTCAAGTGTTCACTTGTTGATATTTAGAAGAAGACCAAAGCAGAACAGTTGGGTCTGTGCACACCTGAACGCCTGGCCAGCAAACACCATCTGTCCTGTCTCACTCACTAAGAATATACAGTGAATGTTTCTCTGTACTTCAACTTCTCACTGACGGACTCGATGTTTCTGTGGACACAGAGACTAACAAAGACCAAAGCTATGGTCAAAAACCAGGGCGATCAGAATGATCTCATCTTTAACAACAAGGCAAAAGAAAAGGTTGAGTTTCTGACTCTGGTCAAAAGCCAGTGGAACGAAAGCAGACACCGTGGGACCAGGTTTGGATTGTTAGACACACAGAGATGATACACATTCAATGAAGTGGTTCCTGTAACATCAAAATACTGCTTTAGGTCACTGTCTACTCTCCTCAGCGTTGAGGTCACTGTGAAAAGCAGTAAAACTGATTTTCTTAAATTTCTGCTGTGAACAAATGTGACTTATGATGAAAATAATCAATGCGTGACTTGTTACACCACACGTGAACGTGTGTTTTATTGGCGTGTTTTTTCCTTTTAGAGGAGCTGGTCGTAAAAGACACAACTGAGCTGAACGATGTCACTAATTTGAGCCAGAGACGTGCTGCTGCAGGTCAAAACAGACACGTGGCTGCAAGTAACAAGTCATCTCACAAAGGGAACTTTAAAGGAGTATTGCACAGAGTTATCTTAGCATCTGTGCTGTGTAATGTTCAGGGTCAAATGTTCCCACCAAGTTAAATCACCTGTTCTTTCCTGTATCTGCGTCTGTGTCTATGACTTCGATCACAAACAGCCCCCGACTGTCGTAACATTACAAACAACCACAAAGAGGAAGAGGAATAAAAGCCGGCAACAGTTTGTACGACTGCGAGGTTGTGAGTGTGAGCTGGTGACCAGTGACCGAGGGAATACTGTCATCACAGCAAAAATCTCAAACATATTCTGGGTCATTTCATACTGATTTAATGTTCTTTCACAGCTTGAATGTCCTCAGGATCAACGTGCACTGTTAGACAAATAAAGAAGGTGTGTCCAGACTTTGACTGGTCGTCTCTTTTTGTTTTAAAAATCTGAGCATATTTGCATTGATCAGTCAAATAATGATCAAATATATCAGCCGAATGTCAAACAAACAACATTTTCACACTGTTGTCGAAGAGCTCGGGGTCCATATTCTTTATTCTCTTAAAGCCCATGTGTCAAAGTCAAGGCCCGCGGGCCACATCCGGCCCGGCGTGTAATTATATCCGGCCCGCGAGATCATTTCTATATTATTGTTATGAATGGCCCGGTGACATGAAGCGCTGGTAACACAATAAACTACAGATCCCATAATGCAGCGCTTCAGCTGCCTTGCCGAACACATTCCACGTTAATCAAATCTAGTTTATGATGCTGCAAGTTATTATGAAGCTGGTCCTCACGATGCCAAGTAATGTTGAACCATAGCGTTACAACGGTGTTCACAAATACGCATTTTGCTGATAAACTGAGTTCTCAAGGAGCTTTGGTGACTTTGATGAACAAGAAAATCATTTTGCCGTCGATGTGTAAACTGCACCTGTGCAGATTCAGACGGAGCTGAATGAGCTGCAGTGTAATGACTGAAGGTAAAGTAGGACACTGCAGGACCCGCACAGTTTATTCCCTCAATTCCCTCAGAAATGTCCCAGCTCCGTCCACATGAGGCTCGAACCTTGTTTATGTTTAGTAGCACAAATCTTAGTGAGAAGCTGTTCTCAGTGATGAAGACTAACAAAACAGCACACAGGAGTCGTCTCACTGGTGAGAACCTACAGTCCATCCTGAGAATCTCCACAACACAGAACATCACACCAAATATAAACGAACTTGTTGACAAAAACAGATGTAGCTCTGATAAAATGACTGAAGAGCAAAGACTGAATGATTTGATTTGTTATTGCTGAAAAGCACAAATTTTATTTATATTTCCAGGTTTTGTTATGCAGCATGTTCACATTTTGAATTTGTATAATTTTGACAGGATATATTTTTATGGAGAGTAAAATCTTTTGGGATATTTAAAATGTAAGTTTATTTTTTATATAAAATGACATAAGATTAAAGAAATTTGAAGGTTTGTTCTTTTAATGTTTACTTTATTTCTAACTTGTTTAATTTAGACAGGATATATTTTTATAGAGAGCAAAATAGTATAAGTTATTTAAGGTTTATGTTAAAAAAAGTTAAGTTTTAAAAGTTTTAGTGTGCTCAATAAATGTTTATCCTGTTTGGCCCGCGACCTAAAGTGTGTTTTGGATTTTGGCCCCCTGTGCAATTGAGTTTGACACCCCTGTCTTAAAGTAATAACTGATTCTCTTTGCACTAGTTCACACTTTGTGGTAACATTTCAACTTCCAGTTTTTTGGGTTCTGTGTGGAACCTTTGTCGTCATTGTCTTATCACTTCTCTAACAGACAACATGATGCAGCAAGTCGTTGTTTAATCATGGTCACATCTTTACTGTGTAATCTTCACAGTGTGTAATCTTCGCACAAAGTTACATAAAACCCCTGAAGATCCTTCTCTATGTATTCATATTACTCTGATTAGATTTGTTATTATTCAGAAGTTTGAGCTTTTAACAAAAGACGTGAAGAGTTGAAGAGATTCAAAGATGGAAGCTTGAGCTTCAGTTGTTGCTCTCAGTTCCTCCCTCTCTCGTCTCTGGGGACATTGATCTTTATGAACCCATCACATCCGACAGTCTCTTCTTCTCCGTCCGGCTTCGTACCAAAACTGTGATCCAAAATTACGTAGCGGGCAAAAAAATGCTGGCGGTTCGGAACAGAGATGCTCACAACAGAGCTCAGTGATTTAAATAGAAGGAAAGGAAGCCTTTAATCATCATATGTCACAATGAAATTTGTCCTCTGCATTTAACCCATCCCCTGGGGGAGCAGCGGGCAGCTACATACAGCGCCTGGGGGGGCTAGTGTGGAGTGTCTCGCTCAAGGACACACCTGCTGTCTGTGATGTGGTTCGAACCCCAAACCTTCTGCATTCAAAGCAGATGATCTGCCCACTGAGCCACCAGGCCGTCTAATATGTAAATCGAAACACACGAATATGTCACACTGTTGTACTGGTAAGTACATGTTCCTAATGGGGACAAAACTCTGATCAGGCCACAGCTGAAAACATCCCCAACAAATGTACAAACGCTGTTTTAAGTCTTATTCATCGTTGGACACGACTCATACACAGAGACAGACACAGAACTTAAATATTAGTTATGGGGCCTTTAAAAACACCAGACCAGCACCAGCTCTGGGTTTAAACTTATGTGGGTTCGTATGTTGAGGGAATTTCAAACACAGCCTCTTCTCTCGTGTGGTTTCCACAGCTAAGCTGCTGAGTTAAATTTAGAATGATGATTTCATAGAACGATGTTTAGAGGAATGAAAAAGCAGAAAGTTAGTTTCCAGTTTCTGTTTGAATTGTGGTCTCTTCTGTCTCGGTTCAGTTCAAATCTGTGAAGCACGCAGGTAGATGAGAATCCGATTCTTCTTTTCTGGATGTAGACACCTGGTTCCCCACAGTAACTTCTCATTCCTTAAACTCCAGTTTACTGGACCGAGGCTGTCACAGGTCACATCGCCCAACTCAATTCACTAGTTCTCAAGCAGACAGAGACTCAGCCGATTCGATAGTTCTGGCAGCCTGTGGCTCTGCAGGACGTAACCTGGCACAGAAAAGTCTTTATTTACACTGAGCATCAGAACGTTGTGTCATGTTACAGCCTTGTTCCAAAATAGAATTTCTTTTATTTATTTAAATGAAGTTTTTGATTTTTAAAAAGATTTGTTCACTTTGACATTATTTTGTGTTGAATTTTGAAGAAAATAAATTTTTTAGGTTTCAGAAAAAAGCTGTGAAACTTTGTGGATGCTGTGAATAAAGCACGTTTCTACCTTCAGGATCTGATCTGGTCTCATTTAGCAGAATGGAACCAACAGACTGTTTTTAAGAGTTGAACAATCTTAAACCTTTTACACTGGACACTTTCACCACCTCCATCACCACCGGGTCGTTTTGTTCTACAAATACAAGATGAAGCACATCTCACATAAGAGGGAGCTGCTGGGTTTAAACTGTCAACCGTCATCTTTACTCAATCAGACGCTGCCTTCTCTGTGTACATTTTGATAAACTGATAACTGCTCCGTCAGAGAACTGGAAACGATTATGACTTCACAATGTACCGTTCTAGATAACGCTCAGCCTCGTGGACATTGGCTGGATGACGACTTGGGGGACGGCTCAGAGAGCAGGACGTACTTATAAAGCCAGAAGAACTCAGGTGGAGGAGTTGGACCTGGTCTCTGTGTCAGTGAGTGTCAGTCTAGTTCAGGAAACAGAAGACAACTCCTCCCTCCTGTCGGCAGCGAACAGGTGAGATTTCATTTCTTCTTTTCTCCTGGGCTTAGTTGATGCTAAATAAAAAGGTGTGCATGTGTCAATGAGCAGAGGACCTTAAAACATATGGACTTCATGTAAACTGTTCAATATCTGTGTCTCTGCATGTGACGTGGACATGTCTCCAGCGGGCTGCATTCTTAGTCCTGATCCAGGTGTTAAATGCTGATTGATAAAGAATCAGCATCATGTCCACTGTGTCTACAGTTATTTGTTGATGTGTGACATGAACCCAGGCCCCCCCGCACCACCCTCCTATCCATTTAGAGTTCCTTTTTCCTTCCTCAACATGGACCAGTCAACATGTGGGTACCTGTGGGTGAATCTCTAATGCTGGAAGAATGTGAAAATGATTTCATGCTCACAGACTTCACCTCAGTGAACTGGATCATCACTCACTACTGAAAGTGTTGTTTGAGGGAGTCATGTGGAGGTTGGTCCTGACTGTCAGTCTGCTCTGCTGGAGCTCCGAGGGCAAAGTGACCTGCAAAAACAACATGAACGATGAGGTGGACTGGTGAGAGTTGATATTTACACAGTTACATTTATATTAAATTCAGTCATTTATCAGACGCTTTTATTCAAAGAGACTTTCAGTGAAGGAGACGAACGTTAAAGAGCTGCTGCACATTGTCAGTGTTCATCGTCACATCACTCAGAACAGTGTTGAACCTCTTTAATTCCTCATTCTTGAACAAGTCCTCGTACAAACCAGCTCCTGTTTAACGGAGCCTGACTCCTGATAAACTCTTCTTCATAATGGACCCAGAGGTTTGTCCCAGTTGGTCATGTCCGTGTTCTTCTTCAGTCCCTGTGTGTTGTACTAACTTCTCTTTTTTCTACTTCATCAACAGGTTCATAATTTACAAGGCGCCCAACAGTGTGAAATCTCTTTACGTTGATTCAGAGTCGAAGACGCCGAAGACGTTTACCGACATCGATGACGTTAAAGATGTTCTAGCAAACAGTTTACAGCAGCTCTTTAAGCCAATCAGGAAGATGGTGAGGATCACCTCAGAGCTGCAGCCCCCTTTTTCAATTCTCTCTAAAATAAATTATACTTTAATGGTTTACTCTCTAAAATAAAATATACTCTTTACTCTTAATACTTCTGTTTAATGGTCATCGTGCCCTCTACACAGCCCTCGTCAGTTAAAATCAGTCTAGACACCGACTCTCAGCTCAGCTTTAACTCTTTGTCCTATTAGAAAACTAGTTGTATTGTGTGTTGTCAGTCGTTTCTATCCGCTGTAGGTTTGAGGATCCAGGGATCCAGTGGACTACTGACTGTTTTATTCTCTCTGTTCTGCATCATTTAAAGCCAAACAACTTTGGATTCATTAGCTACAGTGATCAACCTCCAGGCAGTAACGCCGCCTGCACATTTGGCCACAGTAAAGGTAGGCAGAGGAAGCATCTCTCCTACTGACAACATATCTTTGAGTCTGGTAGCAGCAGATGTAACCTGGGGACAAACTGTTCCTCCTTTTTCTAGGAGTCGTGATGATGGAGAAGGACAAAACTGGACTCTGGCTCCTCCACAGCACACCACAGTTTCCTTTCAGAAGAGATCAGAACAGGTTCTGGCCCAAAAGTGGGAATAAAAATGCTCAGACATTTATCTGTGTAACGTTTCCCTACGACCAGTTCAAACTTATAGGTACGAGCTCGGTTTTCAAGATGGAATCTTTGTGTTTGAATTGAATGTTACTGTAACAGGTCATGTGGTCTTCAGGTCAACACCTGCAGGACATCAGAGCTTTCCCGTTTGAACATGACGTTCCAGAGGACTTTCATAAAGAACTTCAAGACACTGTAAAGTGGGAACCATCACCTCCATCCCCACCATCACCTCCACCCCCTGTTTTGAAGCCACTGACGTCGGATGGTGGACAGACGTTTTATAGTATTGCTAAAAATGTGGTAAAAGGTAAAAAATCAGCATTTTACTGACAGAACACGATATTTACACGTGACAGAGATGCTGTAACGTACCACATTTATCCAACAGGACCAAAGACAGGAAGCAAACGGGGCAGAGATGAAGGTAAGATGAAACATCAAGATGGAGGTTTGGTTTTTAATTTGTTTCCTACGGTTCGACTCAGGAGAACATTTCCCTGTTTTAAAAGATCTCTCTGCACAAGCAGCTCTACCAATTCAAACCTTTCTAACCTGTGCTATGTAAACCAAAACAAAACAAGCTGCATTTAATCCAAAGTTAACCTCCAGCAGGTCCTGGTCTGTTGGCCCAGACACCATTTTACAGTATTTTACAGTGTTTTATAGTATTTTAAATTATTTTATAGTATTTTACAGTGTTGTAGGTTTAGCAGACAGAGGACGGGTCAGGATTTAAACAGTCTTTATAATCTGACTCTTTCCCTGTTGTCGTTCTTGCAGAAGGAGATCTTTACGTCAGTATTGCCAAGAGCGTCAAGAGTGATCTGAACGTTCAGACCTGGCAGTGCAACAAGGATCAAGTTGCATCTTATTGCGATGACACATACAAAGTTTACAATGTCAGATCTGTAAAGACTGGGTCTACACCGGGTAACTGGAAGTGTGGTAATGATCATTCTAAATGGTGTGTGACTACAGATGAAACCAAACCTTGGACCTGCATCGCTGATGTAAACAGAGCATCTACTCAGTTTAAGAGGCGTGGGGGGGCGCTGTGCATTAATGACAAGGAGATAATGAATATATTTAAAAAAATTGTGGAGAAGAGAGAAGAGTGTTCAGGTCCAGGAAAAACAGATGTAAAGATGGATGTTGACTCCGACGATGATGCTGAGTTGTGTTCAGACTGAATAAGTTTCACCCTGACAACAACTTCACTGTAAACTCTGCTTTTCTCTGTTGAATTAGAAATTCATACTGTACATTAATGGTCCCCGACCAATCAGAAACAAGGAGTGTTCATGTCATCTAAAGACTGTTGATGTGTTGAACTGTGAAATAAAATGTGGCACAAACACTTGTCGTCCTCTTCTCGTTATGATCTCTCTCAGTGTTCTCATGAAACAGGACAATAACCACGTGCTGTTTGTTGACAGGTTCATACTTCTGCAGTTTTTTCTAACATTTTGGACCAAGGTGTGTGATTATTATTACATTTTTATTAGTCATTATTTAAAAAAGAAGCACCAAGCTGGCATCTTTCTTCGGATCATTACTTAGGACCAAAGTATCAGCAGTTACTACACGTCGAGTTAAAAATGGGAGTTCATGTTTGAACCATTTGATCGATCACAGCTGTTCTCATCTGGATTCTGGCAGTTGGAGAGTCAGACACAGACTCTAACTGGAACTGGAAGAATAAAGTAAAGTTTGAATATTTGCATTGATCCCTGTGTAACAGACAGCAGAGCAGCTCCAGAGTCTGACACTAGAGGGCAGCACCTGACTAACAGATTATTGACATACATCATATAGTTCACTGTAAAAAAGATAAAGAACTGAGTTATAAAAGCTATAAAACTGTTTAAATGAGAGAAGACACAGAGACAAAGAGAGGGATGTAAGGCCTGGATTTAACAGGTGATTCCTGCTGGTGGACGATGTGATGTGATAACAACATGAATTAGAAATAAATAAATGAATTAGAAATAAATCATTTAGACTAAATGGTTTTAAAAAAAGTGTAAATGAAATTTAGAAGAACTGATGAATGAAAGCAGAATTCTATCAGTAAAACAGTAAAAACCTTTAATGTGAAGGCTGTGGGGCTTTTACTGTGAAATATCCACCGGAAGTGCTGACGATGCTTCACTCGTCACTTTATTGTCAAAACACGTGTTTATTAAAAAAAATAAATTATTTCAATTTGACCCGGGAAGTAAGTACTTCAGTAGTAGTAGTAGTAGTAGTAGTAGTAGTAGTAGTAGTAGTAGTAGTAGTAGTACCATCAGCTACACATTTAAACTGTTTTAATGTGATTGGCTGTCTCTGCGCAACAGACTGAAACAGCCAATCAGAGCAGAGAACACGGTCTCCACGGTAACCATTGTTGTTTGGGGAAGTGGAGCTTCAGTCAAAGGTCGAAGGAGAGTCGGTGAGTTTATTATGGGATAGATCATATTTATATATATAAGGTTATTATGGGATAGATCATATTTATATATATAAGGTTATTATGGGATAGATCATATTTATATATAAAGTTATTATGGGATAGATCATATTTATATATATATAAGGTTATTATGGGATAGATCATTTTTATATATAAGGTTATTATGGGATAGATCATATTTATATATAAGGTTATTATGGGATAGATCATATTTATATATAAGGTTATTATGGGATAGATCATATTTATATATAAAGTTATTATGGGATAGATCATATTTATATATAAGGTTATTATGGGATAGATCATATTTATATATATAAGGTTATTATGGGATAGATCATATTTATATATAAGGTTATTATGGGATAGATCATATTTATATATATAAAGTTATTATGGGATAGATCATATTTATATATAAGGTTATTATGGGATAGATCATATTTATATATAAGGTTATTATGGGATAGATCATATTTATATATAAGGTTATTATGGGATAGATCATATTTATATATAAGGTTATTATGGGATAGATCATATTTATATATAAGGTTATTATGGGATAGATCATATTTATATATAAGGTTATTATGGGATAGATCATATTTATATATAAGGTTATTATGGGATAGATCATATTATATATTAAGGTTATTATGGGATAGATCATATTTATATATAAGGTTATTATGGGATAGATCATATTTATATATAAGTTATTATGGGATAGATCATATTTATATATAAGGTTATTATGGGATAGATCATATTTATATATAAGGTTATTATGGGATAGATCATATTTATATATAAAGTTATTATGGGATAGATCATATTTATATAAGGTTATTATGGGATAGATCATATTTATATATATAAGGTTATTATGGGATAGATCATATTTATATATAAGGTTATTATGGGATAGATCATATTTATATATAAGGTATTATGGGATAGATCTATTTATATATATAAGGTTATTATGGGATAGATCATATTTATATATAAGGTTATTATGGGATAGATCATATTTATATATAAGGTTATTATGGGATAGATCATATTTATATATATAAGGTTATTATGGGATAGATCATATTTATATATATAAAGTTATTATGGGATAGATCATATTTATATATAAGTTTATTATGGGATAGATCATATTTATATATATAAGGTTATTATGGGATAGATCATATTTATATAAAGTTATTATGGGATAGATCATATTTATATATAAGGTTATTATGGGATAGATCATATTTATATAAGGTTATTATGGGATAGATCATATTTATATATATAAGGTTATTATGGGATAGATCATATTTATATATAAGGTTATTATGGGATAGATCATATTTATATATAAAGTTATTATGGGATAGATCATATTTATATATATATAAAGTTATTATGGGATAGATCATATTTATATATATAAGGTTATTATGGGATAGATCATATTTATATATATAAGGTTATTATGGGATAGATCATATTTATATATAAGGTTATTATGGGATAGATCATATTTATATATAAGGTTATTATGGGATAGATCATATTTAAAATAATATTATTATTTATTACAGTAAAAAAAATCCACCTTGTATAAACCACTGAATGTTATACTTACAATTGCTGTGCAATTTTTTTATCCACCTTCATACTGATATATGTACATATGACTGTTACCTTTTTTGTGTACCCTACCTCATTTGACCTGCACCCCCTGCTGCTATTGTTGAAATTGTTCTTTATTTATGTTATATTTAAGTATGCTGCACCAACAGTGTACATGTATATAATGCATATTGTATATATGAACAGTGACAATAAAAGGCTGTTATTCATTCATTCATACTGAAGCAAAAGTAGTTGTACAAGTGTTTTAGCTACAAGTCCAGCAGCCAAATGTATAACTCAGTAAAAGTACTAAAGTATTAAGTAATAAGTAGTAGTAATAGTAGTAGTAGTAGTAATATTCCAATGTACTCTTGTATGGAGACATTTCTTGAGCTGGGACTTTGCTTTGAATGTTTCTCCCTGACTCAGTGTTCTACCTGTGAACAAACTCCCTTTGGATAAAAGGTTCTGACTAAATGTACTAATGTAGTAATAAGAAACCGTTGTGCATCATATAACAAGTAACCAGCTGTCAGATACAGTAATGGTACTGGGAAATGGAAATACTCAAAGTACCAAAACAAAAACGTTCTTTCCTCCGTCAGACACGTTGAGGTCAGAGATGCCGGGGACGTCCAGACACGACCGAGAGATGGCGGTCAACGCCAAACGTCAGCTGTCGGAGGCTTCAGACCCGGTGGAGAAACTCAGGCTGCAGTGTCTGGCCAGAGGATCGTCTGGGATCAAAGGTCTGGGCAGGTGAGCTGCTCACGTTCACTGCACCTGAGCAGTTGTGACGTGTAACCCTGAGCTGCTCAGTAACTGTTCAAATGAGTGACTACGTTCACCGTCTGTCCATGGTGACGTGAGCTGGTCTCCTCAGGCTGCCGAGTTCACCTGTGGTCCAGTGAAATCAGCACGATGTGAGTAGTAGTGAGAAGTTTCTTCAGATGGAGCTGAGAGAGCTGTGAAGTGTCAGGAAGCAGAAATCAGACGGAAACATTTAGACACTTTGAGTCTCTGGACTCTGGGAGGCGCTGCAGGACCCTTCTGCACTTGTTCACCTGTTGCTCTGAATTCCTGCATCTTAGATTCCAGCTGCTGTTTTTTCTGTGATGTTCACTCGAGGACTGTTGTGTTCTCTACACTGACTTTTGTTACTGTAGACTGACTTGTTTTCGTTTGTTGGGGACTACTTTCAGCAGTGGATGAATCTTCAGTTTGGTGGCAGTGATCAAACTAACCTCAGTCAGTGTCTTTGGTCCTTTAAGGTGCAGAAAACCATGATCCACACAGTGAAGTTAGGAAGAGAGACTCGTCTGTTGGAGTGTGTGCAGGACATTTGATGACCAGAAGACAAACGAGCGGAACAGAAAATGACTAAATGTGCAGATCGGTGTGTGATGATGTTCAGACTCGTCTTTCATCTACAGGAGGTTGTGGTTATGGAAAAAGTGACGGAGATGATGTGGACAGATTAGTGAGTGTGACCTGCAGATGACACCATGAACCCTCAGGTTCAACTGTCTGAGTGTAGGAGCTGCAGCCGCCCACAATACGCAAACCTGTTTTCATGTTTTAGTTTTACCAGTTTTAAAGGAGAAGAGTGTGAAGCATGAGTTGATTGAACATCAGAAGGTCACAGTTTAACAAAGGTTGGATCAATACAAGAATGATGTGTTAGGTTTAGAAGACCGTCACAGTTTATAGAGTTCCATCACACCAGATGTAAAGGAACTAATGACGGTAGCTGTACTGGATAAAGTTCCTGCTAATCACTTGGTCAGGACTTGAACCTGAGACTCAAGTTGATTTGGACAGTGACACATGTCTCTGTGCAGCAGAAACACAGTTTCAAGCTGAGCTTGACGTGCAGACTGTCGCCTTTCATTTAAAACTCGTTCCTGCAGGTCTACGTAGCCACTGCACGTGGTGGTTACGTTTGTAATTTGACCACTGAAGGTGTTTTCACTCTAATGTCAATGTTCTAGTGTCTCTCTAGCAGGTTTTAATAGGTTTTTATCCGCTTGTCCAAATGAATATGTAATTCCTACATAGCTGTGTCATCATTGTAAATCAGTGTGTGTGATGAAGATGGAAACTGTCCCGATACTTGTGGACCTGACTGTTTGTACTGGAGCTTGTTTGTGCACGATGGTTAGGATGTTAGTTGTGAGCTGAGGTTGGTGTTTTCCTGTCAAACATGAACTGTGCTTGGTGCTGCGCTCGGCGGCTGCAGGATGTTGTGCTGTGTGTTGGTTTATTGTCACATAATAGCGTGTTGTTGCTGATTCTGTGGTTTTGTTTGCTAATGTTCAGCTATGAACTGCAACTCTGCACCTACACCGACCCTGTCAGGCCATTAATACTCAGGTTCAGAGTAACTGAAGTACTAGTATTTGCACTTGATGATGTTCACTGTGTTTTTCTAACCACTGCAGAAACTGTTTACTTTGACTCATCAAATGACTTTGACGCCTTGTCACAGGTTAATCAGCTAAAAGAGAGTAAAGCAGTAATTGAATTAGAGTTCCAGCTCCACAGCGATTATCACATAATCTAACAGAATGTCATCGTATCATTCTGCTGAAGAAAAGGTGCTTTTGTCTGTAAGTACTTTAAGTACATACATTTAGCTGATTATACCTCCTTATTATATTCATTTAATATTGAAACAAAAGGAGGTGAATATATGTGAACCTCTGTAGATGGAGCCAGACTCTCAGTCTGAGGGTCTGTTAATAGACCAACTATAGGAAGTCAAGATCTTTGTCCCCAGTGTTTTCTGATGTTAACAGACGTGGTAGTGACACAGAGACGTAGAGACAGCAGCTCTGAGGCTTCAGGCTAAGTGCTAACGTGCTGTAGGTGTAACGCTAATAAATAAAGGGAATCAGCACAATGATAAGAGTGTGGTACTGTACCAGGAGTGAAGGTGAACAGGTCAAACTGAATATTTCCTGTTACCAGAACAACCTGTAGACTACAAAGTAAAATAAAGACTCATTTCATGGGTCGACCACCACCTGTCCAGGTGGAGAAAGTGATGTTGGGTGAAGTCACGCTGTGTTTATCTTTCCAGGACTTTTAAAATAATGGACGATGACAACAGCCGCTCCCTGGACTTCAAGGAGTTCGTGAAGGGGTTAAATGACTACGGGATCCTGATGGACAAGCAGGAGGCCACGGCGGTCTTCGCACAGTTCGACCGGGACGGGAGCGGGAGCATCGACTTTGACGAGTTCCTCATCACTCTTAGGGTAAATACTCTGACCTGCCCCCGTGCAGCCGAGGGCTGTCTCACCTGTCCTAACCTCCGTCATCTGTTCCGTGCAGCCGCCCATGTCTCAGGCCAGGAAGGAGGTGGTCATGCAGGCGTTTCGGAAGCTGGACAAGACGGGTGATGGGGTGATCACCATCGAAGACCTGAGGGGGGTTTACAACGCCAAGTCCCACCCCAAGTATCAGAACGGGGAGTGGACAGAGGAACAGGTGTTCAGGAAATTCCTGGACAACTTTGACTCTCCGTACGACAAAGACGGCCAGGTAAACCCTGGTTTACAGGGACTTCCAGGTGTCAGCTGACTGCTGCAGGTGGTTTCACTCATACGCTGCTCAGTAAATGTCACATCTGATCATTTCACTGTAAATATTCTTGCTGTTGCTCTCTGAAGGTGACCCAGGAAGAATTTATGAATTATTATGCTGGTGTGAGTGCGTCCATCGATACGGACGTCTACTTTATTGTGATGATGAGAAATGCCTGGAAACTCTGACTTAGCATCCTGGTAAACAACTTCACCGTACGGGTGGTGGTGTGAGGGCGGAGGGCACTTTTCATTTCATTTCAGCTCCTACAGGGAGTCTCCTCTTCTTTTCTTCTGTACAGTAGATTGTCTGGTTTTTAGTTTCTAAATGCACCAAAAAGATAACGTGAGATGTTTCTGCTTCCTGTCTATTCTCTTTAATTGGAGCAGGTTGATTCCTCCAAACCTTCTTCTTCTTGTTCAATAACACCTAAATCATTCTCTTCAGATTCTGGACTAACTCACACAAGTCTGCTTCTCCTCTCTCACTGTTTTCATCCAAATATGAAGCTAAAAGAAAAGATTCACATACTAAATGATCAAGTTGATCCCCATTTACACCGACTGTTTAATAAATGGATGGTGTTTTGTAGTATTATAGACTTAAAACAGCACAATCACCCAGTATCTTCAGCAGCCAGGTCTGTTTACAGGTTGTGACTTTTCAGTTTGACTGAGCGTCGGCTTATATCTGACCGACAGCAGAAGTAGATTCATGCAAATAATTTATTTTAAAGGCTTATTGTTAAAGAGAGAGTGCCACAAACCTGAAGTCACACTGATGTAACATCATCACACGCTAAAGTTAAATGTTCGGTTTAGGTGAAAGAAACACGAAGCTCCTGACAAACACATTTTTTCTAATACACACACATATATATATATATATATATATATATATATATATATATATATATATATATATATATATATATATATATATATATATATGTATATACACACATTCTGGCGGCAGTGAACATACAGATCCTGAAAGTTCTTGGATTCTGGTTCATCTCCATGTTTTAAAAAAGAAGAATAACAAGAGGAATAATATTAGCATCTGAAACTGGTCTGATGTATCATCACTGTCAGTTTCCTTTTTCTCTTTCAGACATGTTAATGCTTTATTTTCTCCAGCTACAAACATTTGATGAAATCATTTCTGAACCTCTTCGTCTCTACCAGCTGCTGTCGGTTCACGGTATCTCAACATATTCTTTTCTGCTCGTTCACGTCGTAGTAAAACTCCACGGACTCAAACACTGATGCTGTCTCATTCTGACCGTCGTCACGCTGCGAGCCAACACTAACATGTTTCCTGTGATCAACAGGTGACCAAGGAAGAGTTTGACAACTACTACAGTGGAGTCAGCGCCTCCATCGACAGCGACGTCTACTTTATTCTAATGATGAAAAACGCCTGGAAACTCTGAATCAACTCTGAGTGACACTGTTAGTCTGAGGAAACGCCACATGGCCTTTAAACAATGATGAGGATGTTTTTATAAGTCTAAATAATAAGAATTGTAGCTAATTGTAAATGTTAATGTTCAAATGACAGTTTAAAGAGTGGTTTTAATCTGTTTGTCTTAGTTTGTAGTTAGTCTTGTTGTAATGTAGCTGAACACAAGGCGGCAGTTTAATTCCCATTTTTCTACTTTATTGTACGTTAACATGATAGATGATAGAAACCCTTGGTTATAAATAAAGACATTTCCATAAAGTATATACAGCGTATTAAGTACAGAGGAATGAAACTTTCATTGAGAACTAACGAGTGAACATTCTGTGTATTTGTTGCTGTGAGGAAACATGAGGTGAACGTTGTGTCTGATATTTTAAGCAGCAGCGTTGTGTTTGTCGCCTCCATGACAACGATTAGACCGCAAACAGAAACAGTGAGGTCAGGTAGCTGCAGCAACACGCCCAACAACTCACCTGATACTGGATGGAGTGTGGGGCTGAACATTTTACTGGGTAATACTGAGGAGAGCCTGGTGTTCAGCTCTCTAACAGTCTCAGTGCAGAGTTCAGATATAAGCAGCTTTTTTTAAAGGAACTCTGGTGTTCTTCTATGTTTTACTGTCATACAGGATGATGAAAAATTAATTTACAGTCATGTGACAAATGAAGAGCGATACCACACGCACGTTTCTAATAGGACGACTTCAGAAGCTATTCTGAGGTCTTGTGGTGAAACGCCTACATGTTTTCTATAATCTGTCATTTTTACATAAGGGAAGTTCTTGTGGTCCCCCGTGTGACTCTAAGGGCTGTTCAGGAAGTTCCAGAGGTCACTTAAGTGGTTGTTGTGGTTCTTTCTGAGCTCCTATCTTTTAGGTAGTTCTGCCGGTCATTTAGGAGATGGTGACTTCCTAAACCTGTGTTAGGGATTCTTTAGGTGTGGTCTCAGGACAGGACAGACCCTAATGAGCATTGGAAACCTATTAGAGACTTGTGATCTTAACTTAGCAGGTACAGGATCTTGGTTGTTCTGGTCCTTGGGGTCTTAATGTTTAGAGAATATATGGGTCATTTAATTCAGCCTAGTGGTTTTTGAAAATGTTCCAGGTGACTCTAGTTTTCCTTGTGACTGAAGAAGTTCCAGATGTTCCTGGTTGGTTTACTCCTGTTTTAGATCTTAGTCATTAGAGAGAATCTGTTGGTTCCTTTTGGAGGTCCAGTCAGTGAAGATTGTCAGTGTCCATTAGGTGGTTCTGGGGCTCTTTAGGTGGTTGTAGAAGTCACTGAGTTTAGCTGTGCCTTATGTGGTTCCAGGTGCTGTAGAGGTTGATGTTCTGGTCATTAAAAATGTTTTACTGGGACATCGGTGGTTGTTGTGGTCCTTTTGGAGATCTTAGTCAACCAGGAGACTGAAGTCCTGTAAGTGGTTCTAGTTGTCACTGCAGCGGTTCTAAGTGGTTCAAGGGCCAAAAGTGTGTGGTGCTTGTTTAGTAGATCTACTGTCCTTACCGTTCTAGTGGTCCTCAACAACAACATGACTACACAGCTTCACCCACGGGAGACGGTGTAGTGATGTTGGACAGTGCTCTTTACATTTGAAGGATCCACGAAGAGTGTTACTAATAGATTCACTTTCATTTGTCACACAAGTGTAAAAATCTAAACCATGCTGTAGATTTGAAGATTACCTTCCAGACAGCCTGCAGAATCATCTAACTCACTACAGTTTAGACTTTAGTCTGAGAAATGTAATCCACTGTACATCCAGCTAAAAGACGAACTAACCCTTTAAGTAATGTGCAGTCTGTAAGTCGTAGTACGTCCCTATAACACTGGTTTGGAGTAAAACATAGAGAAACACTGGTGCGATCCTCTTAGGTTCCTCCAACACCCATCTCTGGACTAGTCCAGATGACTGTGTGGAGGTGTGTCAGTATACAAACAATGAGACAGTATAAAATAGAATACACAGATTCAGTAGCATCAACATACTAAAACACTCGGGGTCAATAGACAGATATTATCAAAGGCTAAAGGAGACATTCTGGACTCAGGTGAGTCAAAATCTTCAGGTTTTTAAAAACCTGTTTATCTAACGTCAGCTGCATTTTAAATGTATGGAAGTTACAGTGACTCCAGCTTCATCATACATGTGAAGAATTATGTGTCATTTCATTTGGTTTTCTCTTTTTGGTGCTGTTTAAATGAAGCTACATCCCCTTGTAGCCACTAATAGGACCTGCTATTTCCACATTTATAGGTTAAACACACACTTTCAATACTTCTACATAACTACTGTATGCTGCAGTAGCGGTGCTCTCACCTGCGTTTCAGGTGTTGTATTCAACCATAAACCAAAAAACGATTCATCATCTAGGACAAAGTGAGCATCTGTAAAAGCTCAGATAGAAAGTGGTCTGACAGATGCTGGAGAAGCAGAGATGAGGCTTTTGGCCAAAGTCACCTGTTTCCAAAGTGCACGGCCTTCAACTCCCGGATGAAGGCCTCAAGCTAAAACTCACTGGTGTGAAAATGAAGTTCTTTTGTAATCTGAGTAAACTTGTTCCCATCCGTAGACGTCAACAGCTAAACAAGCAGAAAGAACAGCACTATTGTTATTTCAGATTTAACTCTTTGGGGCCTGGGTGTGACCCACTGCTCTAGTGGATCCTGAAGTATAATTCTCAGCAGTTTGATAAAGCCAGGTTCTGGTCCCGTGCGTCTGTTCCGGCTCCTCTTTGTCCTGATCTATTTGATCTGATAGAAGCTGGACATGGTGACGTACGCCTCCTCCTGCTGATGGACTCCAAACACCTTGGCCTGGTTTCCTCCTTCGCTGCGTTCGGGCTGAGGGGAACGTCCACCGCTGTGCTGCAGCATGTTGATGGGGGATGGACTGGTGCTCTGCAGAGTCTCCTCTGCATCAGAGGAGCTCAGCAGGGCAGAGAGCTCCAGCTCCTCAGTGCTGACACTGGTGGTGCTCCTGCAGTCGGAGCTCTGGGTGGAGCTGGGGTTGTTTGATCGAGTCTCATCTGCAGCAGCTGGATTCGCTGAAGGCTCTGCCTCCTCACCTGGCTCTTCTTCGGTTTTCTCCACTGGGTAGACTTTAAGGGCACTGAACACCTCTGGTTTGAAGTTCAGCAGAAGGCCCTGCTACACCAGACAAAGTTTAAGTATTAAAGTTGCCAACAGGTTCTGCAAACCACTCTGTGATTAACAGGACGATCCTCGCAAAATCTACAGGTCTAACTGAAACCTTTGTAGTGAAACATCATCGTGCTGAGAATAACTATTTATGCTACTAACTTACTACTACGTGGAGACTCCCGTTAACCTCTATCGACTCCTTCACAAGGAAAAATAAACCTGTTCGTTCTGCATCGCAGCAGAATGTACCCGTGGGCTGATGGGTTCATTGGTTAAAGGGTCCAGTACAGAGAAGGTTTAGATATATTACTACTGACTAGGGCTAACCTGTTAGCATCCAGCTAATGAAACTAGTTCTCCAGCTCACCCACTCAGTGGTCTCTATATCATTTTCATCATCATCATCAAATGTGCATTTGGGTTGCTACGATGACCTTCAGTCTATGAGATACTCAGTGACAGCCCAATGAGCCTAACTCACTACGTCACCAACACTTGTACAGAACACGGATTTCACTGAGCTCAGTTTAGGTTCAAATCAGATCTTTCAGGGAAGAATTGTGTTCATGGTTAAATGAGGCCTCCTGTGTGTTGGTGACTCACTTTATTTGGCTTGCAGATCTGCACCAGGGTGTGTTTAGGATGCGGGATGCTCGGCCACATGTAGGTGAATATTCTGTGCAGGAAAGAAAGACGACACGTTAATATATGAAATGTGTGATGTCACTGAATTTCTATGAAGGAAGCAGAGTCGCCGTACTTGTTTTTCCAGAGGAAAACAGCGCTGAAGGCCACCACCACCGAGGAGACGAGACACACGATCAGGATGTAGCCCTTCTGACGTTCATCTGTCTGTTGTTTGACTTTCTCTTCTGTAAAAAAGGAAGAAGGACTGAGATTAATTTAGACTTGTGGGTTGGAGTAAAGTCAAATGTGTTGAAGCTGACTCACCACCGACACCAGCAGGAGTAATGAAACTGTAGGTTTCACTCCACTCACTCCAGCTGCCCTGCAGGTAATTAATCGGTATCGCTCGCACCTTGACACGATACTCTGCGTCTCTCTGGATGCTCTTCATGTCGATCTTCATACTGTCTGATGCCGACAAGTTCTGAGTCTGTGGCCAAACGTGAAAACGGTGAGAAATCCAGTCGTTGCTGAAACATTTCAGAGGCTAACTGTAATCAGATTACTCTACCATTTCACTGCCTGTGGTGCAGATGTGCAGCTGGAAGAGCTGGTTTTCTATTTTCAGGTACTCATTGTGATACGGAGTCTGAATAGAAATGACTGCCTGGTTAGAGTCCAGGTTGAAAAGGACTCTCTTCACGTAAGGACTTCTTGGTTTCACTGCAGAGACACGAGAGAAAACAGAAAACTGCCTGATTCAAAGTGAAGATTAAAGGGAAACAGCAATGATTTCATTGTTGATGATCTGGTGGTGCCATTAGATTTGCTCGAACTGAAGGATCTTTGATTTCAGAAAGAACTGCTGAGGTTCAACTGAGCGGGTCATCTGAACGTTCTGATGGGTTCATTTCTCTGTCGAGTCACGAACGGAGGGAAAGGTTGAAGAGCGTCAACACATCAACAAACGAGTGAAGATGAACGGAGTTTACAACAGAGAAAAACATCACTGATGTTGGAGGATCTGGACACACTGAGGCAGAAGCAGAGCACTGTGGAATCTGAGGTACGGGCTGGTGAGGAATGTGCACATTAGTAGTATTAGACAAACACCTGCTTCTTATTCGAATATTCTATTTTAACATGCTGCTGAGTTCTATTTCTGAGTCAGGAAAGCTGCCGTTTACCTATTTTCCTCAGGTCGATCTTTTTGTTAATGCTGCCTCCTCCCTTTAAGGTCACAGTCAGATTGAAGTCAACGAAAACCGGTGCAGTGAAGCCGATCGAGTCGCCAACACCCTCCAAACACACGTCCTGTTCTCTGCTGTAGTCAGTGTAGCTGTGAACAGAGGAACAGTGGTGAATATGCTCCGAACTCCAGGACAGTCCTATGAGGCATTTCAAACGTTTTACCACAGGTGCATCTTCTCTATGCTGTCGCTCTCGTCGTCTTCATCATCCTCGTTGTGGTTTTGGCCTCCAAGCAGCCGACAGGTCAGATTGTTTCCTTCGGTGGTGATGTCAGAGGTGCAGGTTATTGTGGGATCTGAGGGGAAACAGGTTTAACACTTAATATCAGAGCAGGGTTTTAAAGGCAGCACAGTAACAGTCAGACAGGAGACACTCGAAGTGTGAGTGTCTCCTCAGCACGAGAAGCAAACAGACAATAGTTCAGGGCAGATTCTAAATATACATTTGCTTACTCAACAGGACACGATAACATCTCACAGGTGACTGTTCCGCTTCAGCCGTTCTCCCACACACACACACACACACACACACACACACACACACACACACACACACACACACACACACACCAGCAGTCAGTGCAGTGTTTACTTCACCGTCATGAAGACGAGGATCAGAGACAATTACTGGAACTCGGCTTTTATCAGTTCGGTTTTCCAGCGTCCAGCCGCTCAGACTAAAGCAGCAGCTGTTTACTGTGATCACATCACAAGAACAGGTGTCTTATGGTGTTTTAAGGTGTACTTTAACTAGATAACGAATAACAACATTATTCATTAATTAGTAAAACACCTGGAGAAATCTAAGCTGCACTACACTGTTAGAAACCACTTATTTATTGGAAAGTTAACAACAAACTAACTCTGACTCACAATATTCTCAGTTAACCCATAAGCAGTTCAGTTCACTCAGAGCTCAGAGGTCAGAGCTGCAGAGGAACCAACCAGGAGCCGTCAGAGGGTCTCGGCCCTCATCACTGGAGCATCAATGGGAGAGTTTCCAGCTCATTCAGTTAAATACTAAACACAACAACGCAGGACACTGCTGAACGTGCACTCACTGTGAGTTTGTGCGTGCGGTTGCAGGAATGTGCCCAGGAAACATAAACACAGTTCCAGCACGGCCCCATCCCAGCAACAACACTGGTATAGCTCAGGCTCAAATCTAACAGCAGTTCAATGGATGGATATGGCTATTTTCTGGAATACAGTTTTCATACTTGGTTAAAGTTGATTAATTCAGATATGTTAAAGGCTGCAGAAGCTGCTGTTTTCTGTTATTCACTGATGAAAATGTGTTCTTCAGGCTGGAAATCTGACGTCAGCCGCTGAAATATTTCAAGATTAACTTCTGACTCATTTCAAGCAAAATGCAAACGAGGATCTGAAACAATGAAAACACCAGTGCAACATTCACTGATCTCTGTCTTTGTCTCTGCCCAACATGTTAACAGTTCACAAACAGACAGTTCTTACCCATGTCAGTGTCTCTGTCTCCACTCTGAGCCCGAGTTCCAGCCAGAAGCAGCAGCAGCAGCAGCAGCAGCAGAGCCATCCTGCAGCTAGACACCATCTCCTCACAGCTGCTCAGACTAACTCACCTGGTTGTCTGCACACTCATCGCCCTGCAGCCTCACCAGCTGAGAGCTTTTCTTGTCAGAGAGGAAGGAGGAGTGGCCAGCAGGCAGCGGAAGGGGTGGTGGTGGGTTAGTCGAGGATGTTCTGTAACTGAGAAAACATGTTCAGCAGCAGGTTCTGTGCAGGAAGACGTTATTGGACAGTTAACCCTGTCAGTGCTGAACAAAGCAGAGAAACCATCCAGACATGATTAGAACCCTGGTTATAGCTACTGTAGGTTATTGTCTTCCATCACAGTCGGACACAGTCAGAGAGCAGCTGGTGAACAGTAGACACTAAAGAGCAGAGGTTTCCCTCAGGAGCTCGATCGGGAGCTAAAAGAGGTGTCCGCAGCTCGTTCCTGACGACCCCCCAGTGGCTAAAAACCTATTAATCCTGCTTAAAGATGCTGGTTCCACACAGCCCAATCCCTTTACTTAATGAGACTGTATCGGGAGAACGGGAACAGATGTGTGTAACTGTAAAATGATCACATCATAAACCGTTTCTCTCAGCCACAGAGAAATCAGCGTCCGTTCCTCTTCAGTCCACCGACCATTAATCAGGAGTCAGATCAAACCTGCAGCAGCTCGGTGCTGCCCCTGAATGAGACCAGGACTAAGAAGGATAATTTGGGAGAGAAAACTTCTTTTCCAGCATGTCCCACAGTGTGTAGTGGGCATAAAGACTCAACTGCAGAAACACAAACTTCATGACAGTGGCCTCTCTAAAAACAGCCCGTCAGATCCTGACTGTGGTGCTGTGCCTCCACCCTCTGCTCCTAAACTACATCTGACCACTTCACCAACTCCTCTGGAGTCTGTTCCAGCACCTTTAATAAGGGAAAAACAACGTGCATGTGTCTGAGCAAGAACAAATGTGAAGTTTAGTGCAAACTGTGCGACAGAGCTGCAGCCTGACATGAGTCTTCCTCCTTGTCAAACCTAACCAGTAACCTACAAACCACTTCCCGTCTGCTCACTGATCTGGTTTGTTTTCAAATGAGGCCAGTATGTACACGTGTCTTAGTTTACTATGAGCTGCAAACTCTCAGCCTCGAGCGACCCTGACACAACAGCAGGACATGTGACTGCACGTCTATCACCTGTGCACAACAGCAACAATGAGCTGCTGCGACACGCACTCATGTTCTGCAGCACGGCCACGCGTCAGCTTCAGCCGCTGTCCTTTCTGGCCCTGATATTTCTTCTGCCAGTTTTCAGTTTCATTTTGGCGTCTGATCAGCCTGTGAGACGGGAGTCGAAGCGTCCCGCTGCACATGTGCATTAATCACCCGTCTGCCCCTGTTCCATCAGCTGCTGCTTTACTGTGTGTCTGTTTTCTCAGGAGCTGCACAGCCAGGAGGCCTCAGTGTGGTTTGCACCGTTTCCTTTTCTCTGTGTTTCAGGTAGGCACAGAAACATGTGTTTTCTGTTGGGAAGCAGAGCATGCTGGGAAACCGTGCTGCAGTACCTGCTGCCTCGACCTGAGCTGGAGCTTCTACAGAAATATCTACACAGACAGAGAGAGATTAGCTTAAACAGCAGAGAAGCATGTAGTAAAAAGTGAAAGTGATCAGTCGCCAGCTGAGCAGGAGCAGGAGTAACATACTCATGCTGAGCGGAGGTAGCACATCATGAATAGTGACAGACGTCCATTAGATTCAGTCGCTCTGTGCAGTCAGTCCAAGCTGACACCTGTCAGAGCTTGGACTAACGTCCTGCATCCTCCTGGAAATGTCAGAAATGACTTGATTTGCTAACAGAAAGTCTGAACTGAAGTTTGACCTGATGCGTATCTGCTGTGTTCAGGCTGTGAAGAAGAAGAAGAGCTGTTTAGACAGTTGAGGCAGAACATGTGTGGCAGTCGTGGGTGGAGATGAGGCCCGGTGGGTACGAGGGCTGGGGGTTGGCGGGGCGTCGAGCTTTCGAGTGTGTCTGTGGGCGGCAGCTGCGGTTAACGAGCAGCGTCTCCGGCTTTTAGGAGAAAATCATGGAAGGAAAGAGATTTAGTTTGTCTTCTACATTACAAGGACAACGAGGAACCCGCCTGTGTCTGTGAAGGGTTAAAGATCCTGCTGCACTCTGCTCTCTGCTGCAACTTATCTGGGAGGAGAAGCTCACCCCCGCCCCCGCCAAACCACACGCCTCAGGTTCCTATCTCCGCTCAACATCGCAAAACATCTTCAGCTGTGGTTTGATGCGTTTGGTCGCCTCCCTCTCTGCCACCGATGGGAATCTGGAGCCACCTGTTTACACTCAGTGTGGTTCTGGATCCTGGTGGGTTCAAGATCCTGGGAGAAGAGCGGGAGGGACGATCACAGGGGCCACTGCACACCACTGTCACCTGCATGTACTCAACACAGAACATACCGTACTTATTATCAGGGAGACCCATCTGGTTTCATCGTCTGAGTTTTGGCAGAGGTTAGAAGAAGTATTTACCTGAGTAAAAGTAGGAATACCACAGTGTCAAATACTACAGAGTACACAGGTGAAAGTCCTGAAGGGTTCTCAGCAAACTGCAGCTAAAATAACTATTGTGTGAAGATGAAAATGAGTTCTGTGCCTCTGAGCTGTGGTGGAAGATGATGATACTCTGATGATACTATCACATACTGTAAGCATTATCACCTGTGTGAAGGTGTCAAAGTAAAAGTACTTTTTCTGCAGAACAAGTTACTACATGAATTATTGGATCAGTGCTTCAGCAGCTGTTTCTGGTTTTTAGGCTAAATGTTTATAATAAGTATTAAAAAGTAAATGAATCGGATGAAGTCACGAGTCTCTACAGAAGAACTAAAGGTCGGTACTTGAGTAAAGGTAAAGTACTTAGTTACATTTGACTTTCCAGACTTTGTCTGCAGCTCAAAACACCTTGTGGCCGTACCAGTGAAGCACCTGCAGAAACCTGTGCTGCAGCTTTAAAGGCCAGTTGTTGTTGCTGCTGAAGACTAAACTGCTCCCTGCTCACGACGTCCTTCCCATACGGACAGACCTACACACCAGCTATTTCTGTCTCCATCTTTACACCTACACCCATAGCATGAAACCACAGTGTAACATGTCGTGGTGCTGAATCTGAGTGAAGCCACACCAAAATGAACGAGTCTTTGAAGCCTGAGCTACAACAGCCACATGAATGTGTCCCCTGTGCAAACTCTGCTTCCTGCTTCTCCTCACCTCTTGTTTCTGCTCTTTTCAGCCCAACATTGTTCTTGACATCATCACCACACGAGCTGAGTGCTCTGTGGACTCGCAGCAGTCAGCGAGTCTCACAACAGGCTCCACAGACCAGAGAATTTCTGTAGAAAGGTGTTGCATGTTGTGCAAACGGAGGTTTGGGTTCAACTTGTTCAGAAATTACTTGTCACCACATCCTCTTCCTACACTCATGATTCGTCTTCATCCTTTAAAAACACAACAAGCAGCTTCAGGCTGAGCTGAAACACGAACGCATGAAGCTTCGATTCAGCTTTAAGACCTGATGTTTCCATGGGAACACGGACTCTGACAGAGCTGCCAATAAGTACATTTACCCAAGTTACTGCAGTTGTACTACGACTGTGTATATTTAACAGCTGGAGACTTTACAGGTCAGTAACACTAACATGAGGGCGTCCACGCTACTGTACCTGTTCTGGCAGCTGCTTCACCCATATTTATTCAATGATCAGCATTAAAACCACCGAGAGGTGAAGAGAATAACTCCGATCATCTCGTTACTGGGGCACCGGGTGGTGGGAAGTGGGCAGCAGGCGAAATGTGAAGCATACAGATCTGAGAAGAACCAAATGGAGTCCAAGTCTTAGACAACTGGGTCAGAACAGTTCCAACACAGCTGGTGGGTTGATACCAGTCTGCAGTGGCTAATAAAGAACCAGCTACAGTGTCGGGGACCTCAGAGCTTATTGATGAAGTGAAGCCAGAACACACAGGGCATCACAGTCAGAGTGACCGTGTGGACCACCGGGTGCCTGTGCCACGTTTATCTGGAGCCTTGGTACCAGAGGACACCTTCAGAACAGCTTTGCAGGTAAAGAGGGAGCCACACCGTATTAATTCAATTCAATTCAATTCAATTTTATTTGTAGAGCGCTTTTTACAATTGACATTGTCACAAAGCAGCTTTACACAACCAAAGAACAGTACATGAACAGTGTATGTGTATGAGTCATAATAATGTGATTGTCCCTGATGAGCAAGCCGAGGGCGACAGTGGCAAGGAAAAACTCCCTGAGAAGGCAACAGGAAGAAACCTTGAGAGGAACCAGACTCAACAGGGAACCCATCCTCATATGGGTGATTACATGCTGTGTAGGCAGGCAGTCCAGTATAACAGTTAATGTCTTTAAGTTAATATGGAGTCCAGTTAGTTATTGCAGGCAGACTTGTTCCATTCCTTGACTATCGAGCGTTGAGTCGAGACCTCCGAGAAACAGCTTCCGACGTCCGCCGAGGCCGGGACTGACATCATAGTAGCTTGTGACCAATCCAGTCTCCAAACGCATCCCAAAGGGCAAACGGTGGATCCAGGCGACGAGATCTCCAGCCAGAAGTTGGGCATCAGGACGAGTCAGACAGGTCCAGAGGGCAAAGGGTGGAATGACGTGTAGCTCGACAGAGAGACAGGAAGAGGGAAAAGAGAGAGGGAGAGGGAAAGAGAGAGAAGAGGAGAGATTGCAGTTAGTTGTATTCACAGTCAGATAAAGTTTGAGGTGAATGTATATTTAGTGTAGTGCAGCAGGGACTCCGGCAGGACTAATTATGACAGCCTAACTAAAAGGGTGGGTTCAGAAGGAAACACAGACATGAGGGCGCACTGGGATGTAGAGCAACCGAACACTTCACCATCAACAAACCCGAGTGATCAGTGAGAGTTGGGAAGACAGCATCTAAACATACCAGTTCACCATAATGCTCTACGTCCATGAGTCCTTCCCAGATCTATTTACTCAAATGCTTGACTAAATAGGTAGGTTTTCAGCCTAGACTTAAACACTGAGACTGTGTCTGAGTCCCGAACGCTATTTGGAAGGCTATTCCATAACTTTGGGGCTTTGTAAGAAAAAGCTCTGCCCCCAGCTGTAGTTTTTAGGATACGAGGCACTGACAGGCAGCCAGCATCCTTTGAGCGAAGTAGGCGTGGTGGATCATAAGACACTAGCAGTTCACTTAGATAATGCGGCGCAAGACCATTTAATGCTTTAAATGTCAAAAGTAGTATTTTAAAATCAATGCGAAATTTCACGGGGAGCCAATGAAGTGTAGATAAGATAGGCGAGATGTGATCGTATCTTCTGGTTCGAGTGAGGACTCTCGCTGCTGCATTCTGAACTAACTGAAGCTTGTTTATGCACCTGGTTGAACAGCCAGACAGTAAGGCATTACAGTAGTCCAACCTAGAGGTGATGAAAGCATGGACTAATTTTTCTGCATCATTTAGTGACAAACTATTCCTTATCTTGGCAATATTTCTGAGGTGAAAGAAAGCTGTCCTGGTGACATTATCTACATGAGCTTCAAATGAAAGACTGGAATCTAGAATCACACCAAGGTCTTTGACTGTTGCACTAGATGTGTAGAACATCTTGCTTCTAGCTGCAGATGATCCTATAACTAGTACTTCTGTCTTATCAGGATTTAGCAGAAGGAAGTTAATTAGCATCCAGTCTCGTATATCCTTTACACATTGCTCAACTTTATTAAGCAGTTTGATCTCATCTGGTTTTGATGAAACATATAACTGTGTGTCGTCAGCATAACAATGAAAGTTAATACCATGTTTACGGATAATGTTGCCCAGGGGAAGCATGTAGAGGGAAAAAAGCAGGGGGCCTAAAACTGAACCCTGTGGAACACCAAACTCCACTGGAGAGCATGTGGAGTAATCGCCATTTAGATCTACATACTGATAACGATCAGTCAAATAGGACCTAAGCCAGGAGAGGGCCGTTCCCCTAATTCCAACAACATTTTCTAGTCTGTGAAGGAGAATACTATGGTCAATGGTGTCAAAAGCTGCACTGAGATCGAGTAGCACAAGCATAGAGACACTACCCTGATCAGAGGCCAATAGGAGGTCATTTACTACTTTAACAAGGGCCGTCTCTGTGCTGTGATGAGGCCTAAATCCTGACTGATAGAGTTCATGTATGTTATTTCTATGAAGATACGAGGATAGCTGCCCAGCTACTATCTTTTCGAGAATATTATAGAGAGTATTAGGCAGGTGGTTTTAATGTTGTGGCTGATCGGTAAAGTAACTAAAGCAGAAGTAGAAGTAACCAAATGGAAATACTCCAGTAGAGAAGATGCTACGTTAAAATTGTACTTGACAAACCTCAGGAACAGCTGCTCTGCTCACAGCAGATGGTACAACTGACACAGAGCTGCTGCTGCGGGAATCCTCTCCCCTCCACGTTCACAGAGCTGCAGGTCGGTTCTGCTCGTGTCACGCTGGCCTGTTTCACGCAGTACTTTTACTGCATGTGGGTGGGCGTACTGGTATTTGTACATGTGCTGATTTATTCAGTTTAGTGTTATGTCAGTAGTTAAGTACTGTCCAATACTTCTCTGTTCAGTGTGTTTCTAATATTGTCGACCTCTGAACGTTAGTTTGGTTAGAAACGAGTAAAGGTAACGTTTTTCCAATCATATGGACTGAAACATTAAACTATTAATACTGTGTTGTGACACAGCTTCTGTGAGGATGAAGTACTGGTGCCACCTGGAAGTACTTTAAATTGTTCACTAGGGAATATTATCAGTACCTCTGGATTACACAGTTGATCCTAGTATAAAGTACAAAAACAAAGTAGTTAGATTACTTTTCTCTAAATAAACCACGTAAAGTCATTTGTTTTAGTATCAGTAATTATAGAATAATACAGAATACTTTTACTTTTACTACTGTGAAAACATTGTGGTGATGTTACATTCAGTGTATTTTGAAGTAAGACTTGGATGTAGGCTTTGAACAGAGTAGTTTTACTCAGTGATCGAAGTAATTCTTCCACCAGGATTTTATCAGTAATACATCAAACAGTATCGCAGTACTGTGAAGTGAAAATACTAAATACTGCTTTTAAAACTGTACAGACATTATACTGGTAGTTGTTCCCAGCATAATGCACCTAAACTAACAGAAGAACAAGTACTCATTAAGCATCTTTCAGTATTAACTTGTTGAAACTCATTTACTGGTAAATATTCTTTCATTCCATCTTTTTACTGCTACTTCAAGTACTGCACTAAAGTACAAAGACACATAAAATGCCAGAAAATATATTAAATAGAAGTATTTAAATGAAGTACGAGTACCTCCATCTGTGCAGCCCTGAGAAGTACCGACAGACGCCGATAACTTCGTCTTCTGTGAAATCAGAGTCACGGTTTTATTTGACTGAGACACATCAGTGAAGTCTGACTGGTTCCAGGCCTCCGGAGTCCACGTCCACTAACACGTATTTATACACAGTACATTGTGAGCTGCGGTATTTTACTGTACTCTGATGAAGTACATTAAACTGAATACTAGCATTTCTGTTCTGCTCCTCTGTAGCAGCAGAATCAGGCTCTTGACGTGTGGTCTGGTGGAATACTTTACTATTTAGTCCATCACAACCAGCAACATGATGCTGATTAATCTCAAGATATAATTTATATAATATTAGATTCAATGTCCCAGAGGATGAATCTTACTGATTTTAAACAGCTGTTGGATGAACTGTGATGAATTGTAATTGACAACATCAAACATCTTTTCATCTAGCGCCACCATCAAGCCAACATTGAAAGTTTTCTAATACTTTGGTTTAAGAGCTAACACCTATAAACCAATGACAGCATCGGTCTCAGCTGTACACTGTGCACTAATTCACAAATGCTAACATGCTAACACAGCAGTCATTATCCATGTGGATCATTAGCATGTTAGCATTATGAGCTAAGAGTCTGGTGTAGTGGCCAAACTGAGGTACTACAACGTCTAGTACGACTCCCACGCTCTGACCTGAAAACATTTTCCCCATAAACAAACCAGCAAATGAAGAAGCTGTAGGATCCGTGTGACGATCGTCGGCACAACTTTTACAACTAGAAGATCTTAAAATTTGGATTTATTTTAACCATGGTTGGGTCAGATAGATATTTAGAGATAAATAAATATGGATGTATGAAGAAGAACGAGGTCAATGTGGAAGCTGCCGCTGGTTTGGGTCATTACAGCAAAATGACTTTAAGAACTTTTTCACTGTGGAAATCCATTTTACTCCCTTAAAGGAAAAGACGATCTCAAGGTGCTGACACATCATCAAACCATTCATTACACAACAAATCATCAGTCACAGTTACTTCATTTGTAGAGAAGTATGATCTCTGAAATACGGTAAGATTCAAACATTTACATCGATGTTTGTGGAAACAAGAACCCGACAAGAACAAGAACCTGACAAGAACAAGAACCTGACCCTGACCCGTTTCAAACTGAAGAACTTGACAATGAGACGTTTGAGGAAACTACACTGAAGAGTTGTTGCTGGTTTTAGGGTTCATTTAAATGAACATGTGAAACATGTAATAATAATAATAATAATAATAATAATAATAATAATAATAATGATCCTGGCAGCAAACAGACAGCAGGGAGCAGCAGAGCACGGGCGTCTCCGGTTCACTGGTTATTAATTAGTGTCGCTACTAAAATGAACAAAATCACTCAAGAAAAGTAAAAACAAGCTGGAAGTAAAATGATTTTCTACACAAATAGAAAAAGATTCAAAGTAAAATAAAAGTGTTTGCACAGAAATAACATCACGTTTAGATCAGGTGATTAGAGAAAGACGTGATCAGAAGAGACAAACCAGCAAAAACAACACGATTCATGTTTAGAAAGTTCTGAGTGACCGATGGGAAACAAACAAACCACAGTCCTGCCTGGTCAATCATGGACCTATAGAAGCTGTCGGAGGACGCTCGTGTCACCTGGACCTCCTCCTCAACTCCACCACACTAATTGTTCATCACTGATGATAATTAGACTCAGTAGCTGTGACACATACAGAAATGTGCACGACAAACATATTTCACATTCATCTCCACAAACCTAATAAACTATTTTAAATCAGCTCTGTGCAGCTGTTGGAAATGTTCAAATGAAAAAGTGTTGCCCATCTTTCAAAGTGACTTTGTTGAGCCGTAATAAACTACTGCGTCCTGTAAACACCTGAACGCAACACGAACGCTGCACATTCAGAGGTTCGTGATGTGTCGGCTGATCTTTAGATCAACAAACAGGAAAATGATCTGAATGGATTCACGTCTGATCGTCGTCACACACAGGCACAAATGTCACGACTACTGAGTCTAATTCGTCTCGGTACTTCTCGACCTTTCTGAACCTTCTCACTGACCTTCTTCTTCCTTCAGGTCACTTTCCTGTTCTTTCTGATCATCATCACTGTCTCAGCAGATTTACTGCGTCCTCCAGCTTTTACATTTTACCGCAGAAGAAACAGAGGAACAGTGAAACTGGACTCGAGGACAGACGAGTCCTCTGGTCTAGTCCTCTCTCTGCTGTGGTCTTCTGGAGTTTCCCGAAATGTGAGGCACACGGAGACAAGAGTCTCAGTTTGTTCCACTGTCCATGCAGGAAGACAGCGGACAGGCTGCAGACAAAAAGAACGAAACATGCTTTGATAGCAGGATGGGGAGACGTGTCTCCGTCTGTCCATAGAGCAGAGTGGTCGCTTCACTGAGTTCTGGGAGTTAAAGCAGCTCTTGAGAGACGTCAGACCCTGGTGATGAAGTCCAGACCGAGGGAGGCCGGGATGTGCAGCGTCTCCAGGCTGAGCGCTGACGGGGTGTATGGGAAGAGGACAGGAAAGGTTTGTTTGGTGTCCACCAGGAGCTGAGGAGGGTCGTTCCTCTCCTGAAGACGATTCTGGACACAGACACACACAGTGGTTAAAGCAGAGACCAGCACAGGACAGAGGTCGGCTTTCTATCTGGGACCTTTACTGTACACTCAATGGCCACTTTAGTAGGCACAGCTGTCTCATACTGAGGAGGACAACAGACGTCATGTCTCTGTTGGACCCAGATCTGATAACGAGGGACGGACGGAGCTGCTGAAGTAGCTGATACAAGAACCCTGACTGTTTCCATAATGAACTACAGAGCACCAGCAGCACGATGGGTGGATCCATGACCCTACATCCACACGTGGCAGCAGAGTCCACAGGAGACGTGTGTTTTATGTTCTCCGGTCCAGTTTGGTGGAGGTTCCTCTGCAGTAACAGCTGGTTACCCGAGCGCGCCGAGGTCTGATCAATCTGCTCTGACAAACTGTTTTTTTGTTTCTCTGACTGTTGTGGTGTCAAACAGAGATCAGCAGTTTGTCTGATACTGAAACCACCAGCTATCATCGAGATCACATCTGTGTTCCGGCCTGATGTTTGGTCTCAGCAAAAACTGAACCTTGACGTGGGACCTGCTGGTTCCACATGACTGGCAGGTGTACCTAATAAACTGGGCACTGAGTGTACACTGACTGCTGTGGAGTCAATTTTACCTGAGATAAACCTAAAGTAACACACACACACACACACACACACACACACACACACCCACCAAACCTAATGTCATCACATTCCTTTGAATAAACATCCTGTGTGATTACAACTGTGGTGGAGGAGAAAACCACAGAAGAAGAGCGGCCCAGAACAATCTAATTCGATCTATTTTAAATTAACGAGTTTCACAAACAACATGTTGGTTTATTAAAGAGGAAGAAACAAGACGACGGGTTACTTAAGTCACTTTAGTTCTCATGTTGTCCTGCTGGTTTATTTCACACTGACTCTGGACCAGAACCAGTGATCTGGTTCAGGTCTCTTCATTCTGGTTCGGGTCATGTGATGTAATCTAATTAATAATTACAGAGAAGCTGCTGCACCAGTTTCCCTCCTTCCACGTTTCCAGTGAACCTGCATATACCAGTGTATTACGTAACATCAGTGTGAAGAGAGAAACGTGCTGAGTCAACAGTTTAACTCCACAGATTCTCACTCATGATGAAATCTGACTTGTTAAGTGCTGCTGCTGGTTGAAAGCTGCTTTTGAACTGGATCTGATTCTAGCAGACCTGGATTCAAACAAATGACAACAGAACTTTACAGGACTCACGTGAACTGAGCCTGGTGACAGGTGACAGGTGTCACATACCTGTTCCCATCACTTAATTACTAACTGACTCACAGTAAAACCTTTATACTAAGTCTAACAATAAATAAATAAATAAATCCTTACCTGAATGTTTCTGATGAAAGACACAGTGACTCTTTCTTCAAACTCATTCAGAGGCGTGTAGAGGTTCAGGATTTTCACAATCTGCAGGAGACACAGGGATCAGCATCATGTGATATGTACGTTTTATTGATCAGCTGATGTGTGAGCGGCCAGGTGCTGATGTACCTGTTGTGTGGTGAGGGCGGTGCACAGCGAGCAGATGGCCTCGGCATCCTGAGACGTCTTCTTCTTGACCTGCAGCAGCTGAGCGGCCTGGATGATCGGCTCCAGCGTGGCTGCAGCTTTACTCTGATACAGGTTGTTTGCTCTGAGCCACTCCTCCATCTGACTGGTGTTGTACCTGAACACGAGAACACACACACACACACGGGTCTTCAGAATACAACTGAACAATACCGAGCTGTTACTCCCAGGACAAGAACGCCGATCTGCACGTGACGTCTGTCTGCGGTTGTACCTGAGCTGCATGCCGGTGCTCCAGGAGCAGACGTCTTTGCGCAGCAGCAGGTTGTTCAGGGTGACAGCGTTGATGCAGTGGAAGAGCTGTCTGACCACCTGACCCACGATCTCTGGGTCCAGACCGTGGTCCCTCATGATGATGTGGAACTGACCCAGCTGTCGGATCAGGGCCTCCAGGGTGTAGCTGCTGGGACCGTCACCATCCATGCTGGACGAGCGGTTCCTGTAGCCCATCGGCTTGACCCCCGCCAGGCTGGGGATGCTCTCACTCTCCAACATGGCCGACACTAGAACAGAGATCAGGGAGAGTTCACTGAACAAGTCCAACTGCAAGACTAGATCAGTGAGTATTAAGACGGTTATTGTCATCATCAATAAATGTGCCCATTAGTTCTGTGACTGACGGATCCATCGAGTCAATAACACCTCATCACACAGTAAAACACTGCTCCTCCAATCAACAGTCTGAGGACATTCAGTTTCCATAATGTCGTCAGCAAATCTTCACAGGTAAGAAGGAAAAATTAGATTCAATCAAAGTGATCATCTATGAATCAGCAGTTACCAGGACGAATTCCAGACAGTCGTGAGCGAGGTTGGAAAGAAGTTCGTTAACCTCTGTGAGATTTGATTAAATGAAGACTGAATGAATAAATCATTTTTCAGACGTTTTACTGCAGATATTAGAAGAACAAGTGCTTGATGATAAAATTTTTACGTTCTGATGACGTCTGCAGTCGGCTCTACACTCTGACCTTTGTAAATGTGCTGACAGTTCACGGGGGTTTTCACACCTGTAACACAGAGTTCAGCTCCAGAGTCGCTTTAACCTACAAAACGTCAGATTACGACATGTGTAGTGGCAGCAGCTACACTGTTGCCGTGGTAACCTCACACGGCGGCGGTTCAGATGACGAGTCGGTGGATGATGAAATGAGTCAGAACAGCGGCTCCAGCACTGAAAAGTCCCCGAGGGTTAAAGTAAAACAGTGGAACTGAGCCTGCTCAGAAACGATCTGATCACCTCGACGCCCTGAAGATGAATCGGACGATACATCAATCATTCATTTGGATATTTACTGCGTCATGTCGGCCACACAGGATAGATTCAATAATACTGCTCCACATTAGAGTCCGAGTTTATTCAAGTGTTTAAATATAGTTTTGAAATGATCATGGATTTAGAAACGAATAGATTAAAACAGAAAGAACATCACTGTGGATTAAACCCTCTTCACCATTTGCAATAACAAAATCCAGAGCTTCTTGGTTTCCAGCCACTTTTCCAGCTGTGACTCATCTCTAGCATCGCTGGGACTACAAAACGATGTTGCAGCATGTCTCATATAAGTGAGTGAAACTGCTGCAGACTCGTTTGTGGCTCTGTGGTTCGATGTGCATCGATGTTTCAAGAGTTTTTTTGGTTTTTGACAGCTGTCATTCCACTTGCAAAGATGTGGCTTTATATGCAAATTAAATACTTGGACTGAGTCACGTAGTGAACGCAACACTTACACATCAACACCTTTTTCTGTTGTGTAGAACAAACAGTTGATAGTTTCTGAGCAACACAGTCAGCTGTTTGGAGACACGTCAGCGTGCACCTCTTTATTATCGATTACTCCATTTCTCTTTACTGACTGCAATAGATGTGCAGCCGACTATTAAAACATTTAATACTTTAACAATTCAATTCAAATCCTCAGTGGTGATGTGCAGAGCCAACATGACGGTGTCACGGTCCATGCACAGTGTAATTCATTCAACACGAGCACAAACCTTCTTTAAACTACATGTCCACAGGTAATTCAAGATTCTAGATGAAAAAAATGTGAACCAGATTTAACGAGCTGCAGACGGATCACAGTGGATATTAGTATGGGAGACTTTTAAAAGTCACTTGGGACGTGAAGATGTTCTGTAGCAATTGTATAAAGCAGCTGCGACACCTCCATTCCTGTAAGTGTAACTGTGATGATTCCTCCAACCAATAAATGCAACAGAAAAAGGACTCATTGGATGAATTGAAATGAATTCAAAGATCACGGTTAGTTGCAGCCTTTTGGAACATACTCACCGATCATGGGCTGGATAATGCCCTCGGCCACTTTGATGAGCTGCTGGTAGATCTGGATGGAGAGGTCACTCAGCACCTGTCTGTACTCAGCCAGGTCGAAGTTCTTCAGACAGTGCTCGTTCTGTTTGGCTGTGTTCTGGGTCATGAAGGCCTGAAACAGAAACATGAGGACGTGTGTTAAAACCCCGTTCATCAACATGTTCACGTGAATCAAACGTCCTCCTCCCTCCTCTGACCTCATCCCCGCTGTACTGCTTGAGGCAGTGGAGCAGGCGGCTGGTGTTTGCCAACCAGAAGGACGTCGTCTCAAAGTCGTCGTTGTTTTTCTGTGCATGAAATAGAAATGGATTAAAAAGGGCCAACAACAGGGACGTGGTGTGTATCTGACAGGTGGGTGTGTGGACGATTCGCACCTTGAGGACTTTCTTGATGGCGTTAATGGTGGAGGTGAGCAGAGACTCCACCTTCTGGTCGTCGTTGATGTAGTCTGCGTGGCGGATGCACATGAAGAGGACGTACGCAGGCAGACAGGGGACGGTGGCCGACACCGTGCTGGGTTTGATGTCTGAAAACACGGCGACACATTTGACATGGTTCAAAAACCTTCTTTTAACATTTAAATCAAATCCTCAGGTTCATTTTCAGTGTTAGAAAAGTTCCTCTTCATCTTTCTTTGTATAAAACTTAACTTTCCCTCACATATCGAGGTGGATGCCACATTAAAAGCTGACAAAGGAATTGATCTGATGTGGAACTTATTCAGTTTCATCATCACTGGGGTTTTTCCATCTGTCAACATGACTGAAGATTCTTCTCGTTTCCTGTAGCTCCTTCTTCTTCTTCTTCTACTTCTCGGTTTCATTCTGCTGGATTTTTAAATACAACTAAATGTTCACTTTAGGTTTGTGTCTCAGCTTTTAATGCACAAGGGAATTAATACAAATATATATGCTGCTTTCTCTCAGACCGAGCTGTGCAGCAGGAAACTGAGGGTAAAAAGTGTCAAATCTGCAGCTCAAGAGACTCAGAGACTAATTCAGAGAGACAATGAGAACTTCTTACAGCTCAGTGAAAACACTGCAGCAAATTAAAAGATGTATTTTCAGTTTCTATTACAGCAGATCTCTGTTCAGGACACAGATGTCTGCATCTGTATCCTCAGTTAATGCCTCACTAAACTGAAAGACGCTGCTGCCCTGACGGGAATCTGCAGCAGGCTTAGTAAAGATCTCAGTCGGCCTGCTGCAGTGACTGAGGACACTGACCCGTGATCAGAGTCTTGATCAGCAGGGCTTCGTCCTCCTTGGCGTACTCCAACATCCCCTCGAAGTCCTTCTCCTTCCTCTGGACGGTGACCTGGCGGCTCAGCTCAGGTTTGACTCTGCTGGTGGGAGAAGCAGCCTGAGAGGCTGAAGCAGAGACGGAGGCGGCGTCAGTAGGTGTTTGCTACAGACAGAGAACAGTCGAGAACAGCTGCAGAAACTTTCCTGTTACCTTCTAACTCCTGGACCTTCTTCATGTAAATCCTCAGCTGCTTCTTCAGCTTCCTCTCGTTCTTCTCCAGTTTCTCCACCAGCTCCTTGAGGTCCTACGAACAGGAAAACACAGACAGACATGATGAATGTGACGGTCAGAGTCTCTCAGCTCTGTGTCGCTGCTGCAGCAGCACATTTCCTCACCAGGTTGTCGTTGGTGAGCCGCGTGATCTCCTGCTGGACGCTGAACTCCACCTGAGCCTCAGGAGACAGAGACATGGTGTAGTTGAGGATCTCCTGCTTCTTCTCGATGTCGTCTTTCAGCAGCTCGATCTGAGTGTGAAGAGCTTCCAGTTCATCTTTGTGCTGCCGGGACTGAGACTGCAGCTGGGCCTCCAACAGCCTGAGGACCAGAGTGTTTCATGGACATTCAGACACAGAGAGAGTTGGTGTAACAAGACTATGTGTATTACAGAGTCACCAGTGTGTGAAATAACCTCTAACTCGTGTGTGAGCTGCCACCACTACTGTTACTACTCTTACTAGAACACACGTTGTCATGGGGGACAGCTTCCTTCATTACGGTCTTAATGTGGATTCATCTGCTGTTTACCTGAAAACCATGATCATGAGCAGCAGTGACAACAAACAGCTGGTAACAGAAACCAGGTGTCACAGCTGCCCCAGGTGATGGGTTTGAAATAAAACTGAAATTAGTTTTGCAGTAACTTTACACCTGAATAATGCATCAGCATGTTTGAAATGGAAGATCAGACAACTAACAAACACCGATTCTTCTCTGCTTGATGAGTGAGAACTGATGCAACACGCTCGTCACATTTCATGGTGCAAATAAAGTTCACTACAGAAACTAACAGGACATAACGAGTCTAATGTTTGATGTCCAGGTTTTCAGTCCCCTGGTAATGACTCTATACTACGACCTGTTTCAGTGTAGAAGAAGAGGAAGTTAAGGAAAGCAGAAGAAGAAGACCTGGCCACTTGTTTGAGGCCCTGGTAAGCCAAACCCAGCTCTCCGTCTTCATTCAAATAACACCAGTCCTGCTGGTTACTGGTGTCCAGCAGGCAGAGGACAGCGAGACAGAGACAGAGGAGGAGGGAAAAGAGACAGAATCAGAGCGTGAGAAACAACGTAGAGAAGCAGACGACAGCAGAAATGTTAGTCACACAAAGCAATAAGCTATAAAGAATGAATTAGTGACTGTTTGTCCAGTATAACGTGAACGTGCACAGAGGCTGAATTGAAGCAGTTCATCAGTGTCACACAGTGGTGGAAGGAAAGCAGTACTACATCATGGGTAAAATACCTGCTTTCACTTTCCAGTCTGATCAGACAGAAATATGAAAGACTGAACTGTGTTTGTCTTCTATATAATCTGTAGAGAACCGAGCTGGAGACTTCAATTCAAATCCAGAGAAGTAAACAGGAAGCAGAGGAAACACTGACAGGACACAAGTGTCTGTTCAGTAACTAACACTGTCACTAAACTTCAGTCAGGTCTGATTTCACAGGAGTCGTGAAAGGAGAGGACACAGACAGAGCAGATGGAGTACTGCGCAGTATCAAAGTACTACAATATGTTCCCAGTTGAATCAGATATTCTCACAAGGAGATGAAGTCACTTACGTCTTGGACTCACACAGACCGTGATAAGCTCTGACAGCCTCGTCTTTGTCCACAGGCTCTTTACTGTTGTTCAGCTCGGGGATGTTGTAACTCTGCTGCTTAAACACAGAAAACACAACAACGCTCCTTTAACAGACCAGCGGCTGTAAATCAACATACTGAGTGTTAGAATTAAAACATCAGCATCTGCGTGCCCTGATTCAGACTCATACATCCCTCTGCTCTCATTTCTTTTACTTTTGACTGAACAGAGGCTCAGTGGTAAATCAGTTTGAAACAGGACTCATTCGTAACACAAATTCAACTTGAGGAACGATGAATCACTGCTGCCTGTATCAGACATGAGACTCTGGTTTAAAGATCTCTTTTAAAACAAAGATCTCTAAGACTATACTAATAGGTTTACTGTGGATCTTTCAAACACTGAATTCAAGTTGAAATGTTCCTCTGCAGAACAATCCCACTTCCGTTTGGTAAATAACATTAGTGCCTTCAGCTGCCTGCATGTTGCTTTATGACATTTAAGATGTTTTAAGACCTCCTACGGCCTGAGAAGTTCATGCTCTACCAAGGTTGACCTCGGACGCTGTTCTTGTCTGGTTTGAACCTGAATGATTTTAAACGTACTATATGTCCGTTCTTCTCTTGTTCGTTCTTCTCCTGCAGCTGCGCGTTGCTGACTATCTGACTCCTCAGAATCAGGACTTCCTCCTTGCGGGCGTCCAGCTCCTCGTTGGCTGCTTTGAGCTGACTGAGCAGCAGGTTGTAGCTGTCCTGCAGCTCATTGGACGAGTTGTTCTGAGACGCACGTTCAGAGATGGTCTTCCTCAGCTCGTTCAGGTCGTTCTTCAGTTTCTTGTTCTCCGATTCCAGCTCCTGTCTCTGCAGGGATACACCACAGGGTTTTAATGGTTTCAGTTTCAAAGTAGGAAAATATATGTGTTATTATTATTATTATTATTATTATTACTACAACAGTTTAACTGTGTCATCAACACGGACGTGGAGTCTGTATCAGACTTTCTCCACTTAGTGACAAATCAGCAGCTGTCAGTGATCGAAGACCTAATCTTATAAAATCAGAACCTGAATGAACGTTGTTGAGCAGATCATGTGCCGTTTGTTCAAGTGTTTGTACCTTGAGATTGTTGTAGGCCAGATCAGCCGTCTCCTGCTCTGAGGCGGGACTCCTCACCTCAGAGCCCTTAAAGCAGAAAAACACAACACAGGTAAATGAACTACACAACCAGGATCTTCAACATTTCAGTGTAAACACTTCCCAGCAGAGGAAACCCAGAATCCAGTGATTGCTCTGTTCTGTAAAGGAAACTCTCTAGTATAAATATATAGTCACCCTGCGCTTGGTCAGCTCCTCCATCTTGTCCACGTTGCTCTGCAGTCTCTTCCTCTCCTGCTCCAGCTCTCGGACTCGTTTCTGCAGCTTCATGAACAGACTGATGTCCATCGCAGCCTTCTCCACTCCCATGTCCTGCAATTCAACATTCATCACCCGTCATCTCAGCTTCCTGAACTTCCATTAAAACTAATACTGTGTCCGTGTTTGATAATTAGGGATAATAAACCCTGCAGCTCTGTTCATATCCAGGTTTGGGCTGATGAAATAACTTTATATCTTTGATATTTGATGATAGAAACTGATTTTGTTTGTGAGATTC
Source organism: Anabas testudineus (assembly GCF_900324465.2). Classification (NCBI taxonomy): domain Eukaryota; kingdom Metazoa; phylum Chordata; class Actinopteri; order Anabantiformes; family Anabantidae; genus Anabas; species Anabas testudineus. The sequence continues at coordinate 441,106 of NC_046621.1, forward strand.
TATAACGGTTAAAGACCAAACTTTACCCATTTTATTTCATTCATGTTTTTAAATCACATTTTGACCATTAAAAAAAGCATCAAACCAACAAAAGGCCAAGAAAACTCTGTTTTGTCACGTGTTAACCTGTTGTGTGCGTTCGTTGCCTGTGATTTGTGAAATGAATCACTTCTGCTCCAGTCTAAAGTAAAAGATGAAGAAAGCAAAGACTGACTCACATCCACCAGCTGAATGGAGTCCTCGGTGTCTCCGACCTCTGAGGTGGAGACGGACGGGTAGTTAGAATCCGATTCCAGGCTGCTCTGATTGGATGGGTTCCTCCTGTGTCCAGGCTGGAACTGGAGCATGATGGGAGGCAGAGAGTTCATATTTTACTGCTGTTAAACGAAAGTGACTGTACAAGAAGCTCTAAACAGATCCGTGGGGTTGACGTCACCTTGGCCAGGGACAGCTCTTCTTTCAGGTTGTCGTATCTCTGCTCCAGTCTGGAAAACTCTTTGAGCAGATTCTGGTAACGCTGCCTCTCTTCGTCCAGCTCGTTCTGCAGAGACGCTGCTCTCTGAGACACACTGCCGTCACTCTCTGAAACACACACACAAACTTGTGAGGTCCCTCATGGACATAAAACTTTTCCCAAACAAATCGCTCATCAGGGTGTGTTTTCAGTTCCATTTATCTTTTATACGTTCATGTTTTCAGACAATACAAGGTGCCAACTGTCTGAGTTAAAGAATAGCTGTTCATGTCAACACTACTGAGGAGCAGCCTGTCGACCCCTCGGAGCAGAGGAAGGACAGGTAGATCAGTAACACCTGGACGTGTTCAGCTCTCACCATCTGCGCCCTTTGACTGCTGAACAATCCTTCGGTTCATTTCTTCCTTCTCACTCTTCAGCATACAGTTTTCTCTCTCCAGCTCCTCCACCCTCTGCAGACAACGACACAACAGGAAATAAACACCTGAGACTGGCACACTTGTGTTTACAGGCGTCAGCACAGGTTAACAACCTGTTTCTGTACTTGAGAACTGTGCAGGAGTACAGAATCAGCCACACTGTGTTTCTGCAGCTCACCTGAGTCAGGCCCAGCTTCTCGGTGCTGTGCTCTTCCTCCAGCCTCTTCCTCTCTGCATGCGCCTCCTGCAGCTCCTCTCTCAGCCTCTCCAGCTCGTCCTGCAGCGACGTCAGCTGATCTCCGTCACCCTGCTGACTCCGGAGCTGCTCCAGCTCCTTCTGCAGCTTGTTCATCTCCGAGCTCAGACTGGTGTTCACCGTCAGCAGCTGCTCGTTCTGAGTTCTGAACTCTTTGTTCTGAAACAGAAACGTTTGGGTCGAAAGTGAAACAAGCAGGACAGTGGTAATGTCAGTGGTAGCTGTATCTAGCTGTTCAGTGGTCAGCAGTACAGTACAGTCCCAGGAATTCACGGTGTATATCTGTACCTGATCATCCATCTTCCTCTGCAGCTGCACGATCTTGTTCTCCATGCCCGTGTTCAGTTTCTTCAGGTGTTCTGCAGACCGAGCTTCAATCTTCAGATGTTTGAGCTGCCGTTTTGCATGCATGCGTCTGTACGCGCACTGGATGATGATGGCGGCATCCCGTGCTCGTCTGAACTTCCTCCTCTGCAGCCAGCCGCGGACGGTCTTCTGGATGATCATGGCCTTGTGATGCAGCAGGAACTGCAGAGAGAGAGTTTACACAGAGTCAGTTACAGGAAAACACAGAACACAGGAGGCATTCAGAGACCAGCTGATCACATTCCACCTTAAATTGGAAACACTTTGTCTCCAATTCACTTTTCACGTCAACGACACAAAGTGAACCTCAGACTGAGTCTGACCTCACAGATCTGATCTGTGCAGGGACGGAGAGACAGAAAAGTCAGTCAGACCTAAACCCGGACTGTCTTCATACCTCCAGGTAAATCCTGCGGGTGTACATCCCCCTGGTGTAGGCCTGGATGGTGACGACAGCCTGTCTCACTCTGAGATAGGCCCGTCGCTCTCTCACCATACGACACTGTTTCTGGCAGATGAGGGCGGCTCGAGACAGACGCAGGAAGTCAGCGTATCTGAAGAAAGGAAATGGTCGAGCTCAGAACAGGATCTGAACAAACACCTACACGAATCCAAACACTCCACAGAGACGTTTCTGTGCCTTTAGCTGATGGAGAGTATCTTCAAACCCTTTCCAAGTCTGTTTGACTATTTCTCAAAATAAATTTGGGATCTTTAATCATGCAGTCACTGGGTGAAGAGATTCTTTGTTTCAGTACATGTCAACGTATTAGAGCATAGACACGGTCACATCTTTATATTTTTCACTGCACTAAAATAAATGATTTGCTTTGTATTAGTTTATTTTTATCATGTGATAAAAGCTGCAGCATTTAAGTAGAAATACAAACACACCTGCGGGCCAGGTATCCTCGGCCGTATCTCTGCAGAGTGATGGCAGACTTGCGGATCTTTCTGTATCGAATTCTCTGCAGCCAACCTCGAACCGTCTTCTGGATCTTGATGCATGCTGCACGGAACTTATCAGCCCGGAGCTTCTCCAGGTACGCCACCTGACCCGCTCGGAAGAAGATCTTGGTCTTTCCAAACTGGAACATGTCCGGCTCCTGAGAGTCACGAGATTTTGGGATCAAATTGATCAGTGCTGACTAAGAACTGTTAAATTAGGACAACTGGTATAAAACAAGTCAAGAAAAGAACCTGGAACTAAAATATAAAACGATATCACAGCACACACTCAAATTGAGAACTGTGATTAACAAACTGTATTCAAATGTCTCATAAAAGTTACGATATTACAAGTTTAAATGTCATTAGATGTTTGTGGATCATGGATACATTTAGTATCGTGTGTTCTCATCACTTCTTGCCGACCTTCATGGGTTCAGCGTGTCCTCTCTGACTGTTTGTTGTCATTGAGCTGCGGAGTTTGAGTCTTTTTCAGCTTTTACAGCTCATCATCACTGAGTCACAGATCTCAGGAGATCACGTCCTCTCTCACCTTAATCAGAGTCTCCAGCAGGTTTTTACACACCAGCTTCTTGTCTGCAGACGTCATGTCTGATTTCTTCATCAACACTCGATACCTGCTGAAGAAGTCTGGGTAGGTCCACCTGGAAACAGGTAAGAAGTTAGTTAAGATTTTATATGAGTGACATTATTTAACATAGAAAACATGGCTGATGGTGGTTTTGTGCTGTTTATGTGTCACACATAGACTCAGGTAATTAGATTTTATGTTAATTATCATAGCTCAGAGAGCTGCTGCTGCTGCTGCTGAAGTGAAAATAAAACCGACTCTCTGCTGCTTTGAGTTTGAGCATGAACCTGAAACACAGCGACCAAACAACCAAATGAGTTGAATCATATCTGTGGATTTGAATACTGCAGGCGCCGAAAGGAAGTTATCTGTGAGTCAGTATCAGAGCTGGACTCACCTGGACGGATATCCAGCCGCACTAATCCGGATCGTCTCCAGGACTCCACACGCTCTGAGCTGCTGCACCGCCCGTTTCGAGTCAAACCTACAACAGCAAACAGAAAAATCATCTTTGTCTAGTTTCAGTTTCTCTTCAGCTCCATTTGAACATCTCTTCCTACCTCATCCTCTTCTGTGGCATCGCACACACAGCATCAGGACGTGTGAAAGCTGAGCGACTGATTCTGTCCGCTGAGACTCTGACTAAAACATGTGACCGAGTCATGTCATTTAATTTATCAGCCCTGAAACTGACCTCGTCAGCAGGTCGTCATCCCAGTGTTGTTTATATGAAGCAAACAATGGATCAGCTGTGCCCTGCTCTTTTCTCTCTACACATGTAGTGAGTTAGTGAACAGTTTATTTTATTAACAAACAGTTATTTAGGTGAGTTTTCACTATAATGAGGAGCAGGTTTGCAGGACGATTCCTTTAACTTCCTGATCCGTTAGCTTCATGCAGAGAACCCTAACTGTCCTACAGAGAAAGGAAAAACTGCTGACTCACGAGAAGGGCTCCTTGAAATCGTTGGGTTTGATGCAGCGGACGTAGTGAGGCGTGGTGGCGTTCAGGGTCTCCATGAGAAGCTGCAGAGAGCTGCGGAACTGGAGCAAACAGAAACACATGAGCAGCAGTAACACCGACGTCGTCACTGATCATTCTGCAGACGAGCCGCGAGCTGACCTGGTGTCCCACCGTCTTCCTGTGCTCTTTGTTGGGAGTTTTGGGAACAGCCTTTGCTGGTCGGACATTCACCCTGGATACCTTGGAGGTGGGGGCGTCGTCTTTGTCAGTAAACAGATCAGCTACGAGCTGAAACTGAGAAGAGAGCGTGCAGTGATCAGCTGTAGAGCGCTATACTACACTGATTAATACCACAATAATACCTGTTCCATGCTGTGTGACCGTGGAACAGAGAAGTGGTGACTATGTTCTGCCGGAGTCATTTGTCATTTGTCTCTGACCGACTTTGACCTGGTGGTTTCCTGATGAAGGTCGAACCACGGTCTTCACTCACTGTTTGGATGGATATCAGTGAACATTATGGAACAAGGATCTAATACTGGAGACATGAATACAGAGAGAGGAGGAAGAAGAGAAGAGGGAGAGAAGAAGAGGGAGAGAAGAAGAGGGAGAGAAGAAGAGGAAGAGAAGAGGAAGAGGAAGAGAAGAAGAGGAGGGAGAGAAGAAGAGGAAGAGAAGAAGAGGAGGGAGAGAAGAAGAGGAAGAGAAGAAGAGGAGGGAGAGAAGAAGAGGGAGAGAAGAAGAGGGAGAGAAGAAGAGGGAGAGAAGAGGAGGAAGAGAAGAGGAAGAGGAAGAGAAGAGGAGGAGGAAGAGAAGAGGAAGAGAAGAGGAGGAAGAGAAGAGGAGGAGGAGGTGGAAGAAGAAGAGGAAGAGAAGAGGAAGAGAAGAGGAGGAAGAGAAGAGGAGGAGGAGAAGAAGAAGAGGGAGAGAAGAGGGAGAGGAAGGGAAGAGAAGAGGAAGAGAAGAAGAGAAGAAGAGGAAGAGAAAAAGAAGAGAAGAAGAGGAAGAGAAGGAGAAGAGGAAGGGAAGAGAAGAAGAAGAGTCCGCCGTCCCCAGCTCACTGTGTAATGAACCACCTACCAGAGAACAGAACCACACGTACCCCCTGCGGTACCACCCCCTGCGGTACCACCTCCCTAACCGTAACCTTCACAGCGACTCACACTGTGCTCCGACACGTTAAGGTGACTGGACACAGGTAAGATGTGTCTGCGTCTCTGTTCCACCTGCAGGTGTTTTACCTGAAGAGGTCCTCAGAGGTTTTTAGATTATACACGATCCTCTGTGTGGACAAAGGTGTAGGAAAGAGGAGGGGTCAGTAAAGTCTGAATCTGAGACCTGCTCCACCTGTCTCCACCTCCACAGCTCTGGAAAATGAACCTTTTAATTACTTCCACAGATTTGATCAGAACTCCTCTTTGAAGTCTTAAATCCTGGTTCCAGTGAAGCTCAGATAACATCTGATGTGCTCAGCGGTGTCCTGTCCTCTACGTCTAATGAGGTTTCCAGTCAGTCAAAGGGGAAGTTACCTGATTCTTTAGTTCACCCCATGGAAGAGAAACAAGTCAAAGATTCTACAACAGGTCCATGTTCCCATTCAAACACAGCTGCTGCATCAGAACTTACAGTTTCCCTAAACTCCCAGCTGACGTCAGTGGATCGTTAAACACAGAGCCAGAGTTAGTTTATGTTGAATAAACGCATAAACACATTAGTCACATGTGGACACTGACTGCTGGGTCTGGGTCTGGGTCTGGGTCTGTGTCTGTCTGGGCCTCTTACCTGACTGGCCTTCAGGATGTTGATCTGCTCCTCGTAGACTGTGTCTCTGTTCTTCTCCAGGAATCCTTCACACTGATACTGCACCTGTCCACACAACACTCGTCAGTCATTTTTTGTTCTAGAGCTCGACCGGAAACACGAACAGAACATTTCATGCTAAACCCACATTTAGAGATTCACGTCCTTTATTTAACACCTGATCCAAACCGAATCGAACACTGCTGATTTAGTCTCTTGTAAAACATTCAGACACAAAGATGTGAAGTGGTGTGAAAGTCGGGCAGAACCCGTCCCCTGGTTCAGTTCTCTGACTGCAGAGTCTCTGTGTTAAAGTCGGGCAGAACCCGTCCCCTGGTTCAGTTCTCTGACTGCAGAGTCTCTGTGTTAAAGTCGGGCAGAACACGTCCCCTGGTTCAGTTCTCTGACTGCAGAGTCTCTGTGTAAAAGTCGGGCTGAACCCGTCCCCTGGTTCAGTTCTCTGACTGCAGAGTCTCTGTGTTAAATCAGGACGTCCTGAGGACGGGACTACAGTTCTGTTAAAACCGTCTTCAGGGTCCAAATGTCCTCACTGAATTCTCACTGTGTTCTCTGGAACTTCATGGATCAGAACATTACATAAACACAGAACAGATTTCTGATTGGAGAAGACCCAGTACAGAAACTGGACCTGGACCTGATAAAACAGGATCCAGGCAGTCAAACGTCTCCCGCTCACCTTATCAGCGAAGTGGATGACGATGAAGGAGGTGTTGGACATGCGAGGTTTCTGAAAGTGAGCACTGCTCGAGTGCTGCTTGTAGAGCTTCTGGGCCCAGTTTTGATCGGTTCCCTTCGGCACCTGAAACACAACAACAACAACAAACAGATTATATAAGAGCTGCAGGAGTAAATTGAACTTGTATCCAGGCTACCTGAGCTGTGACTAATGCTGCTCCACATGATCAGAATAACTTCAAGGGAACCAGAGAGAAGATGAATAAATCATCAGCTGTGAGAGTCAAAACATCCAGATCAGCTTCAGAAACTCAGCAGAATCCGGATGATAATGAGTCTTACTTTACACTCCTCGTCCAGCAGGTCCAGAATGCCGAGGCGAGCCTCGATCAGGTCGATACAGGGCTGATTATCATAGAAGTCTATCAGAGTCCAGGGGATCTGCTCCTTCATGTACTCCTCCTGCTCCAGCTTAAACACGTGCTGAGGAACAACGACAACAGGTTCATTAGTTTGAATCCTTTACAGTGAAAATGTTCTGAGAGGTCCGAAGCTCACAGAGTTGAACTGCTGCTGAAGCTTCTCGTTGGCGTAGTTGATGCAGAACTGCTCGAAACTGTTCACCTCGAACGTCTCAAACCTGCACACAGTCACAGAGAAGACTCATCAGACCACGTCCTCGGGGGTCCGTGTCCAGCCACAAACATGACATACAGCACTTCATGGACACTTTGGACCACAGCTGCCCTTTATCCAGATACAGAACTGAAATGTATTAACTCAGCCGAACCTTACAGAGTGTAGTGTAGTCAGTCCTCTGGTTTACAGCTGTGATACGGTTATTTTACAGGATGTTACGTGTTTGATTAATTCAGTTTAAGCAGTGAGTTAAAGATTTTAAGTGCATGTACTTTGATACTTTGATACCAGAATATCTGTTCTTTGGATTAGACAGAAACAAAAGATCCGACCACGTTAAAGTACTGAGCATGATTTACAGAGAACAAGCTAAAACAGTTTGTGCTTCGTACCCGTAGATGTCCAGAACCCCGATGAAGGAGTGCTGTTTGGAGGAGGTGTGCAGGGCGACGTTGATGTGCTCCACGATCCAGTCGAACATGCGGGCGTAGATGTGTTTGGCGAGAGCGTCGCGGGCGTTGGTCGCCTCCTTGCTGGACATTTTCTTCACGTATGTCTCAGAGGTGGTGGCCAGCTTCCTGTTACAGAGCCAGTTCTCCATCTGCTGCAGCTCCACGCCCAGCAGTTTGCAGAAGTGTTGGAGGTGGGGGTCGTCCCTCTGCAACACAAACAGCTTCCTTCAGAGAACGAACATTAACTTGATTCCCAGTGGGAGCCGTGATCAGCTGACGTACCGGGATGTGACAGGACTCTCCGTCTCTCTCACTGCAGATCTCTACATTCCCCAGATGAAGGATGGAGGCCATTACTTTGAAAATGTTGATCTGACTGCTCTCCTTTATTCCTGCACATCACAGACACACATACTGAGCACAGGTTTCACCTTTTCTTCAGCTCACACACGTTTATTAATGCAGCTCCACTTCACTTAGTTCACAACTTGTAAATCTGAAACTAGACACACTAGAGGTCTCTGCCAGTCCTGAGTGAGACCAGGTCCAAACACCACACAGGTCAGGTCTCAGGTCTGTGTGTGGAGTCAGGGTTTCACCTAAATGAAGCGCACACTTCTCAATGTGGGTCACTGACAGTAAATTAAAGGAAATTAAGGAAGTCGCTGTACAAAGAGCAGAGACAGTCACAGCTTCATGGTGACGTGCTCTCTGGGGCCCCCGCTCTCTGGGGCCCCCGCTCTCTGGGGCCCCCGCTCTCTGGGGCCCCCGCTCTCTGGGGCCCCCGCTCTCTGGGGCCCTCGCTCTCTGGGGCCCTTTCTTACCCAGCAGTGTGAAGGCCTCTCTGGTCTTTTTAAAGTCCTCAGCATCATTCACGCCCTCAATGAAAATGTTCTCCCCCAAAGACGTGTAGGTGAAATCTTCTGCGCTGGCTGAAGGAGACAAACGTGAGAACAAGTCAAAGTCTACAGGTGACGACCAGGTCGGGAGAAGAGACACAGGACTCCGTCTGCTCCGACTGAAAGTTTTTATCTTCTACTTGTCTGTTGCCGTCTACACCGACAGCAGCAGCAGAGGTAGAAGCAGACGAACAGTACAGTTAAGAAAAAGCAGGTGAACTCACTGAGGCCGAGGTCTTTGAACTCTGGTAAACTGGACGAGGCACAGAGCTGATAGAAGACGTGATAATTTCTCTCATCCTCAGCCTGGAACACAAACAATACAAATGTAATAAGCAGACATGAAACACGCTGAATCAGAGCATCTCCCCACGTCCATGAGATTCTACGGACCTGAAACACGACCCGAGACTTCTCCAGCAGATACGTTCTCATGTTGGCTCCGATGATGTGGTAGTTTCTGCTGAAACCGATCTGAATGTACTTTCCAAAGCGACTGCTGTTGTCATTCCGAGTGGTTTTAGCATTTCCAATGGCCTGGAGGACGGAACAGGACAGAACAGGAAACAGTTAAAGTTGAAAGTGTTCATGATTTAAAGTTTCGAAACAAGGACAAATAAAAACCATTAGAAAGCTGTGTAAGAGCCATCTGTTACAGAGAATACTGTTTTAACAAAGATCAGTAACAGGAACATGACTTAAATTATCCATTTGTGTTTTTTTATTGAACAAACTAAAAGTAACGTGCTGCTGAGATAAAACAGCAGAAGAAATGAGACAAAGAGGATCAGGTGAAACATAGAAAGGAGAATAAAACCTCATTAAACTTCTGATTTAATTCCCTGAGTCTCTTCCCAGTCTGTGTTGGATTAAATTAGAAAAATGGGCATTAAAAACCAGCCCACTGACCTCCATGATGGGGCTGGACGCCATCACCTTCTCCTCCACGTTAGTGTCGTTACTCGAGCCGCCCACTGTGGCAAAGTAACGCATGGCGTACTTCGCAGAAACCGTCTTCCCTGCTCCCGATTCTCCGCTCACGATGATGGACTGATTCCTCTCATCTCTGCAGAACGAACAAGAGAAGAAGGTTCTGACACAACAACAGCGAGAGGATCTTCCTCCTGAAAACCTGAACTACATTACGAGTATTGTGGAACTGAACCAGACAAATACTCTGCTTTTCACATTACTGATAAAAATTCCAAAAATATAAATCATGACATTAAGAAGTGGAGAGACGAGCTTCAGTAAGATGTATTTATATGTTTTAACTTTCCCCTGTCAGATGTTACAGTCGCACAGAGACGAGTGTCCACATTAACCAAACTCCAGCACAGATTTCTTCTTTTTAGACTCACAGCAACTAGTTTTGTTCTTGTGAACATGTCCAACATACAGTCCGTAGTCTACTAACTAAAGTCTTATTCAGTTGCATTATGGGAAATGCTTGATTATTTTCTGTCTCTAGTCCAACAAAAAGCACAGGTCTTAACACTTCAATGAGACATTTCTATTATGAACCATCTTTATGTTAGTGCTGTATGCTCAGGTCTGACCTGGCCATCTGCTTGTACGCCTCCTCAGCCACAGCAAATATATGAGGGTCCATGTCCCCCATGTTCTGCCCACTGTAGGCGTTGATGACCTCCTCTCCATAGATGTGCAGCTGCTCGTACGGGTTGATGGCCACGAGCACGATCCCTGGACACACGACACAAACAGCAGCTATAAATGATCCTCCTCCTCAGGCACAGTTTGCAGGACAACTGCTGTAACATCTGCAACCTTCTACACGGCAGGCTTCACTTAGCAACGTCTTTCAGAAGATCCTCCAATAAAAACAGTGAAATAAAGAAACAGTTTCTGCTGCAGGTCAGAGAAAATAATGTTTGTGCTGGACACAAAAATCAGTAAGTTTTTATTAACCCTGAGAAAAGCAGCAGGTTTCACTCATCACTGGTCATGAAGCACGTGACTCTACAGTATCAACAGTAATAAATAGTCAATAATAATACACGTGAAAGAAAATCCTTAAATAAGACCAGAAAGACTTCAAACGTAATAAATGAAAATATAGTTAGGAAGGAAAGAATTAGGGAGACGAAGCAATATGATGATAAAAATAATTTTAAAAAGTTATTAATCAACCTGAAGGAGCAGAATAAGTTACTGACCACAGTACGTGTAGATGTGGTTGGACTCCATGAAGCGCACTTTGAGGTTGTGCAGGACGGCAGGTTCGTGCAGGTAACTGAGGGCAGTGAGGTCGTTCTCCCCCACCAGGATGTCAGGGTTACGGAGGAAGGGGAGAGGGTTGCTCTTCGGACCGACGGGATACTCCAGTGGCTGAGACAGACGAGACAAACGCACAGTGAATATCTGAGCTGTGTGAAGATGCACAGAGAGAAATGAAGAAACCACTTAAATACCGTCTCATCCTCCAGTTTGAGATGAAGAACCGTCTCCCCTTCTTTGTAGTCTCTGGTGATCTCTGCAGCCTTCCACACATCTTCGGGGTCCGGGATCCAAACCCGAGTAAACTGAAACAAACGTCAGGTCTGCGATTAGAAAACTAACAGAATCATTCAGTTTCTACTGAAGAGTCAGTAAATGCACAGTAACATCAAAACCTCCTCAACCACAGTTCAACTACAGGAAACCAACAGGACGCTTCCGTGCACATTCATCAACCAACCAACCATCAACCTGATTACAGAGCAGAGAGAAAAGGTTCTGATTACAGAGTGGAGGGCTCCACTTCAGCACAGGTCCAGGAGGAAAGCTGTTGTTGTTAGTGTGAGCCCAACATTAAAGAGGAACTGATCCAGATCCAGCTGAACCTGATCCTGCTTCACTCTCCTCACAGCGATCAGAGAGAATTGTTCTGAAGTTTTCTTCATTGAGTTTGTGAGAGTCCCCGCTTCCTGCAACAGCTGTAGTTTTCTGTCCGTCTAGTGTTGGACGAGCATTAAAAGTCAGTACAGTGGTCTACAGTCCAACATCTGTGTTAGGAAACGTCTGGTTCTTTGATAAAAGGTCAAAGGTACAAGAAGACGTAAAACCTGGAGGATTAAACACAACTGTGAAGACGTTTCACTACAAACTCCGTACAGAGGAACAGTCAGAGGATCAACATCTGTGTGAACGAAGCTGCTGAACGGACGGACGCACTGTAAACGTGGCTCAAACACGACACGTCGAAACCTTCCTGACTGAGGAGTTCTCGTTCTAATCTCAATATAAATTAATTCTTCAGCTGCTGTAATCACAGAAACAGTCAGCACACAGGATTTAACCACGTAACAACCTCCCCCTGCACCGCAGCACTCAGATTTACACTGGAACCTGAAGGTAACACAGCAAACACAGAGCTCCTTCATCCGTCGGCTGAATCCTGTACAGACAGGGTCTACTGTGGGACTGAAACATGACCTGAACCCTGAACAACAATCTCAACATCTCTCAAAGACCAACCGGAGCCACACGGGCCCAAACACCAGCTGAGCGTCACCGTTTGTTCTGCACATACAGGACCAGCAGCTGATCGAACTTAACCACTTCACACCCTGATCCTGAATCCAAAACACAGAATAAATCAGAGAGAAATCTGTCGTTCAGCAGCAGCAACACTAAAGTTTACTTCTCTGTGTGAAATGGACTCGTAGCCACCAAGAAACATCAAGACGAGATCTTGGGCTTCAGGAAACTATTATTGGATCATGAAAATCCTCGGACTGGTGTAGCAGCAGAACTCATTCAGAGGAGCAGCTGAGCTGTTACAGGATGTGTGTGAAGTCAGAGCGGAGCTGATGAGCTCAAGTCTGAGTTTAGTTAAGTCAGGTTAAGTTAAGACAACAATAACCATACTGTTCCCAGTTTACCGCAGCATCAGGTGAAACGTAGCAGTAAACAGTGGGACTGGAGCTCAGAGCTGCAGAAACCATCAGGTCCTTCTACCAACAACAAGGTAGGAAGTTAACACCAAGCGTCTGAGTCCAGAGGAGACGATGCTGCAACTCCCACATGATGTCACCAGCTGCAGCTTTAATGCAAATCAGAACCCAGAAAGTCATTTACATAGAAACACAGTTTCCCTGTGTGAGTGTCGAGAATCACCCCCCCCCCCACACCCACAGATCCAGCCTCCTTTAGTTCAGACTGAACAACACTGAGCTCAGAGAATCCCAAACTTCTGTTTTCACTGGGACATTCAAATGTAATGCAGAGAGGAGGTTTTCTTTTTTGTGTTCTGGATCTTTTAGTGATAATTTAATAAAAATTAGCCTGATTTTAAAAATCACAACGTGAGAACGTCACTGAGACGAAGCGACAGCTCAGCACACAGACAGGTACTGGGGCTGTTAATGAACAAAGAGAAAGGTGACGTAACGAGGAGACTTTGGACACGAAGACGGTAAAACTGGAAACACCACTAATCATTGACTCCGACAGACACACACTGAGACAAGCAAACGTCTGTCCAGCTGCTAAGACACCTGAGAGCTGTGACAAAACTGTGACTGTGGCCACTTTATTAGGAACACCACACCAACATTGGCTCTGACCTCAGTTCTTCATGGCATCAATTCAACTTTTCAGATTCTCTGCTCCATGTTGACATGTTCTCATAGAGTAAACTGTGGCCCACATCATTACACCACCACCACCAGAAAACAGCAGAACAGCACAGAGGGAGACTGATCAGCTGACGGCAGGTGGTCAGTTTGTTTCCCAGTTCATTACTGAGAATCTAAGTCCAGAGAAGTGTCTGAGGCTGTGAAATATTACAAAGCCTTCAGTGATGTCGTGTTGGTCAGGATGTGATGTCTGTAGTACTTGGTGGATTCATTCTTCACCCGGTTAGTACTGGGTACTAGTTACTGTGCTTGTTGATACTTTGAATGTCTCCATGTTGTTGTGCTGCTGATTAACTTCCTGAACACAGAGCCAGATGAACCTGTTGGAAGGTGGACAGCGAGTCCACTCCCAGTTTTCCCAGGAACAAACCAGTGTTTCTAGAGAATCACTTCCAGTCCGTGGTTCAGTGTGGGTGTGACAATGTGATTAAACACAAATCTGTTGGAGCGTGTCAGGCTAATATCAACTGAAGCGATTCAAACGGAGCATTTACATATTTTTATTTTTCTCTGTCAGCGATGATCCGACATTAGACAGAGTCCGGTTCTCAGTCTCCCACTGAGCTGAAACACAGACTCCATTTGTACACAGACCTGAAAGATGCTGAGACTGTGGATTCTCCCCGTCACACTACAGGTGTGAGGTGTTGGATGTTTGTGTATCCAGGTCTGTGTGCAGTCAAACACCTAAATAACGTGGAGATGCTTCAGTCTGTGTTTCACGCTCTGGTGAAAACTGAGTGAAAGCTGCCTTCAGGCTCAGAAACACTAGCTCCATCTCAGACAACAGCATCATCCACACTGCTGCCGTTTTATGTATTAAACTGATAAAAACGCTCTCACAGCTCTGACCCTCAGTGAAAAGCTGAGCTGCACTTTGTCGAGTCTTTCCACCAGTGGAAAATGAGGAACAACAGATGTTCCTGCTCTAACAGATATTTAACCCTGAACCATCATAAAGGCTGAAACCAAACTATCTGACCTCTCTTTATCATCTGTCAACGAGGAACCAAGTGATCGACCAACTTTTTAATTAGATTTTATGTTCAAAGCAGTTTCATAAAAACAGAATCGACCATTAAATCAGAATCAGAATCAGAATCAACAGGAACCATTGTAATTATTAATTATTCTGACAGTAGGTTTGTAGATTCTCCATTAAAATCTATAAAAGGTCAGAAAATGATTTTGACTCATACCTGTCATGTCTCTAAACAGCTTGTTCTGTTCAAAATGATTCAGGTCATTGTCTCAAACTGGAAATTCATTTTAGATTAGAGATTGAATTCTTACATGTACTTGAGTAAAATCTGACTCAGTGAACCAGTTTTTCTTGAATCTTTTTTTGATGTTGGATTTTTTGCCTTTGATTTGTGAAAAATTAAATAATTAAAAATGTGATTCTGACTTTTAGTTAAAGTTTTGTTGTATTTTGTCAAACATATATTACAAACAATATTTGTGATCTGATTATTCAAAGAAGCTCCTGTTATTCTAATGAAATCAGACAAAATGTTAGTTCGTTCACGTTCAGTTCAGCCAATCAGAGCGGCACATTCAGTTCAGCCAATCAGAGCAGCCCTGAACTGTCTGTTTATCTGGGACGCTGTCTCAAACTGTCCAATGGCTGAGCAGCGGGTCGTCTGCATGAGGAGCATCTCAGCAGGAAACAGGGGCAGTAATGAGGACACAGGAAAAATGACTACACACAAACTCCCCTGCACCCAGGACTGCATTTCAGTGGGGGAGGGGGCAACCAGCACACATGATGTAGGCTGCATTCACACAGACAGTTGACCTATGTTAAGAGAGTGCAGGAGGTGGGGGATGCACTGGTGGGTACCAGCCAAGCACCGGCAGGATGATGGTTAGGGTAGGGGGGCACTGCAGGACGTGTTTAAACATTAGTAAGTTTTCACAGCAGCAGCAGTTTCATGTTAGTATGTGATGATTTGAACAGGAGAAAGACGGCGTTCAGGTTACAAACTAATCCATGAAGAATGTGCACGTGCATGTGTGTGATTGGTCAATGCAGCAACTCACCACATGATGTCATGTTGAACAAAGAACGCTAAACCTTATCGAAACTTTTCTGCAGGAAGTTGATTCACTGGTTTAAGGTGCCGGTGACTTAAATACACTCAGTAATAGTCTGAATGAGAAGAGACAAACTAAACATACGACTGACGGGTTAAAGGAGGAGATATGTTACGGGGGGGGCTTCATGTTGAGCGTCTCAGCTAATGCGGGGATCTAGAGAAAAGAATCAACAAAGTCCAACAGTAATGTATGAAAGAATGAAAAGAGCCGAGGATCAAATGTCAGAGACTGAAGAAACAGGCTCCAGAACAAAGTGTGGAATCCAGCAGCAGGTGGGGGGGGGGGGGAAACCTGAATAACAGCAGAGCACAAGTTGTTCTGCAGGTTTAGTGTGAAAGGTGAGGGTGCCGTTCTCCCTCTGTATTACTACATCAGCTGAGACATCAACCTGCCGCTACAGCCCGTTGTAGCTTCACTCAGCTGAAGCATCATCAGTCGAGCTGCTTTCAGACCTGTTTCACAGAACCGAGCGTCTCACACTCTTCTGTCTCACGTTTCCACACAGAGCCGAGCGTCAGGTGAGTCTCCGCCCAGTCTGAGTCAGCACAGTGACATCGGCCTGAGGGTGAACTCTGGGTGTGTCCAACAGGAAGCTGCAACACTGCGTGTCGCACGACTGATCTGAAGACAGCGGCAGGTTTAACTGAAGGCAAAGGTCACAGATAGCACAGGTAATTACACCTGAGCTGAAACATCCTGATTCAAACATGCACCTGCATAACACCAGAGTTCACACGGGAACGTCTGAGATGGACAGTGGACGGATTTCATTGTCACTTTAACTAAATCTGATCTGCATTCTTATACAAATAAAAACTGTTGGAGCCAGAACTGCTCAGAGGTTCCTGCAGGTCCACAAACACACTGCTGCTCGCTTGCTTCTTTAAACTCATCAGTTAACAGCAACAGGGAATTTAAAAGTAAAGTCATACTGACCCACCTACTGTTTCCACACTGTGATGTTCAAGTCCTGCATACGGACAAGAACAAACACACAATTCTTCAAATCCCTCCTTGATAAATTCTCTCCTTGTGCTCCATGTGTGACTATTGGTGGAGTCAGTGTCAGAATAACTGTCGGACCTACTTCATTACTGAACTCGACTGACACCTGAAGGCATCGTCATTTTTAACTTAGAGTCTGATGATATGGATCAAACAATAATTCAGTTTCACTGTGAGAAAGAAAACAAATCAGACACTCTGGAAACAGAACCAGATCATTTTTGGGGATTTCTGCTTGAAAATGACCAAAACAATAAATCAACCATCAAACGATGTTCCAGCTTCACTGGAGGAACTCAGGAGGTTCAATCGTTCCCGAGGACGCTGGATGGATTTCTACATTCACACATGTTCAGAACTTTAATCCAGTGACGACCACAAACACTCAGAGATTATCACCAGTGACTCATCCCCCCTAAAATTATCCAACACATGCAGCCCCCACAAACGGCGAGACCTGAAACCAGCCTCCAACACACCAGGATCCAGGGATTCACAGATGACAGAACAATCTCACGTAACACTAGTTTGAAATCCTGCAGGTTCAGCTCCTCAGCAGAGTCCCAGTCTGAACATCAGAACTTCATCATTGTGTGTCTGATCTCATGCACAGATCATTAGTGAGGTAAGACGCTCCACTCTGCCTTTGTGTAGTTCTCCATCAGACTCAGACGTCTTCTCCAACTGGACCACACAGTCTAAACAAAAAGACCAGAAACCCTGATCCACAGAGACCACTCACTGACAGACTGTGGTGAGGACTCATTCTGAGACAGACAAAAATATATCGAAGGGAGCGAAAATAAACAGAAAGCCACGACCTCCGGATTATTAAAGTCCTCGACACAGTCCCAGAGCGGACCTGAACCTGCACAGCTCGACTGAAGAATCCATGACTCAGCTGAGACGGAGCAGATGGAGCAGCCCCCCCTCCCCCCTCCAGCTCTGGATTACTTAGTCTCACAGCAGGTGGAGCGGCTTTAAGTGGCCCTACTTAATGATGTGGACTACCGAGTCCAGGAGGAGGATTACAGAGCTGCTGTCTGAATCAAAGCTGTGACAAAACATCACGTTTATTACGGTAGAAGTAACAATAGACGTGAACAGGCTTCAGAAGAAATGACGTTTTAAACTTTTATATCATTGTTGAGATTTGTTTGATTCAGAAAAATTAGTTTCATCTGAAAACGAGGAGGAAACTCGTCAAACAACGCTGCTCTGTGCACGAGTGTCCCACCTAATGTTGTGAGGACAGCTGCTGTTTGTGCTCCCGTCTCTCTCTTATGTGAGCGAAGCAGAAACCTGATGTAAATAAAACAACGTGTTTAAATCCACAGGCTGAGTTCGTCAGATCGTGTCCTGTAAAGATCCTCTGGAGGACAGATGTTATTTAAAGACCGAGGTGTGTCTGTCTCAGCTCTTTTGTCCACAGTCGAACCACAATCCTGACAACACAAAGAGTAGAGACAGTCTGACATCATCTCGTTGTGTTGTCACAGTTTTGCCAGATGCCGCATCAACGGGGGCGGAAACAAAACCAGCTGCTTCACTTCCTCATCTGAACCTAATGGTTATTTACTTTGTTTATTCAGCTGACGTCTTTAAACGTCTCGTTCTGTCCGACCAACCACAAATATTCAGTCAACAAAAGAGAAAAAATTTTCTTCAAGCTAAAAGTCGCGACAGTTTCTCTGTTTAATGAATTATTAAAACACTTTTCAAACGGTCTTTGACGTCAGATTTAAAAACACTTCACATGAGGGTCGATGGCAGCTCAGTGGGTCAACACTGAGGCTCGGACTGGTTCTTTATACAGAGGTACGTCCCACTACACTATCCAGCCTCTGGACAATAAGAGAGAGGAACATGTGAAGACAGATACTCAGACATGATGTGAGGAGTCAGTTAATCTGCTGCCTGGAGGAGAATAAAATTAAACAGATTATATATACATATAAATTAAGTAACCTGTGCTCACAGATTACATCATGAGAGCTGACTGATCGATCGACTGTCCGTCCCAAAGCAGCTCAAACAAAACCCACTGTAAAATAAATAAAAACTGTCTCAAACTCAGAGGACGACGTCTGAACATCAGATTTTATCCCCTGTCCATCTTAACATCGTTCCAGGAACATTACTGATGTGACTTCACATCAGAGGATTCATCGTTTAAGACTTGATGTGAACTCAACTGTTTCTGTTATTTTGTCCAATGCTTCAGACCTGATCAACAGATCACAGATTCTGTGTGTGATTCAGGAACCTGCACACAGACCCGTGACCTGTGGCTGTTACTGGTCGATCCGAAGCAGCAGGAGGTCAGTGAACACAACACCGTCCCTGGAACCAGTTTGACGCTGGACCAGAATTAGTGACGTCTCTTTCTGATTCTGCACCTGACTGATGACGTGTCTGCTCACATGTTTTCACCTGTATTTACCTGTTTGTTGGACACTGACAGGATGACATCTGAGCAGCAGAGGTGGAGACACCCCAACCTTTAGTCCACAGTGGACACTACATTTCCCACAATGCACCCAGAGAGCATGGTTCTTTAGAGCCCATGTAAACAGCCTCCTCTTTCAAACTCCACACCTGCAGCACAGGTAACCCTGCTGAATAATGAGACACTTTTTTATTTTTCGGAGTGGGCTGGACCCTGAGCAGCGAGGAGCTACAGTGATTGGTTGATTAATTAAACAGATCTGATCATAATGATCATCATCATCATCATCATCTATTCTGAGTCACTTCTGAAGCAACAATCTGGTTCCAGCTCCTCATGAAGATTTGATCTGAGCCGTTTCTCTGCACACGAACTGATAATAAATAAAATAAAGAATCTTCTCTTTGATTCAGCAAAGATGAACCTGAAACAGTCGATTCTAAATCAATAAAGTTACTACAGCAGCTGAACTGTGACGGATTCCTGATCACAGTCACTGCTTTAAATACAGTAAATAACAACCTAAGTGATCCTCAACCCAGAACACAACCTGACCGTGGACCAATGTCCTGAATCTGATTCTATCCATTATTATTATTATTATTATTATTATTATTATAACAGTAACAACAATAATTCTCTAAACACACTGTGCTGATCTTTTCCATCTCAGCAGGGACATGTTAGAATTATGCAATGATCCTCCTCCTCCTGAGCGTCATCTGGGACTCCGGCTAGTGCACCTGTCCGTCCGCTCTGCGCGCCGCCGAACTCCGTTCAAAAATCGGTGTATTTCTAACGAAGTGTCGCTTCGACCTCACCGACTTCACACATGTTGATAGGAGCACAGCTCTCACTCCTCACGACACATTCGGCTCATGTTCAACCACATAAACCGCTACAGATTCGGTTTATTCCAGCTTCTGGTCACCGGCTGCTTCTTTCTCAACCACACTACTCAACCTGTAGGAACAGGTGACACAGCACTTAAAGTGGGGAGAAATAACACGAGGTTTGGTTCGTGCCTAGTAAAGTTTGGTAGTTTCAAGTGCAGGACTTCAACACAGGGGGTAAAGGACGGAAAGGAGGGAAAGGACGGAACCCACCGAGTCCACGGAACCCACCGAGTCCACGGAACCCACCGAGTCCACGGAACCCACCGAGTCCACGGAACCCACCGAGTCCACGGAACCCACTGTGCGGGACTCGGTGTGTCGGTTTTTCCAGGTAAATGAAGTGAAACTCACCTTGGTGAACAGCTCGTTCACGGACATCTTCCGGTTCGGTTTCCGAACTAACTACGGCCGCTCTGCTCCCATCAGAACCTCGTCATGACCCAGTTTGAGCCGCTAAACCCGCTCAGCGTCCTCGGTCCGCAGGTGTCCGCGGAGTTTCGGTCCCTTCGCTCGGTGTAGCTTCCTGTCACGGCCCCGACAGGTGAGTACAGGTGAGACAATTAGAGAACCGGAGAACTGGAGCGAGTCGTTCGAGTCCGGACACACAACGAAACCGGTTCGAGCAGAACGAGTCAGAACCAGAAGAAGAACCGAACCACGGAGCCAAAGTGTCCGACACTTCCTGTCAGCTCGAGTCCTCCAGTCTGCGGCTTCCTGGATCCCAGCCAGGTTTCTACTGCGCACACGCACACGCGCGCGCACGACTATTCCCAGAGCACTGGTTGTCAACATGAGGCTCGGGGCCCGATGGAGGGTTCAATGATGAATCACACAGGTCATATTAAATATGACAATATGTTTTATTTGTCATGTTGCTATAGAAACAGAAACGCTGTGTTGTTAAGTTTTTATTTGTGTGTTAATTTATTTTTTAGGATAAAATAATGAAGAAGAAGAATAAAACTGTCATTTATGAAAAGACAACGTCTCATTAGACTGATTATTCTGTTCATTAATATTTAATTTTCATTTAAAAGTAGAAACTAAAACCTGCAGCAGATCAGAACCAGAATTAAACTAATGAAACATTTTGAAACAACTAGAATTTCATCTTTTCTGATTATTTTGATATTATTTAATATTACTGATCATTATTATTATTATAAGGAGTCTGTCTGTCACCACTACAGAGCATCTACTGTTCAGACACTAACATGACGAAGAGTAACACATGGCTGTACTTTTACTGCAGTACAGGTATTATACAAATGAAACACAATATTTCTTAGAGAATCTACAGTATTAAAGTACTAAGTCAGTTTACTGCAGGACTTGTGTTTGTAATAAAGTCTATTTGACGTCTCAGCTGAACCTGCAGTTGTTTGACAGAGGAACCAGGTCTCTGAGGAACCTTATCATAGACGTTGAGTAACGCTGACAGATATTTGAACGTTAACCTTCACCCGCAGATCACCGAGCCCCCACCCACAGCGCAGCGTTTCAGAGGTGATAAGATGAGCTTTACCTTGGAGTAGGGGTAGTACTGGCTGCTCATCCTCAGGTTAATCCACGGATCCTCATGTACTCTCTGATTTGGTGTGTGCAGCGTTTAGATCATCTGGAAGCGAGTGTGGGAAGCTGCATGTCCCAGACCTGCCTGAGCACAACTCTTATTCTTACATCAGGTAATGAGTCCACTCCCAGACCGCTCCTTCTGCAGGTATGAGCTGTTTACCTGCTGATGGATCTGACTCGACGCCGGCCCACCCAGAACAGCCATTATCCTGCTGCCAGAGCTGTGAAGGCAGCTCAACAGATCAGCCTAGAAACACAGCTCGCAGCAGCAGCAGAGGGAATGTTGTCGGTCCACAATCAGATGTGTCAGCGTCAACGAGTAGGTTCATGTTCCTCAGAGGATGGACCCTGCAGACCTTAGTGGTCTTCTGGGTTTTCATGAGACTTGCATTTGTACTTTTTGGATAATTACTGATAATTGACTTCATAACTGTAAAAACTGTGTGTAAAGGAGAAAACACCCTTCTTATCTGTGTGTGTGTGTGTGTGTGTGTGTGTTGCACGTTACACCCAAACTATTAATATCACAGTGTTCAGGATTAACTGCTAAATGAGTTTCCAGCTGTTACAGTTCAAATTACTGTCAGACAGAAGAAGAAGAAGCTCCACGCTCTGTTTGTTTCGGGTTCTGTTTATCGTTCGTGTCATTCTCTGCATGTTGGGATGAAGATGAAGATGAAGATGAAGATGAAGATCTGGTTTATGACACAATAAACCAAACCATCATCTGGGAGTCTCTCTGTGGGTAATGAGCCCAAATCCAGCTCCACCCTGTTTCCATGTCCTACATTCGTGTTTAACTCTGACACACAGGTTCATTTTGCAGGTTCAACATTAAAACTGTTTTAACTTTGCAGTAAATCGGAGTTTTTAAAAGAGTTTTGTTAGAGGGAACACGGCCGTAGATTGATGAGGTTCCTGTTTTGTGGATTGTACCTGGATTATTCTCTTTACACCTGCTGTTTGTCACACGTCCATTTTCACAGAAAAGATTCTAATGTTCCCACAGGTGGAACGGGGGGGTTCTGTCCCTGGTCTCAGAGTAAAACTAAAGGAACACGTCCACTTTTATTCATAATAATCAGATAGACGGAGCTGTGTGCTGCTGTGGATCTGTATCCAGGTGTGTTGCTGTGTCGTCATGCTCGCTGCAGGTGTCTGTTGTGCAACACTTTCCATGAAAACCTCCGACTGTGTCAGACACACAACAGACTGAGCAGTGACTCCTGTAGGAGTCCACACATCTAACATGTAGTGTCAGCAGAACATACAGTATATCAGGTCCAGTGTCTGTGACACAGAGGAAGCTGCCATCACACTGCTCCTCTGCTGAAATACTTCAGAAGGTAAATGTTCTCCTTCTACCTGGGACCGTGTGGGTGTAGCTGGTTCTTGAGCTCACTGAGTGTGACTGATTCACTGAAACTGAGTGAGTCCAGTTACGTCCACAAACTCTCCTCCTGGATCTGAGGATTCATTTCACAATAAAACTGACTCTGAGCAGAGCAGCTGATCTCCTCCCCCACCCTCAGTAAATACCGGATTACCCAACGAGCCACAGGAAACCTGCCCGTGTCATGTCCTTCATCTTATGTATTTATTCATTTAAAGAGTAAAAAGAACCTGATTCCTGTAGTTTGATGATTAGCAGGTCAAATGCTGCTGAAGACAGTGATAAACCTTTGAGCTGTGTCTGCAGGTCGCCCTCTCTACAAGTCTGTGTCTGAAATCACTTCCTGTACGACCAGTAGTTCATGAACTAATAATCATCACTAACAGCTGTTTGAGTCGCGCCACAGTCATTTCTTACCAAACAGGGAGCAGTGCATTGTGGGACTGTAGCGTAACACGTAGACGCCATCCGTCCCGTGTAACTGTCAGATCTACCACACAGTTAAATGATGGAGGATAAATGTCGTGCTCCACTTAGCATTACGTAGCCTGAGAGACCAAACGGAGGGCAAAACAACAGCTGGACCACTAGAGGCCAGTGTTTACACAGAATTAGTGACAGAACAGGTTTCTGCAGATCTACGTCCAGACTGTGGGACGGAGAAAAGACTGAGGACAAAGGCCATGAGGTCAACACACTTTATTTCTCTCAGAGGGAGGGGCTTGAACCTGTGACCTTTAACGTGTCTGGATGTTACTTCCCTGTGCAGGTGGACTACGTGAGGCTGAGGCGCTGCTGGGGGGCAGACCTGGACCCCTCTGCTCTCCTGAAGGGATGGGGAGTGGTGGTGTGAGACGTGGGTCTGGACAGGATCTCGTCTTTCTTCTGCTCGTACAGCTGCTGCAGGATCAGACCTCGCTGGTGCTCCCTCTCGGCCTCAGCCCTCTCCTCCCTCCTGAGCTGCTGCTGATGCTTCACCTGAGCCCTCAGGTCTGCCTGGTACGCCTCGCTGGACTGCTTCTGACTGTGGGGACCAGCAGAGACAGGTTCAGTCTGTCGGCTGAACACATGAGATGAATACACAGGACCACGTACCGTCTCCTCTGCTCCTCGTCCTTCACTCTCAGCTCCTCCGTCACCCTGTTTAGCTCGTCTCGCTCTCTGGACAGCTCCTCCCGTCTCTGCAGGTTCAGCTCCACTGCAGCACAGAGAGAGTTAAAGTTAAAGACGTCACCTCCAGCTGTTGGAGGCTGTGGACGACGTTTTACACCAACAGACGTGATTTACACTGTGGAGTCAAAATAAAATAATAATACATTTATTTATTACAAAATGCTTTGTGAGATTTCTTTCTTTTCATAGTTTGAGGTTTGGTCTCAGGAGGGATCCTGATCTTTCTCTGACTGACTGTAGCTGCTCCTCGACCCTGATGAAGTGAGAGCTCTGAGGTGAAGTCTCCGTCCTCCCTCTTTTCTTACGTTTGTGCTGGATCTGCAGGCGTCGAGCCTCCATCACTTCGTTCATGAGCCGGTTCCTGGCCTCCCTCTGCAGGCGGCTCTGCTCCTCCCGTTTAGTCCAGGTCTCCTTCAGCTTCTCCTCGATCAGCTGCTCCGTCTCCTCCTCCTCCCTCCTCTGCTTCTGCAGCTCCTCAGACAGATACTGTCGGTACCTCTGCTGCTCCTCGCGCAGCTCCAGCTGCAGAAACACAGCAGGGCTCAGGTCTATTTCCTAGACTTGGATTTTATTTACTTCTATTCTGATGAAGAGCAGTTACTGTGACTGAGGATAAAATCACCTCACTATCTTACCGTGCTCTTTCACATGTAACAAACAATACGACACCACGTTACAAACATCACCAGCAGCTCCAGATTTAATATTATGGTTCCTAATAAACTGACTGCACAGTGATAACAGCACTCTGATGCCACCTGCTGGCCACATTAACAAGTACATTTACTGCAGTACTTGACTAATACATTTACATTGAGCAGACGCTTTTATCCCAAGCGACTTCCTTCCAGAGTTCCATATCTTCCAAGCAGAACTCTCCTTTCTCAGACTGCAGGTTTACTTGTGGTTCCTAGAGTTTCCAGATGTAGAATGGGAGGCAGAGCCTTTAGCTACCAAGCCCCTCTCCTATGGAACCAGCTCCCAGTTCAGGTTCTGGAGGCAGACACCGTCTCTACATTTAAGACTAGACTTCAAACTTTCCTTTTTTATAAAGCTTATAGTTAGAGATGGATCAGGTGACTCTGAACCATCTCTTAGTTATGCTGATATAGGTTATTCTGCTGGGGGACCTCTACTGATAAACTGAGCTCCTCTCCTCTCTCCTTTCTCCTGTATCAATGCAAATGCCACCATTGCATGTCATTAACTTTGTGTCTTCTCTCTCTTTTAGTTGTGTTTCCTCCTCTCTGTCTCCCTCTCTCTGTACTTTTCTGCAGGTATCCTCGGCCTGGAGCTGTACATCTCCAGAATCCAGTTCACCTGCCCAATGTTCTTGCTGCTTGTTGTTGTCTTTATTGCCTGCTGTTCTTTTCTCTCTTCTCTTCCCACTCACCCCAACCGGTCAAGGCAGATGGCCGCCCACTATGAGCCTGGTTCTGCTGGAGGTTTCTTCCTCTAAAGGGAGTTTTTCCTCTCCACTGTTGCCTAAAGCTTGCTCAAATGGGATTGTTGGGTTTTCTCTATAATTTTTTGTATAAATATTTTCTGTAAGGTCTTAAACCTTAAACGATGTAAAGTGCCTTTAGATAACATCTGTTGTAAATTGGCGCTATACAAATAAAACTGAATTGAATTGAATACATATGTCAGTACAATGGTAGGCAGGGTAAGCGTAAGGAGGTCTTACCTAAGGACCCCTACTGGTTGTAGGGATTTGAACCCCAATCTCCCACATGGGAGGTGGTGATGTTACCACTACACTAACCAGAATACGGTGCAGTACTTTGAATTAAGAAATAAAAACTTGACTCTGTATTTTTCTAATCAGTCGGTACAAAGTTATTCTGAGAACTGAATCAGAAGCAGCTGCTAAATAAACTAAAATGGGAAAAGAGAAGAGAGTGGACAGAATCCGACTGATTAAACTACTGATTTATCTCCAGTCATCCATGCTTGTTACCTGCTGTGAAATATGATATTAAATGAGGACATGAACTGAGAGCGTTCCTGTTAGAACAGATTTTACATTGGATTAAATCTAGATCCACTAGTTTCTACCTGCGACGTTCAGGTGCACTCACCTTCCTCTGAGTAGCTTCCTGCTTCTCATCACTTTCCTGTGCGAGCAGCTGCTGCAGGATGCTCATGTCCAGCTGCAGCTCCTCCTGCTGCTCTCGGGCCAGACGCTTCATTTTGAGCCTCAAGCCCTGATCCAGCTGCCGACGTCTGGTCCACTGATCCTGGAGCTTCTGCTGCTGCTGCCGCTGCTGCTGCAGCTGCTGCATCTCCTGCTGCTGCAGCTGCAACACACGAGAAACACGGGACGTTGGGTTCCAAACCCGCCTGGGTGCATTTGGTGAACTTGGTTATGAATGTATGAGAGACACAGACCAGGA
Organism: Anabas testudineus; assembly: GCF_900324465.2. Taxonomy (NCBI): domain Eukaryota; kingdom Metazoa; phylum Chordata; class Actinopteri; order Anabantiformes; family Anabantidae; genus Anabas; species Anabas testudineus. The sequence goes on from NC_046621.1 coordinate 467,238, forward strand.
GGCGCGCCTCCTCCTCCCTCAGCTCCTTCTCCTTCTGCCTCTGTTGCTCGGCCGCCTCCACCTGACTCTGGAGGACGTCCAGCTGCTCCTTGTTCCTCTGCTCCTGCCTCTGCTCCCTCTGCCTCTCTCGCTCCTCTTTGGCTCGGCGGTCGGCCTCCCACAGCTCGTCGAACAGCCTCTCTTCCTCCTGCCGCAGCAGCTGCAGCTCCTGTCGGCTCCTCACCTGAGCAGCTCGCTCCACGCTCACCTGCTGCTCCCTGCGTCTGCTCTCGGTGGTTCGCAGCTCCTCACACTGCTCCCTGAACGCAGCACAGTCAGTGAACAAACAGAACCAGAACCAGTACCTGAAGTACTTCTACTGTACTACTGTAACTGAACGTGCAGAACCAGTACTTGAAGTACTACTACTCTGTATTTGAAGTACTACTACTGTACTACTGTAACTGAACGTGCAGACCCAGTACCTGAAGTACTACTACTGTACTACTGTAACTGAACGTGCAGACCCAGTACCTGAAGTACTACTACTCTGTACTTGAAGTACTACTACTGTAACTGTACTTCACCTGAACAGCTGCTCCAGCTTGTCTGACACCAGCTGCTGTCGTGCCTCCTCCCTCCTCAGCCTCAGGACTTTGGCCTTCTCCCTCATCTTGGCCTGTCTCTCCACGGTCGTCTCCTTCGACTCCTCCAGCTCCTGCAGCAGCTGCTGCTCCTCCACCTCCAGCAGAACACGGAGCCTGATGAGACCAACGGGTGGAGACAGAGCTCACAGATACACTGACAGTACAAGTACGTGATTAGTACCTGTGAACTACAGTAACAGGAGCTCACAGATACACTGACAGTACAAGTACGTGATTAGTTCATCACTGACAGTACAAGTACGTGATTACATCGGACAGTACATCGGACAGTGGAGGCACTGAGCAGCTCCTTCAGTGGCAGACTGTTACACCCTCCATGTAGGAAGGAGCGGTTCCGCAGGTCATTCATTCCAACAGCTGTTAGACTGTACAATGCCACAGTTTAAATATACATGTACAAAACCGGTTATCATGCATCCATAGCCCACCTGACTGTATTGTTTTTTACTTTATTTATTTTATTATTACGTATAACATATTATATGTGTTAAGTCGTAATAGTGTATAGAGTTGTAATTTCTCGTAAAATGTTTATTACTTTTGTATTTTTGCACACCCTTTTAATTATTTTTGTACATTACTGTTGTTCTTTTTGCACTGACCTGCTGTAGCAATTGAATTTCCCCAATGTGGGATCAATAAAGAATATCTTATCTTATCTTATCTTATCTTATCTTAGTACCTGTGAACTACAGTAACAGGAGCTCACAGACCTGAGAACCGAGATCCTCAGGTGTAGTATTTAAAATATCAGAGCTGCGTTCTGAAAAGTACATGAAGTAGCAGGAAAGTACTTGTACTTAGTTACTTTCTCACCTGTCCCTCCTCTCCTGGATTTTGGACTCATACTGTCTCACTGTAGTCTGGACCTGTCTCTGGATGGTTCCTCTCAGGAAGTGGCGCTCTGAACTCTGCAGCCAGGAGTTCTTGATGTCCCAGTTCTGCTGGTACCTGGTGAACTCCAGGACTTTGTCTCGAGCGGCGTCCTGTCTCTGTCTCTCCAGGATCAGGTGGTCTGCGGGTCTCGACGACGGGAACTTCTCTCTCTGCATGAAAGGAAAGCCAGAGTCCTCAAAACCATCAGGAACCATCATAAACCATCAGGAACCATCAGGACCCATCAGGAACTATCAGGAACCATCATAAACCATCAGGAACCGTCAGGCACCATCAGGAACCATCATAAACCATCAGGAACCGTCATAAACTATCAGTAACCATCAGGAACCATCATAAACGATCAGGAACCATCATAAACTATCAGGAACCATCATAAACGATCAGGAACCATCATAAACTATCAGTAACCATCAGGAACCATCAGGAACCGTCATAAACCATTAGGAACCATCAGGAACCGTCAGGAACCATCAGGAACCATCAGGAACCGTCATAAACTATCAGTAACCATCATAAACCGTCAGGAACCATCAGGAACCATCAGGAACTATCAGGAACCATCAGGAACTATCAGGAACCGTCAGGCACCATCAGGAACCATCATAAACCATCAGGAACCGTCATAAACTATCAGTAACCATCAGGAACCATTATAAACCATCAGGAACCGTCAGGAACCATCATAAACCATCAGGAACCATCAGGAACCGTCAGGAACCATCATAAACCATCAGGAACCATCAGGAACTGTCAGGAACCATCATAAACCATCAGGAACCATCAGTTCTGTCTTCAGCTGCATCTCAGGTTCTTTTCACATGAAGCGTCTTGTGATGATTCTTTTACTACTTCCTGTCTCGTTGGTTCTGATGTTTCGGACAGTTACAGATCCAAACTCAGCTGAACACGTTCTGTCACCAGTGACGATCAGAGAAAACAGGAACTGTCACATCTCAGTGGGATTAAATTACAGAACGGTACCAGAACTTTACCAGAAAAAAAAAACTACTGGGAGTAAAACTGTATTTACAAGTTACTATGACGATAAGTACAAGTATCAACAGGTACTCAGAGTAGAACTGAATGTAGTACTGTGTAACAGTTTTACCTTCATGGTACCATCACTGTCCGGACCGCGTTAGTTTGGACCGAACCTCGATCTGAGTAACGTTACTTCTTCACAGAGTAACTAAAACGGTTTTACTAGTTTTAACCACACGATCCCGGTCTTCGTGTGGTCTGGTTTTGATGACGTCACTTGGTCGTTAACCGCCGTTAAACGTTGGTCCGAACAGAACCATCAGAACCACCGTGTAGTTACAGTTACTGACCTCAGTTACTCCGAGTAACGTACAAACAGTCGGTTTCTCACCACGGCCACGGAGTGAGGGGTCGGTCCGGGGAACTCCCGACATCTGGTTCTGTGACTCCGCATCATCCTGGACGTTATGAGGAAGAACTCAGCTGTTCGACCGGGGCACGGAACCGGGGCCGGTTACCATGGCGACGGTAAACAAACAGGAGGAGGAGGAAACAGCGCCGCTGCTGGAGCGCGGGGGTACTGCTGGTTCTACTGGTACTACTGGTTCTACTGGTGATAATAATTCTAATGTTTCTACTGGTTCTAATGGTTCTGATGGTTCTACTGGTACTACTGGTTCTACTGGTACTACTGGTTCTACTGGTACTACTGGTTCTAATGGTTCTACTGGTGATAATAATTCTAATGTTTCTACTGGTTCTAATGGTTCTGATGGTTCTACTGGTACTACTGGTTCTACTGGTACTACTGGTTCTAATGGTTCTACTGGTGATAATAATTCTAATGTTTCTACTGGTTCTAATGGTACTGCTGGTTCTACTGGTACTACTGGTTCTAATGGTTCTGATGCTTCTAATGGTTCTACTGGTGATAATAATTCTAATGTTTCTACTGGTTCTAATGGTTCTGATGGTTCTACTGGTACTACTGGTTCTAATGGTTCTACTGGTGATAATAATTCTAATGTTTCTACTGGTTCTAATGGTTCTGATGGTTCTACTGGTACTACTGGTTCTACTGGTACTACTGGTTCTAATGGTGATAATGATTCTAATGTTTCTACTGGTTCTAATGGTTCTGATGGTTCTACTGGTACTACTGGTTCTAATGGTTCTACTGGTGATAATAATTCTAATGTTTCTACTGGTTCTAATGGTACTGCTGGTTCTACTGGTACTACTGGTTCTACTGGTACTACTGGTTCTAATGGTTCTACTGGTGATAATAATTCTAATGTTTCTACTGGTTCTAATGGTTCTGATGGTTCTACTGGTACTAATGTTTCTAATGGTTCTAATGTTTCTACTGGTACTACTGGTTCTAATGGTTCTACTGGTGATAATAAATCTAATGTTTCTACTGGTTCTAATGGTTCTGATGGTTCTAATGGTACTAATGTTTCTAATGGTTCTAATGGTACTACTGGTTCTAATGGTTCTGATGTTTCTAATGGCACTACTGGTTGTAATGGTTCTAATGTTTCTACTGGTTCTAATGTTTCTACTGGTACTGCTGGTTCTACTGGTACTACTGGTTCTACTGGTTCTAATGGTTCTACTGGTGATAATAATTCTAATGTTTCTACTGGTTCTAATGGTTCTGATGGTTCTACTGGTACTGCTGGTTCTACTGGTACTACTGGTTCTAATGGTTCTGATGCTTCTAATGGTTCTACTGGTGATAATAATTCTAATGTTTCTACTGGTTCTACTGGTTCTGATGGTTTTACTGGTACTAATGTTTCTAATGGTTCTAATGTTTCTACTGGTACTACTGGTTCTAATGGTTCTACTGGTGATAATAATTCTAATGTTTCTACTGGTTCTAATGGTTCTGATGGTTCTAATGGTACTAATGTTTCTAATGGTTCTAATGGTACTACTAGTTCTAATGGTTCTGATGTTTCTAATGGTACTACTGGTTGTAATGGTTCTAATGTTTCTACTGGTTCTAATGGTTCTAATGTTTCTACTGGTACTGCTGGTTCTACTGGTACTACTGGTTCTACTGGTACTACTGGTTCTAATGGTTCTACTGGTGATAATAATTCTAATGTTTCTACTGGTTCTAATGGTTCTGATGTTTCTAATGGTACTACTGGTTGTAATGGTTCTAATGTTTCTACTGGTTCTAATGGTTCTAATGTTTCTACTGGTACTGCTGGTTCTACTGGTACTACTGGTTCTACTGGTACTACTGGTTCTACTTGTGATAATAATTCTAATGTTTCTACTGGTTCTAATGGTTCTGATGGTTCTACTGGTACTGCTGGTTCTACTGGTACTACTGGTTCTAATGGTTCTGATGCTTCTAATGGTTCTACTGGTGATAATAATTCTAATGTTTCTACTGGTTCTAATGGTTCTGATGGTTCTAATGGTACTAATGTTTCTAATGGTTCTAATGTTTCTACTGGTACTACTGGTTCTACTGGTACTACTGGTTCTAATGGTTCTACTGGTGATAAAAATTCTAATGTTTCTAATGGTTCTAATGGTACTAATGTTTCTAATGGTTCTAATGGTACTACTGGTACTGCTGGTTCTACTGGTACTACTGGTTCTACTGGTTCTACTGGTGATAATAATTCTAATGTTTCTACTGGTTCTAATGGTTCTGATGGTTCTACTGGTACTAATGTTTCTAATGGTTCTAATGTTTCTACTGATTCTGCTGGTTCTAATATTTCTACTGGTTCTAATGTTTCTAATGGTTCTAATGGTTCTAATGGTTCTAATGGTTCTAATGTTTCTACTGGTTCTGCTGGTTCTAATGTTTCTACTGGTTCTAATGTTTCTACTGGTTGTAATGGTTCTAATGTTTCTAATGGTTCTAATGTTTCTACTGGTTCTGATGTTTCTACTGGTTGTAATGGTTCTAATGTTTCTAATGGTTCTGCTGGTTCTAATGTTTCTACTGGTACTACTGGTTCTACTGGTTCTATTGGTTCTAATGGTTCTAATGGTTCTAATGGTTTTAATGTTTCTACTGGTTCTGCTGGTTCTAATGTTTCTACTGGTTCTGATGTTTCTACTGGTTGTAATGGTTCTAATGGTTCTACTGGTTCTGCTGGTTCTAATGTTTCTACTGGTTCTAATGTTTCTACTGGTGAAAATGATTCTAATGGTTCTGATGGTCTGGTGGTTCTAATGTTACTAATGGTTCTAATGGTTCTACTGGTTCTACTGGTTCTAATGGTTCTAATGTTTCTACTGGTTCTACTGGTACTACTGGTTCTAATGGTTCTACTGGTGATAATAATTCTAATGTTTCTACTGGTTCTAATGGTTCTGATGGTTCTACTGGTACTGCTGGTTCTACTGGTACTACTGGTTCTAATGTTTCTACTGGTTCTAATGTTTCTACTGGTTGTAATGGTTCTAATGTTTCTACTGGTTCTGCTGGTTCTAATGTTTCTACTGGTTCTAATGTTTCTAATGGTTCTGCTGGTTCTATTGGTTGTAACGGTTCTAATGTTTCTACTGGTACTGCTGGTACTACTGGTTCTACTGGTTCTATTGGTTCTAATGGTTTTAATGGTTCTAATGGTTTTAATGTTTCTACTGGTTCTGCTGGTTCTAATGTTTCTACTGGTTCTAATGTTTCTAATGGTTCTAATGTTTCTACTGGTTCTGATGTTTCTACTGGTTGTAATGGTTCTAATGTTTCTACTGGTTCTACTGGTTCTAATGTTTCTACTGGTTCTAATGTTTCTACTGGTTGTAATGGTTCTAATGTTTCTAATGGTTTTAATGGTTCTAATGGTTGTACTGGTTCTACTGGTTCTAATGTTTCTACTGGTTGTAATGTTTCTAATGTTACTAATGGTTCTACTGGTGATAATAGTTCTACTGGTACTACTGGTTCTAATGTTTCTAATGGTTCTGCTGGTACTACTGGTTCTAATGTTTCTGCTGGTACTACTGGTTCTAATGTTTCTACTGGTACTACTGGTTCTAATGGTTCTACTGGTTCTAATGGTTCTACTGGTTCTTACGTTACTAATGGTTCTTACGTTACTAATGGTTCTTATGGTTCTAAGTGTGAGCAGCACCAGGTGGAGTTTTCCATCCATAAAGTCAAAGGTCTCCAGTCTGAGGTTTTTCTACTGTTCTGAAACCCCAGTTGATCCACGTTTAATATCTCATCTCTAAATTAATAAATGTACACGAGAAATAAACAGATACAATAAAATGATCTGAACAGTTTTGGAGGTTCTGACTCGAAGAACCTCTGAATTCATGTAATATTATTTCAGTTCCATTGTTGTATCTTCATGATCTAAAGGAAGAAGAAAGAAACCTGAGCGTCGGTGTTTCTGCTGAAACATGTGGACCAACAGAACCCAGGACTCACGCGTGAAGAGAACATGAACCAGCAGGGGGCGTCGGCTGCTCCCAGTCCCTCTCTACAGGTGAACACAGCACAGGTGAACTGTCAGATAGTAGACCGGATCCTAACAGTGGATCTTTCTTTGAGCAGGACGTCTGTTCAGGTCTTCAGGCCTCTGTGAAATGGAAATGTCCAAACCAGACCCAGATCCTGGTCCAGACCCACAGGCTGCAGTAGTTTTGCATCTCTTTCTTATCTTTGCATCTTTTGGTGTTTTGCATCCCTTCGTGACTAATTAGCTGCTCATTAGCTTATCAGCTTTGCAGGTGGACTCGAGTTAGCTTAGCTTCCAGGCTTTTACACATAGTTAAAACAAATGAGTTCTAGTAAAACACAGACGACTTGTTCAGTCACACTACTTCATCATGTTCTGTCTGGACGTAGCTGGAACACCACCCTTCAAACACTGACATCTCACATGCAGCAGTATCCAGAGTTCAGTACTGAAGCCACAGTTTGAATCTTCTTGGGAAGTCTCTAAATATTCAGGTCTCCACACGTGTCCGGGCTTCGGTTGGTCTTCTCCCCTAAACTTGGACCAGTCTCAGCTGAGCCTCCTCCACCCACTCAGACAGGTGGAGGGACCAGGAATGTTCAGTCTCTGCTTCCTCTTGGTTTGATGGGGCAGGACTGATTTAGTCTCCCTGTGTCTCCTGAGGTCCTCTAAGTCCTTGTTTTTGTGGTGTTTTGCTCTGACAGCACGATGAGCTGCAGTCTGGGGTGATCTGGTGAAGGGGGTCGAGCGGGTCACACAGTTCTGTGGAGATCTGTCCAGAATGAGGGTGGAGGAGCTTTGACCACAGTTTGTGTTGTGTTGTTTTAAAGTCCGAGCTGGATCAGTGATAGTACAGGTCTCTCAAACCGAGGCACGATGAAGGCGACTGGGTCAGAACCATTCACACATTTTACTCATTCAGTTTGGAAATGTTGGTGAATTCTGTTCAGTACCGGCTCCAGTGTTCAGCACCACCTGGTGCTGCTCTCACCTCCTTCTATCAAACCTATTTTAAATGATCTGTCAGCTAAAAAAAGGTTCTGAGAAAGAGACGGAGGTCAGGTCGGGTGGGGGTTGTGTTTCTGATCCACCTTAATATGCTAATCTAGTAAAATGTGCAGTTTCACAGACTCATGGACTGACGCTGACTGAACGGAGTCAGTTCTGACAACAAGACGAGAGGAAAGGTAAGAACTGCCGACATGACGGGATTTTATTTTAGGACAGAACATCTACTTATTCCAACGTGTTTCAGAGAAAAACGGGATGGAAAGATAATATGTGACTTCTGTATATGTGATGTTTGGGTATTAATTAAAATATTAATTCAAAATATTTAATACCTTTTTATTGTTTTATATGTAATGTGATGAGCACATAATACACTGAAGTTTAAAATGCTTGAATTAGTTTCCGACTGAAACAGCTCCTGTGAGTTTGATGTTAATTTATTAGAAATCTGGTTAAAATCTACAAAAAAAACAAAGATTCTCCTGAATTAGGAACAAATCTTTAATTACGTGAACAACAGAGAGAGAACAAGTGCAGGACGGAGAGATTCCACTCAGCATCGGCTGTTTCTGACTGTTTTGAATTAGTCCCAAACTATTTTAGTCACTTTGAACAGACAGGTGGATTTTAAAAATCCAGGTCCAGGTGGGGATCGAACCCAGGTCCAAATAAAACAAAACGTCCAGCAGCAGAGACAAGGAGCCGGATCCAGAACATAACCAGTCCATAAACCAGGTGAACAGTCAGAGAAACAGAGAAACAACTAGAAAAAACAACCTACTAGGAAAATAGCTGAGACGCTGAGTCATTGAGCAAAACAGGTGAACTGGTAAAGAGCACACGGAGCAACTACAAAAGGAACCAGGTGACAGGAAGTAGTGGGTCAGACAGGTACCTGGGAACAGAAGACAGGAAGGAAAGGGTCCAAAGAGAAACAGAAGCATGAGGATGAAACTGTGTCAGTCAGTGCTGTGTTCCAGTTTCCAGACACTACCCCTAACCCTAACCACAAACACACAGACTAACTGTTCTCTTTAAGGTGCGAGTGAGTCCAACCTGTCATCATGAGTGGGACTGTGGTCCTAACGATGGTCTTCTCAGGTCAGAGTGAAACCTGTTATCATGTCTTCTCACAGTGTTGTCACTCTGTCAAGTTAGCGAGTACTTCAGTAGAACTTTGTGTCCCCACCACAGGACTGTGTTTTCTGCCGTCCTGTTCTCCTCGTTTCTACGTCTACGTTGAAACACCGATGAGCTGGTCTGACGCTCAGACCCACTGCAGATCCAGGTTCACCGACCTGGCCACTGTGCACAATGAGACGGAACTGGCTCAGCTCAATCAAGTTATAGGAGGGTACACCAATGTCTGGATTGGACTGCGACCTGATCCTGAAGCCTGGAGGTGGTCTCTGGAAAACCAGGATTACCCTGGTGAAGGAGAGGCTGGGTTCAGGATGTGGGCTGCTGGGGAACCCAATGCTGGTCTGAGTTACTACATATTTTGTGGAGCAATGCTGAAAACTGGAGAATGGGCCGACATGCCGTGCATCACCATGTTGTTCTTCATTTGTTACGACGGTAAGAAAAGTCTCCAGCAGACCAACGGGGTTCTCGTTAGGAACACCGACGGCCTGCTGGTGCCATGGTTCACATACTTTAAGTCTGAAGGTATTTCCACAGGTACCTTCCTAAAGAACGTAGGTGGATTCTAAAATAATCCAGTTCAGTCCTGAAAAACTCATTTTCTGTTGGAAACTGATTTTACCTGTAACTCAGTAACAACAACTATTAATGAGCCACAGTCACATTTTCTTAGCAGCTTCTCTGCCTGATAACAGAAACAACATGAGAATAAATAAAACAGTCAGGAACAATAACTGAGGGTGGGTGGTGCCGGACGGATGATCCGATCTTGTCTTTCAGACAAGAACCCTTCATCGAGCTTCGTCTTCGTGTATCTGGCCATGAGCTGGACGGGTGCTCAGCAGTACTGCAGGGACCACTACACGGACCTGGCCAGCGTGAGGAACCAGACTGAGAATGATCAGATGAAGAAGATGACCGTGCTCACGTACACATGGATCGGCCTCTACAGAGACTCGTGGAAGTGGACTGACGGGAGCCCACTTTCATGCAGTAACTGGGTTCCTGGACTTGCTCCAACTGCTGCACAGACAGACACTTGTGCGGCTTCAGACGTTGGTAAATGGATCAATCTGGGCTGTTCGGTCAAATTCTACTTTGTGTGTTTTGCAGGTAAGTTGATTCCTGTTCCACACATTACAAACTGTATGAAACTGCAGCAATTCAATGTTGACAGTGTTTTAAAATCAAACAGATTCTGTGATGAAGAAGCTGCTGGTGCAGGTGGTGCTGAAGAACCCGGACTCCTCTGTGGACATGGAGGAGCTGAACCAAGACATCCTGCAGAAGGTGATGATGTTAAAAGACGTCCTGGAGTAACTGTGAGATTAAAACACGTGAATAATGAATAACTTAATGTTTCTATTGTAGAACATATTGTTCTGCAGAGGAACTGAGGGTTTGTTACTGAACTGTGGTTCTGCTGGTTTGATTGGTGCTACGTTAGTTTTATTATCTACACAGAAGATGGATCATTCCTTCTATCATTTGAACAGACTCCACGTTAACTCTAAACATACTGCGTCTCATTATGGGAATCATGGTGTAGTGTGTGAAGGGATGAAGATACAGAACTGTTCTATCCTCCAAAGTTTGCTAATTTAAGAGAACATAAAAAGAGACCAGGGTCTAAAATTGTCTCTTTAAATGTGTTTTGTATGAACTTATAAATACTCAGGAGCTCTAGTTAACATCCAGTGGGCGTCAGAACTTTAACAGCATCCAACCTGTTTAAGTAGAGTCCAGTTAGAATAAGCTGCTTGTTTCCACTGGGATGAAGACTAAAAACACAAACACAAATTTTCCTGAGCACAGTGGAAAGAGGTGAGAAGATGCTCTGTCGTCGTTCAACGGATAAGGAGAGAGTGACGGAGGAACATCCACCCAGCTGAAGCCTGGTTGTTGCTTCCACAAATATGTCAAATATAAAAACTTTATATCAGTCTGACCAAGTGAAGAAACCAAGTGAAGCGACTCTGGCTTCACTTTAACTAAAACTAAAACTCCAAACGCTCCATTTAAAATATTCAATTTCTTCTGATTGTTCAGTTCTTATTAATTATTACTACATATTTTTACTCCATTACATGTAGTAGTGCAGATACAGAACAATAGACACTCACAGTCCATTGATCCTGACAGAACATCTGCAGCTGAGTCCGGTTTGTGGGTTTTAGCTTCAATCCAGCTTTTGTCACAGCTCCAAAGCTTTTTGTTGACACCACCATCTGTTGACGTGGAGTTCACAGATAAATGATCACTGAGACAGAGAACTAGTCTCTGCCTACTGTTAGTGATCAACTTGAGGAAGAGACGGATTCACTGCAACATTCAACACTTTCATTATCTGAACAGTTTCTTCTAACAGAAGATCAGCGGGTGTCTCCTGTGATGTTAATATGATGACATTAATATTATTTGGGGTGGCTGTGGCTCAATAGGTAGAGCATCTAGAGTGGTTCGATTCCCGGCTGCCACGTCACATGCCAAAGTGTCCTTGGGCAAGATACTGAACCCCTAGTTGCCCCCGGTGAGTCAGGTCAGCTGCATAGCAGCTCTGCCATCGGTGTGTGAATGTGTGTGTGCTTGTGCGTGTGAATGGGTGAATGAGAAGCAGTGTAAAGCGCTTTGAGTACCAGCTAGGTAGAAAAGCGCTATATAAGTGCAGAACATTTACATTAATATTATGATGTTAATATGATGATGTTAATATGATGATGTTAATATGATGATGTTAATATGATGATGTTAATATGATGATGTTAATATGATGACGTTAATATGATTATGTTAATATGATGATGTTAATATGATGATGTTAATATGGTTATGTTAATATGATTATGTTAATATGATGATGTTAATATGATGATGTTAATATGATTATGTTAATATGATGACGTTAATATGATGATGTTAATATGATGATGTTAATATGATGATGTTAATATGATGATGTTAATATGATGACGTTAATATGATTATGTTAATATGATGATGTTAATATGATGATGTTAATATGATTATGTTAATATGATGATGTTAATATGACGTTAATATGATTATGTTAATATGATTATGTTAATATGATTATGTTAATAAGATTATGTTTCCGTTATAATTTGCTTATCTGAGAATATACTGTTACCTCTACTCTGTTTTCCTTGTATTGCTGTTCTTACATATCCGATGACTAACTATGTTCTGTTACATACTGCTTGGCGTTATACTGTGTGCTTATACCTCTGTATGTTAATCTTGACTCTGTTATAGATCTCGTTAACTTTTCAGCTTCTATCTTTGTCGATACAGGATACCTTCCTTAGTCTCTCACTCTCCATCCTGTGTTTTCCAGCTTCTCCAGCTACTCCGACGTGACCACCAGTTCTGGATGGAGCCGACATTTGAAGTCGTGGTGGCGCACCTATGGCCTCTTCTTCGAAACCACCTGCTGGCATGATGGAGGAGGAGGCCCGCTCCTTCCGGCTCCACCCGCCGAACTGATGCACCCGGAACTGCCGCACTCATGCGACATGTATTGAGTGCGTTACTCTCAGCTTTCTGTCTTTCTCTACTCTGTCTGTATCTATTCATCTGTTTATTCCTGTTCCTTCATGTTTCCGGTGAAATTAAAAGTAAGTGAAAAGTTTCACTGCAGGTTTGTGATTCACTGCTCATTTACTGTGACATTGTTCTTGTTTAGCTGAAAGATGCTAATGACATCAATTCTTTTTACTGTGAGATATTTTACAGTTTAAATACTTTGTGGTGCCGTTTCCTGGTTTTCTACATAACTTGGTCCTGAACTGTGACCTGATCTTCACCATCTTCCCAAATATGAAGAAACACAATATTTCTAAGATGATAAAACACAAACAGTTCTGATCTTTTATGTCTTTATTAATCACACAAGTAAGTGAAACAGTGTTTTAATAACTGGTTTGAACCTTTGGCAGCAGGTTCTTCCTGTAGCTGTGGATCAGACCTGAACTTTGGACTGTTCTTCTCACAAACTGCTTCAGCTCAGACAGATTCTCAGGACGTCTGATGTCCTTCATGTCCTTACACATCAGCTCTGATGGGCTAAGGTCTGGATCTTAATGCTGCAGGAGGTTCAGACTATCTCTAAGCGAATGTTCCTGTCTTTTCTGCCGGATGACTCAACTGTTTCATCTCGCATCTCTGCCTGTCTCTCTGACATCTCTGCCTGGATGAGAAAAAGACACCTTCAACTCAACATACCCAAAACTGAACTTCTAGTCTTCCCTGCCAGACCTTCAACTCAACACAACATCAGCATTAACATTGGATCTGCGGTGATATCCCCTACTAAGTCAGCCAGAAACCTGGGGGTCATCATTGATGACCAGCTGACCTTCACGGAACACATCGCCACAGTCTCTAGGTCGTGTAGATATTCCCTCCACAATATCAGAAAGATCAGACCCTACCTGATGGAGTACACGACCCAACTCATTGTACAGGCGTTGATCTTATCTCGCCTGGATTACTGCAATGCACTACTGATGGGTTTACCGGCATCCACGACCAAACCCCTCCAGATGATCCAAAATGCGGCAGCACGCCTCATTTTTAATCAACCTAAAAGGTCTCATGTCACACCACCCTTCAGATCTTTGCACTGGCTTCCTGTGGCTGCAAGGATCAGGTTCAAAGCTCTGTCTCTTGCCTACAGAGTGGTTAACTCCACAGCTCCATCTTATCTCAATTCAATCGTTCAGGTCTACATCCCCTCCCGTCCACTGCGCTCAACCAGGGAACGACGTCTGGTGGTACCAGCACCACACAGTCGACACCAAGGAAAACTGTTCAGCTCAGTGATCCCATGATGGTGGAATGAGCTGCAGAACTCTGCACGCTCAGCCACCTCACTTTAATATTTAAAACACTGCTGAAAACAGAACTTCTTCATCATCTTTGTACTTGTAGACAAAAAAATTCAGTTGTTAATGTGATTACTTTTCATATCTATCTGTTAACTCCAACAACTGAAAAGACCGACTGTTATGTTTAGTGGGTTTTGGGGTTTTGTTAGTACTAGTTGTTTGTAGTTACCCCCTGTGTGTCAAATGGTCTGATCAGCCATTATATATGTTCCCTTGTGTGTTCCTTAAGGGAGGTCAGTTGGTTTTGGTTAGTCGGTTTATTCCGTTAAAGTTATGTTTGTCTAGTCTACTTAGTCTACTAAGTTTAGTTTCTTTTGTTTACTCTTTTATGGGCCCTAAGAGTTCTTAACTATTTTGTGTAATTTTCCTTTCCTATTTTTGGATAAATAAACCCTTTTTTTGATAATCCATCTGTGTTTCCTCTTACCTGGCTGCTTGGTCTCTTACATTCCTATGATGAAATCAAGAGAAAAACACATGTATTTCATCCTGTCATGATTCCGGCCTCGTTGCTGCTTGTGATTCCCCCCATGCTCTTATTTTGCCACTTCCTGTTTCCTCTTCCCAGTCTGATTACACACACTCACTTAATTGACTACACCTGCTTTCCCCCCACTCTATAAATACCGGCCTGCTCACCTTTCTCCCCTGCCAGATAGTCTGTTCTAAACTCTCGGACACTATCCAGCGTTTTCTCTTGGACTGATTTGTTTTGGATTTTTCGGACTTTGCCTGCTTTGGACCCCGTCTCTTGCCTGACCCCCTGGTGCTGTGAGTTCTGTTTCTTCCCCGTCATTCCCCCTGCTCACGGTACCAGACCCGTATCCGTACCTGCCTGATTCCCTTTCCCAGATCTGTACCCCTTCTACCCTGTCTACCCTGGATTCCCCTTCACTGGACCAGCCTGACCTGACTCTGCTTCCTGTTTACCCCTTTAGTTCAGTGAGTTCTCCCTCTGTTCTTTTTTCTCCCTTGTTGTCCCCTTCCCCGCTCAGACTGTTTGGATCCCTTTGTGTTTCGACCTGGATTGTCTTTCTGTTGTGGATTTTGCCTGCCGGACTTACCTCTGAACTGCCATAACCGTGTATGACCTGGATTACCCTTGACCTGAGTTTAGCCTTTTGGATTTATTGTTTGGACTGCTGGTGTTCATTACCCCAGACTGTTTTTCCACACAAGACATTTATTTGCATTGCTTTGGACATTGGATTTCATCACATTCTGTGACTGTTTCCTCATTGTGATTCTGTTACTCTGGTTACACTCCTGGACACTCTCCACTGGTTCTCAGTCGCCACCATTCACCATCTCCATTGTCCTCCATTTTGTCCATGTGCTCTCCGTTGGTCAGCCATGTTGGTTTTGACGTCACTTCCGGTTTCCAACCAGACCACCATACTCACCCTACCTCATCTCCTCCCATCTAGTGACTGTTTCATTCAATTCATTGATTTACCGTGTTCTGTCGATATAAATTAAAGATTGACTACTGGGTACTGTCCTGTCTGATCTCTGGCCATGGAGTCCTTCATCCAGCTCGTGACACATCCTCAGATTGATCCATCTCACTCAGGAGACACCTTCTGTCCTCACGTGAAACTGAATGTAACGTCCAGTTTCCAGGTCCAAAGGCAGGAAACCAAATCCTAACTGAAGTCAGACAGATCTCAGACACAATCTGATTTTTAAAATCTGTTTCAACTGTATAGTTTTGTCCACATGTACTTCAGTCCAGCTCTGGTTCCTTCATCCACTCTGCTTCTCATCTCGGCTGTTGAATTCCAATGTTTTCCACAGACATCTCTGTTTGTTGGCTGAGTTGGTTCAGATGAGATTCTAACGTGATACAGAATACTGCTGAAGACATGAAGGTAACTAGGTGATTGAAGACTATTGAAGTTTATCATATTACTATGATTTAGCCTGTAACACGTGGAATGGGCCGAGGCATAGAGGTGTTTGGTTGTTTGAAAGAGTCTCTGACTTTAACACTCAGTCATGTTTCAGGAACAATGTTCAGATGTAAAGTGGATAAAATCTTGACATTCCCATTTGTCTTGTGTGCTGAAGAAGCAGAATTCAGATTTTTTACATTAAATAGTCAGATTAGTCATAGCTAATGACTGTCTCTGATGTCTATCTCATGGCTTCATTAAATATTTGTCCTTAGTGTTGTTCTGTTTTTATTTGATCTCCTGGATTCTCTCTTGCAAATTTTGGATACACTCTGTAAAGCTGATGCTCTCATTCAACACTTCAACACAGAATTGTGAAGAGTGTGATCAGAGCTACTGTGTTCTCCTTCTGTGAGGGTTGATCCCTCGACCAGTCGGAATATATGATATGTTATATACTAAAGTATATAATTATATGCTATATATATATAATATCTATATATATATATATAATATAACTCTATATAATATATATATATATCTATAATATATCTATATATAATATCTTATCATTCTATACTCTACTCTATCCTATTCTCTACGCTCCTCTATCTAGCCTAATATTGCCATATCTTTATATCGCCTATTATCTATTCCTTCTCTCTCTCATCATATCCCATCTATCTACTCTCGTAATCTCCTACTTCTCATCTCTCTTTCTCATTCTCTTCTAATCTCTTATCTCTCTCTCTCTTCTCTCTTCTCTTATTTCTCTTATCTCTCTATCTATCTCTTCTCTTCTATCTATATCTCTCTTCTCCTCTCTATCTATTATCTCTCTTCTCTAATTATCTATCTTTCTCTCTCATTCCTCTCCTTCCACTCTCTCTATCCTCTATTCTCTTCTCTTCTCATTCTTCTCTCTCATTCTCTCTCTTATCTCCTCTCTGCTCTCTCTTCCCTACTCGATTCGTGCCTCTTCTCCTCGCTCCTTCTCTCTTCTCGCTCTTATCTTCTCTCTCTCATTCTCTCTCTATCTCTCCTCTCTCTTATCTTTCTCTATCTCTTCTTATCTCTCTCTCTTCTCTCTTTCTCTCTTCTCTCTCTCTCTCATCTCTCTCTCTCTCTGATGCTCCTCTCTCTAGCTGCATCTTCTTCTCGCTCTGCTGCTCTCTTCTCTACTCGATCTGCTCTCTTCATTCATGTTCTCTTCTCTACTCTCTCCTCCTCATCTTCTTCTCTCTCTATCTCTCTCTTCTCTCTCGGTCTCTCTCTCTCTCTCTCTCTTATTCTCTCTCTCTCTCTCTCATCTTCTCTCTCTACTCTCTATCTCTTCTCTCTCTCGTCTCTCTCTTCTCTCTCTCTTGTCTCTCTCTTCCTCTATCTTCTCTCTCTATGCTCTCTGCTCTCGATCTTCTCTCTTCTCCTCTCTTCTCTCTATCTCACTCTCCGTCTCTCTCTCTCCTTTCTTCTATCCGCTGACGCTATCTCTTTCTTGCTTTCCTCATCTATATCCTCTACTGATCTCCTGCTCCTCGTCTTCTTGCTCTAATCTCTGCTCTCTCTCCGTCTCTTTCTCCTCTCTCTCTTCCTCTCTACTCTTGCTATCCTCTACCTCCGCTCTTCTCTTGCTCATATCGCTCTCCTTGCTTCCTCTCTTGCTCTAGCTACGCTTGCTCATCGCTCGCTCTCTTGCTCTCTCTATCTATCTCGCTATCCTCTTACTACTCTCATCTCTCCTCTCTCGTCTCTCTCTACGTCTCTCTCTCTCCGTCTCTTTGCTCTCTCTCCTCGCTCTCCTCTCTCCTAGCTTCTCTCCTGCTCTTGCTACGCGCTCTGCTATGCTCTCTCACTCCCTTGCTCTTCTGGCTCTCTCATCTCTCTAAGCTCTCGTCGCACTCTTGTCTCGTCTTTGCTATCTCACTCCCCTGCTCTTCTGTATATCTCGCTCTTGCTCTCTCTCCATCATCTCTTGTCTACTCTCGCTACTTGCTCTCGCTCTCTCTCTGCTTCTGCTCTCGCTTACTTGCCTCTCTAGTCTCCTCTCTTGACTCGCCCATCTACTCACCTATGACTAACTCATTCGCTCATTACCTCTAGTGCTCTACTCTATCTCGACTGCTCGTGAATCTGTGCGATCTCTCTTCTTTCCTCCGTTGCTTGACTCGTCTCTCTATCTCTCTCAGCTTGCTCAGCTGTATGCTCTTCGCCTCTCTCTATCTCGCTTAGCTCTCTCTCTTCGATCAGTGCTCTAATCGCTCTCTCTCGTCTGGCTCTCTTTCTCGATCTAGAATCGTCTTGCTATCTAGCATCTCTCCTTGGCTCTCTCTCATCTCGCGCTCTCTATTGCTCTCTATATATAGCTCTCTCTTCGTACCTACTAGTTTTCAGCACCGGGCCGTTCTGTCTCTCCCGCCTTGGTCGTCTGTTCAGCTGTTGCGCCGTTTTCCTGGTCCGCCGGAGATTGTCTATTTACGCCTGTCACCCTTATCCAAGCTCAGCAACGTGGCAGCAATTAAACCCGGAATGTTCGGAATCAGAATTGGGTCAACACCCGGCTTGTGCCGTCCGGGCTTCCCTTCCTTTCTACTTTTTCCCGACCCTAGGTAAACACCCGCTCAGTTTACTACACTCACCCGATTCGTATGCAACTGCTTACCTAAGAAACTTTGACTTACCAATCCACTTGTTTTTCATCAGTCCCAAAACCACTTTACTCCAAGTGCGTGTCTACCCACTTCGTTTTCACTTGCTACTACGTGATTTTGGTAAGTTCTCCATACTGCTTTTTTCATCATTGTTTTTCCCTTGTTCTGATTCCAGTTCCGCTACAGCACGACGTTCAGTCTCGTTTCCCTCTTTTCTCTATCCCGTACACAGGTAACCAAAAAAGATTAGAGGGGCGCAGTAATAGATTTTTCAAGTAAGCGTACTGTAAATAAGTTGTATCACCCCTCTACTCTAACGTAAAAGCTTTGCTTAACTAAAACTCAAATTAAAACACAATACTATACGTAAAGGCCGTTTGAACTGATTACGAGAAGTTGTGTTTAAAGTAGTTTTTAAACCACTACAATTGTTAAACCCATACACTTAACAGTAGATTACACCCAACAGAATAATAGGCAGTTTCAAAACAATTTACGTCTTATTAAGTAACCATCACTCAAGTCAACACTGCTCGACAAAATAGCATCAAAAACGGTGCAAGAAAACGTGTAAACACTTCTAACAATATATAAGTGTTACATATTACCCACATTGATCAATGTAATTACATACTATGGCTAAACTTCTTCACATTTACCTAATTTAAAAATGAACAAATCATAAAAAAATACTTCAATTGCTAACTATGTTACAAAAGTGACTGTAGTGCATGTGTACAATCTTCAAGATAATAAAGTCACATCAGATTACTCCACTGATAAAAAGGTCCTTTTTAAGACTCAGCACCCTGGGCCTTAACTTCCCATCATCTAGGCCCATCAACACATTCTGGATAAAGTTAAATGTGTTGGCCAACTTATTTAGGTAGCTCAGATGCAGGGCATAAATGAGTGCCAAAAGCATTACAAAGCATCAGCCAGTGTGGTGCAATCAACAACTACATTACCCTCAAGCACAACTGAAATCCTATCTGGAGAGAAGAATGTTGCTGGAGGTGGAGTTGATTAAGAGGAGTCCAACTGGTCACCTGTGTCTGGTTGTTCAACCTGTGACAACTGAAGAGAAAATAAGGTTACCTTACTTGGGGAACATCGCCTATGGTATCTCCAAAGGTAGACAGTATCAATCAAATTGAGCCATGCAATAATGGTGTAAGGGTCAACCCATTCAGATGTGGAGAGTGCTGTCCTACTTAACAGGTCGACACAAAATGGGCTATAGTTGTTAAAATGTGTTTATCTGGAATAATTCACAACATTTTCATATTAAAGATTTAGTGACCCAACACACAAATTGTTGCTTATCTCCCACATCCTCTCATACAGTATAAACATCTAATTAATGCCTCCATATTGATCACATTAAATAAGTAAAAATTAGGTAAAAGTACTTGCATGAAGGAAAAGCATGACTTCCAATCACTTCTATTCATTTGGGTAAACAAATCTTCAGAAACTCCCATAACATTATACTCTTTTAGTTAAACAGTCCATGAACCAGGTTGGTGGATTAGTCCAATTAATGATGAAAAAAAAAAACTCTCTTGTTGATAATTAAATGCAACTTTAATCTGAATGTGATGAAAATCTGAAGGTTTAATAATGTGCCCTAATCACACCAGGCATATTGCACGTTATTCTTTAGCATAATGACATTTGTTTATATAAATGAACTGTTGCCTAAACTATAAACAATGTGCTAACTTACATCTCACATCTTAAGAAATGTTGAGTCGTCCTCATGCAGATATGCAGGAAGAGCTCGAAGGACAGCAGCACGTCTCACATCAACATCAATTTGATCCTTGAGTGTGAGAACAGAACTTGTTTCAGCATGGATGGTAAAGGTCACAGCAAAAAAAAAAACGTATAATAATGTGTCTCTTTCATTTCTTTGTGTGGTAAACCTAAGATTCCCAATGTTAGTATGTTCAGGTACCAATTTGTTTAAATAACTTACCTGAAGGTCATAAATCCGGAACAGCTGATGCAGAACTTCAGCTACTTTTCCTGAACGAATGAAGAATGTATGGTCTGTGTTGAAAAACCACACATAGCAGAATATTAGAATATATATATTTGAACATTTGTTATAAGTTGTTTAATGTAAAAACTGAAAGATAAAATGCCAAAATATATCTAATAGTTGTTCAAGGCTCACAGCATCTTCACTTCTTGGGAAGTTAGGAAGGAAATACACTTCGGTCTTTAAATGTTAGTATGGGGAGCTTGTTTGTCTGGATTGTTTCTACTCCTCTTGCCTGAAAAGTAAATATAATCTTTTATCAATGGTGGTAACACAAACTTTGCACCTCCAAGTCATTTTACTGGTTTCAGTGTTTTGTACTGAAAATGCACACAGCTTACCTGATTAAAAACTCCACCAAACAGGTGCTTCACTTTTAGCCTAAAGAGAGAGAATATAGAAAATTTAACGAAATTGAAATGTTAAAACTCTTCTGACACTACATTACAGAAACAATTGATCATTTAAGACAAATACGCAACACTTCACATAATAAAATATTTAAAAAATCATATCACCAAATATGAAATGACTTATACAGAACAGACAGAAAAAGCTGATTTAACAACAACGTTACTTGTTTCATTTAATGACGCTCAGTTTATTCACTGAACTGATTCAAACCTATAATTGACATGATTTATAAAGACTTAGCTAAGCACATGTTACAACTCCTGTCTCAACATGGTCGTTTCACAGAGCCTCTATGTCACCGTTAGCTACTTAGCTCAACACAGCCAGACATGTATTAAAGTTAAACCTGAGTAAAAAAGTGACATTTTGATATATATATATATATATATATATATATATATATATATATATATATTAAGCTAACAGTTAGCAATATAAAGCTAACTGCTAGCTTAATATATATATATATATATATATATATATATATATATATATATATATATACATATATATTAAGCTAACAGTTAGCAATATAAAGCTAACTGCTAGCTTTATATTGTCAGATATTAAGCTAACAGTTAGCTCGACACACAGCCTCCCAATAAACTATTTATTCTACACAATATAGAAGAATTAGCTAAAACACCGTTCACCTCTCATATACATAACAAAATACTGAGACTACAAAAGCTGATGAATCCAGTGAGACGACGACACCATGTTTCTTAACTCACCAGAGAAGTGGCTCAGAGTCAGAGTCGGTCCAACTGCGACAGACGCGGTCAGTGGAGTGAAGGTTCGGTCCGGCAGGAGATGATGCTGCCGGTCTGACCCGGTCCATCAGGAGATGATGCTGCCTGTCTGACCCGGTCCATCAGGAGCTGGTGCTGCCTGTCTGACCCGGTCTGACCCTGTCTGACCCGGTCCATCAGGAGCTGGTGCTGCCTGTCTGACCCTGTCTGACCCGGTCCATCAGGAGCTGGTGCTGCCTGTCTGACCCTGTCTGACCCGGTCTGACCCTGTCTGACCCGGTCCATCAGGAGCTGGTGCTGCCTGTCTGACCCTGTCTGACCCGGTCTGACCCTGTCTGACCCGGTCCATCAGGAGATGGTGCTGCCTGTCTGACCCTGTCTGACCCGGTCCATCAGGAGCTGGTGCTGCCTGTCTGACCCTGTCTGACCCGGTCTGACCCGGTCCACCTGAAACGTCCTCAGTTCACTTTCTCCACAATGCGAGCGAACAACATGGCGGACTTTCGCGCGCGCTTCGAGTTTGAACCTCGTGACGTCAGACAGAACTGGTCAAAACATTTGAGTTCAATGACAAAATTTACTCAAAGAATTTAATCAGTATAAACTTAAAAATAAAAAACAGTTCAAATAACTCAAAATATTAAAGGTAAATCAACTTTTTAAAAATTTTGAGTTAATAAAGCTTCATTTGACAAGCTTTTACTGTTCGGTCTTACAGTGTACATTACATGTAGATTGGGAATTAGATTATTTTTTACAAAGTAGTTTGAACGACTTGCTCTTGGTCCTATTTTGCAAAATGTGGAAAGTTTAATACATGAATATTAAAAAGTAAAAACAGATCCAGATGTGATGTTAATCAAAAACAGCACAAGTTTTCCCACAGTTACATATTTATTCATTTCAGGAACATCACTACACATGAATCAACATTTCTGTAAATATGTTAGTGTCAACTACTGTCCTTAAATTTAAATTCAGTTAAACAACAAATCACACATAAGAAGAAGAAACATGCAGTATATTGGACAGATAGTTATGAAAAGTAATCACACAGTAATTTTACTGAATTCTAACAAAGTTTCTGTTTTAGAGATGTTTTTGTCAGTTTGAGGATCTGAGGACAGAGGTCGATCTCTGAGGAAAATTTCTTCTGGGACGTCACTTTATTCATGTTTATTTTCTTCAGCTCCTTTGTTTTTTTTACTCAACTTGTACCAGAATGCTGCCATGAATCCTTTCTTTGACTTTTGACGACGTCGTATCTCCTCCAGTTCCTGGACCTTCTCTGTGTCTCCTTTCTCCTTCATCTTCTCAATCAGGAAGTCCAAGTGGACATGAGTGGACAGAGAATCCACATTCAGAGCGATCTGCTCCTGTCTGAGAACATGTTGATACGACTCTTCAAGCAGCTGGTTCTTCTCTGCAGTCAGGTCTCTCATCTCTTTTTCCAGATTTCCCAGAAGATTTGCCTTTTTCCCACTTTCTTCTTTATTCTTTTCATACTTCTTTTTCACATCTTCCAGGGTCTTCTGGACTCTCCTCGTCTTTGCCACATAGATCCACTTTTCTTTCTCATGATCTGACACAGGACACTTCCCAGTACAAACTGTGCAGTGACCTCCTTTCATGACCTTACAGTGTTCTGGTTTCCAGGCTATTGTACATCCAGGATAGTGACAGTTCTCCTCACAGACAGTACAGCACACAGCTCCTCCATAAAACACCAGCCACCACAATCCACCTTCAATACGTTCTTTTACCTTGTAGACCTCATCAACTTCTACAGTGAAGTTTTCATTGTCCTTCATCTCTTGTTCATGTTTCTTCAGAGCTTCTTGAGTCTGGTGGGCCTCTTTCTGCTTCATTTCAGTGAACTCAATTCTCTCTTGCAGGTTTTGAATGCAGGCTTTCAGTCTGACAATTAAGTTCAAAACTTCAACAGTCGTTGTCAGTTTCTGAGCTGTAGATGTTTCCAGGAAGTTTGTGAATTGTTTCATCCCCCTCTCTGTTACTCTCCATGCAGTCTCTAAGCCAAACTCATTTTCCTCTGTTCTCTCTGTGCTCAGACAGTTATTAAACAGGAAGTAAGCAGGTTTATTCTTCTCGTTTTTGGCACATTTAATTTCTGCATCTTCAAGAGCTTTAAGAGCATTTTCAGGTGTCATTCCATCTGAATGTGTGATCAGAGCTACGATGTTCTTCTCCATCTCTTCCCCAAACAGAGACATCACTGAATTAAATACATAACTCAGTCGGTCACTAACTCGGTTCTCACTCGACTTCATCACCAGACCCACTGCATTAATTTCATGAACTCCGTCTTCTGAGCGAAACAAGTCCAACAATCTTTGACTGACTCTCTCATCATGTTCGATCCCTCTGGTGTCTCCATATCCAGGAGTATCGATGACGGTCAGAGAGTAGGGCACAGTTATACCTTCAAAACCAAAGATCTCGTACACGATCACGTCTGATGTCTGACTTTCTGTCTGACATCTCTTCTCATCCTCCACAATCTCAAACCAGATGTTGTCCTCAAACTTCACTCCCATGGTGTAATTCACCAGAGCATTGATCAGAGTCGATTTTCCTGTTCCTGTTTCACCAACTAGTAAAATAGTTTTATTTGTCTTGTTCAGGTTTTTTTCACCAACAGTTTTTCTTGTCAGAGTTCCAAATGTCTCTGTCTTTGGTTTCAGCTGGTAGACAGCAGGAGATCCTGAATGGATCAGAGAACATTTGGACACGATGTCTTTATATTTGGACGAGATGTTAATCATCCTGTGGAGAAAGTAAAACACAGCTCAGTCCAACTTTTAAATTTTATTGCCATCAGCCACATAAAATGAAAAAAGAAGAATGTGATATGATTTGTGAATTAATGTTTCCACTCTGACACTCAGTGTTTGTGGTTGGTGCAGTGGTGGATGTAACTGAGTACATTTTCTTTAAGGACAATTTAAAGGTACTCGACTATTTCTATTTTCTACTCGACAACATTTCAGAATAAACACTGTATTTTACATTTACAATTAGTAAATGTAGAAATTTGTCAGGTTTAACTAAAAGATGGCCGTAGTTCTGAAGTCTTTGTGTGGGCTCATGGCTTAGTGTCCCAGTCCCAGGACTAACTGGACTTTACTGTACACTGAAAAAAATTCAGGTTTACAGAATCTATTGCAAAGATCATCCAAATTTTAGTTGAGAATAAGTCTTGGAACATGCAGTATCACTTTAAAATAAGAGAACATGTTAATGTTCATGTTAATTCAAATACTTACACATTACTTAGTTTATATCAGTACTAATAAATCACTTAATAAATATTAACTAACTCTTTGTGACCCTTTTTGTAAATTATTCATAATGTAACACTTAATGCAACAGAGTTGGACATTACTTAATCACAAACATCCATCCATTTATGCTGTAGGTGAATTTAGAAATGAATGAAGTTGTTGGTGATCATGTCATGAGCTAGAGGAAGGACTCCATGGCCAGAGATAAGACAGGACAGGACTGAGTGGTCAATCTTTATTTATAGCAACAGAACAACAGTAAATCAATGGATACAACAGTCACTAGATGGGAGGAGATGACGTAGGGTGAGTATGGTGATCTTGGTGGAAATGGACAAAATGGAGGACAATGGAGAAGGTTCAGGAGTGTAACAAGAGTATCACAGAAGCACCATGAGAATACAATCCAATGAAATCCAAAGTCTAAACCGGGTGTGGGAACAGTCTGGGGTTATGAACAAAGGCAGTCCGAACAATAAATCCAAAAGGCTAAACTCAGAGGTCGATGGTAATCCAGGTCATACACAGTTAGGCAGTTCAGAGATAGGTCCGGCAGGCAAAATCCAACACAGAAAGGCAATCCGGGTCAAAACACAGGGAGGTCCAAATAGAAACAGAGCAGGGAAGGGGACAACGAGGGAGAAAACAGATCAGGGGGAAAACTCACAGAACCAGGAGGGTAGACGGGAAGCAAGGTCAGGTCAGGCTGGTCCAGTTAGGGGGGATCCAGGGTAGAAGGGGTGCAGGTCAGAGAAAGGGAATCAGGCAGATACAGGTACAGGTCTGGTACTGTGACCAGGGGGAACGACGGGGAAGAAACAGAACTCACAGCACCAGGGGGTCAGGCAAAAGACGGGGTACAGAACAGGCAGAGTCCGAAAAATCCAAAACAAGTCAGTCCAAGAGAAACACTGGACACTGTCCGGGAGTTAAGAACAGACTATCTGGCAGGGGAGAAAGGTGAGCAGGCCGGTATTTATAGTGTGGGGGAGACCAGGTGTAACTAATTAGGCGAGTGAATGTAATCAGAGTGGGCGGAGGAAACAGGAAGTTGCCAAAATAAGAGCATGGGGGAAATAAAGGCCGCAACGAGGCTGGAAACATGACAGATCTGGACTCTGGACTCTTCCACTTGTGAGTATTCACAAGCACGATAACATCATTGGCATAGGCAGATAAAACAATGGTGCTATTAAAACCTGACACAGTTATTACGTATCTTAAAAAACAGTGGTTCAAATGACATGGCACACAACATCCTTGTCAGTGTCACGCATCAGCACACTCTCAGTGTCCTGATAGGAAACTTTGATCTTGGTAACCAATCGCTCAAGCTGTCACAGTTCCTACCTTGTCTCCATTCAGTTGGTTTTGTTTCTTTCTCCCCCCTCTGTTTAACTTGTCTTACTCCTGTGACTCTGCTTTACAGCCACCACTTTCTAAAGCCCATATTTTAGCCCACCTTCAGTCATACTGGTGTCCCCGTTCATTAGTTCATCACTGAACCCAAGCCTCTCCATTACTCTCATGAGATACAGGGGCTCAACACGATTGAAAGCCTTTTCCTGATCTATGGAAATAAGACCAGTATCTAGGCCCAATGATCTAGAGAGCTCCAAAACATCCCGAATTAGTTAAACCTCATTGTTCGCTCTGCTGTCCTCCTGAGGATGAAGGTCTCGTTTAACTTGGAGCACAAGTTTTTTAAGTCTGTAATCCTCCTCCTCAGTAAAAACACCATCCTCATTGCACCTCATTTAGAACATGACTGAGTATTTCCAAAATGCTCCTCTAGTTTTACTCCCTTCATGTTTTTGGTGTCTTGCAAGAACTGTTTAATCAGTCTGGCGGAGTAGGCCATCTTTTCATGTGAGGCAGGTTTCGTCCCCTCTGAGGCCAGGCTGAAGTCAGAGTCATAATCGTCACTGTGTCCACACTGAGAAGGGGTCAAAGTTGAGTCAACATCTCTAGTGATTTGACTCTTTTTTGCTTTAACCGCACTGCTCACACCTTTAGTTTTCCTTTTATGTTTGAGGACTGGTTTTACCACCCCATTTCACTCATGTCTGCGTCCTCCAGGTTCTTTCCGTTTTGGACTGGAGCAATTTATTGTCCACTGTTTGTGTCTTGGATCAAAGCATCAGTTGCACTAATCAATCCAGTGTCTACACTATCATCATTATCCTGCATAGATGTGTCAGCCACTGTATCACTTGCTACACTGGATAATTCTTCTTCAACAGTGCTATTGTTACTACTGGTCTGGTCCAGTCCTTTACTGCATTGTGTGTGCTGTTCTGTTACCTGCTCGTCCTGATGTTCAAGCTCAGTACCACCAGTTCCTCTTTGTTTACTGCTGCCCTCCCCTGGATCAGGCATCTCCTGGACCACCTTTTCTGGACAGGACCTAACCACATGTCCTTCCTGTCCACAACCAAAACACCTCATAGTGTCGGACGTAGTGTACAGGATGTTATCAAAACCATCCACTCTGACACGAAACTGCACATTAAACTCTTCCTGCCTGTTGTTCAGAATCATAACAATGTCGTCTATGAGACCCATGTTTCAACCAGATTTACAACCACACAGCACTTTCTTCATGGGTGAAACAACTTCACCCACCACCAAACTAACGTCCTCCACCGAACACCAGCGGATATTTTAATACAGTGTTTCCGTGTCAGGTGAGTAAAGTCAGGACCAAAGCCTGGAACACATAGCTGACCTCCTGACCCCCGTCCCTCCTGGTCCCTCTGCAGTACCCAGCCCCAAAGATAAAAACAGTCGTGGTCCAAGTTTCACTAAAACCTTCAAAAATCACAGTGAACACCTCAAACAGCTCACACAGCTGGTCACAGTCCATAAAACAGTGGAAAACAGTCTCCGTCAGGCCACAGTGCACAGGCGCAGGAAACCTCTGGATTGATCTTGCTGGTGAAAGAGTTCACAGCGATCGCCCCGTGCAAGATCCTCCACTGAAGACCCCCAGTTCTTTTGTTCAGGGGGGGCTTGTAGAGGACCCTCCATACGGGTTGCAGACCAACTTCTCGAGACAGCTTCCTCCTCCACACCGTGTCCACCCTGACCCCCAGCTGGACTCTAGTCAACTCCACGACACAGCAGGCGTACAGAGTCTTCCCCGTGATGGCGTAGAGGTCAAAGCACCTGGTCAAGTCTCTAAAGTCCAAAGTAAAACCAAGTTCAGGAAAAGGATCTCGCTCATCCGGACTCTCCACGCCACTGCAGTAATCCTGCAGCATCTGCTGCTCATCAGCAGACAGTCTAGCCAGGACCAGTGTTAAAATCCTCTCTGAAACCTGGGCTGATCTCAGACCCAAGGCCGAGGCCATGGCCGGTGCAGTTCTCAGGTCAGGACCAGCCACGTGAACTAGGTGTTTCAGTGTTGACAGCCCTGAAGAGAGTAGAGCAGGAGTCAGACCGGGAGTGGAGCCGTTGTGTACGTCCAACCGGGCCCCGCATAGCAGGGGCTCAGCCAAGAGCCAGTGCAGGGAGACCGAAGGCTCCAGCCTCCTCCAACCGAACAGCCGCCAGGACCGAAAAACACTCTGATAAAACACAGGTAAAACTGAAATATCAAAACCAGTGGAGTCCATTAAAAACAATGCAGAGTCAAGGTGAAGCGCGCCAGCCGTCCGTAGAATGGCAGAGGCCACAGGTCTCCAGACCACATCCTCAGGTCCAGAGAGAAGACTTTTGACAAACTGCAGTCTGAAAGCGGACACTCACCTTGGCCACCTTGAGCTTTGGGTAAAAACAAAACACACCCAGTGAAGCTGGTCCCAGTTTATCTTAGTAGATGATACATTGCTAAAAGCCTTCACGATATTTATGCCAGGACCGGACCTGGCATAAAAGAGGCTCTATGGACAGTGCGTACAACATCCCTGAGAGCGAGCAGCCCTGTCTGATGCCTCGTCGCACTTTAAAAGGAGCGCTCAGCTCACCATTGACCTTCAGTACACTCTCAATGTCCTGGTACAGAACCCTGATCATAGCAATCAAACCAGGGCTGAGACCAAACCTCTCCAGAGTCTTCCAGAGGTACGGGTGCTCGACCCGGTCGAAAGCTTTTTCTTGGTCCAGCGAAATCAGACCCAAGTCTATTCCCAATGAACCAGAGAGGTCCAAAACAGAAAAATCATCGTCAGTGATTAACCTACCGGGCACACAGTAAGTCTGGTCCCGATGGACCACCTGGTCCATCACCTCTCGCAGTCTGTTGGCCAGAGCCTTGGACAGGATCTTATAGTCCATACAAAGCAGTGAGACGAGACGCCAGTTCTTAATGTCCTGAAGGTCACCAGTCTTCGGCAGCAGAGTTAGAACCGCTCGTCTGCAGCTGAGGGGCAAAGAGTCCTCCGTTAAGCTTTCAGCAATAACACAGAGCAGATCTTGCCCCAGCTCAGGCCAAAAAGCTTTGAAGAACTCAACCGAGAGACCATCGAGCCCAGGAGCCCGCCCTCCCTTCAGAGGCCTGGGGAAGACCACCACAGAAAGTCTCGTAGCACGCCAAGTCCTCAGTGTACTCACTGCTGTACAGGTCTCTGTAGAACTCCACAGCCCTCCCCCTGATGTGACCAGGGTCCGTCAGCACAGCCCCTACAGAGGAGCGCAGGCTGTGGATGTACCTGCTCTGGCCATTCCTCTTTTCCAGACTGAAGAAAAAGCGGGAGGGAGCATCCATCTCTGCGACAGCCTGGAATCTGCACCAGACCAGTGCCCCCTGTGTTCTGGTGCCCAGTAGGCTGGCAAGAAGAGCCTTTTTGGATTTGACGACGTCAAGGTGTCCTGTGTTTCCTGTGGAATCTGCCAAAAGTTGCAGTTCCACAATATCACTCTCTAGAGCTTTAATCGACCTGGTAACGTCCCTAGTGACATTGAGAGTGTACTGTTGGCAGAATTGCTTAATCTGGACTTTGCCACAATCCCACCACTGTCTAAGATTCATAAAATCAGATTTCTGGGTTTTAAAAGTCTTCCAAAAGAACCTAAAACCATCTTTAAAACACTCATCAAGCAACAGTGAATCATTAAAAATCCAGTATGCGCTCCTGTGCTTAATGTTATTAATAAAAACATGACACAAAACCATGGAGTGATCAGTAAAACCAACAGGTGTGATCGAACAGGACCTGAAAGAACTCATCTGGTGCCAGTCAACCTCATTACTGCCGTCACTGTGGGTTTCTTGTATTAGCATCACGTTAACGTGATTCAGTTTCATTAGTTCATATAAAACTATTCTCTTCTTCAGGTCTCTGGCCCCGTTCAGATTCAAGGTGCCAATTTTGAAAGTAGTCATGGGGAGAGAGAAGAGAGAACAACCACAGATCAACAGCAGGAAAACCAGGGCAGGGAGTGAGCACTTAGAACAACCCTCCATCATCCTCAGGTTCCTGGCTCAGCTTGAACACTATTTTCTTAAGTCTGTAAACCTCCTGGTCTGTGTAGCCCCCTTTAGACCTGATGGTGTCAGCCCCAGAGTCCTGAAGTCCTGTTCTGAGCAGCTCTCTGGGATTCTACAGCACCTCTTCAACCTGAGCCTGAGAATGGAGCAGGTGCCAAAGGTCTGGAAGACATCATGTCTGACGCCAGTTCCAAAAACCTCATCTCCTTCTGCTCTAAATGATTACAGACCAGTCGCCCTCACCTCACACATCATGAAGGTCCTGGAGAGACTGGTTCTGACTCATTTGAGACCTCAGGTTGAGACATCACTAGACCCACTGCAGTTCGCCTATCGTCCCCGGGTTGGAGTAGATGATGCTATTGTCTACCTGCTCCAGCGAGCTCTCTCCCACCTGGACAAGGCTAACAGCACTGTGAGGATCACGTTCTTTGATTTCTCTAGTGCCTTTAACACCATCCAGCCTGTCCTGCTGAGAGAGAAGCTCCTGAAGATGTAGGTAGACTCCTCCACAACCTCCTGGATCACTGACTACCTGACAGACAGACCACAGTTTGTACGACTGCAGGGATGTGAGTCTGAGCGGGTGGTCAGTAGCACAGGAGCACCTCAGGGGACTGTCCTCTCACCTTTCCTCTTCACCCTGTACACCTCAGACTTTCAGTACAACACTGAGTCCTGCCATCTGCAGAAGTTCTCAGATGACTCTGCAGTGGTTGGGTGTATCAGCGGTGGGGAGGAGACCGATTACAGAGGTCTGGTGGACGAGTTTGTGAAGTGGTGTGGAAACAACCATCTCACCTTGAATGTAAGCAAGACCAAGGAGATGGTTGTGGACTTCAGGAGGAAGAAAACTGGCTTTGACACTGTGTCCATTCTGGGTGAGAAGGTGGAGGTGGTGGACATGTACAAATACCTGGGAGTTCACCTGGACAACAGACTGGACTGGAAGTTCAACACAGAGGCTGTATACAGGAAGGGACAGAGTAGACTCTACTTTCTGAGGAGGCTCAGGTCCTTTAATGTGTGCAACAAGATGCTGCAGATCTTCTACCAGTCTGTTGTAGCCAGTGCAATATTCTTTGCTGTCGTCTGCTGGGGCAGCAGCATCAGAGCCAGCGACACTAAGAAATAGACAAGCTGATCAGGAAAGCTGGCTCTGTGCTGGGGGCTCCTCTGGAAGAATGGTAGAATCTATCTACCTCTGCTCCTCATCTGACCACGGACTGAGGTCACAAACAGGTCTTTATCAGAAAAATAATCCTCAACTTTCACCCCCTTTAAATTCGTAGTTCGTAGCAGGAACAGTTTAACTTATTCGACACTGTACGCTCTCAGTCTCTGAGACTGGGAGGAATTAGAACCGGACATCTCAGCGTCAGTGCCGGGAGAGTCGTCGACCCCACTACAGTCCGATTCGGCTGCCTTCAGGCTCCTCAGGCCTCTACTTCTGACCTTTTTCACAGCCCCAGACTGGTCCTGGGAGCTGCTCACAGTAGTTTTACTTTTCCTTTTACCCCCTGGTACTGTTTTACAACTGTCCCCTTCGTCCATCACTGCTTCCTGTTCAGTCCTCAGCTCCTCAGCACACGTCACCACCTCTCCTTTACTCACTGTCTCTACAACTGATGTGTTATAAGCATCAGTCACCACCACCTCAGCCTGGTCAGTTCACCTGCCACCCTGCTCCTGCCCATCCACCTCTTCTCCACCTTTGCCTCCTACATGCTGCTCCCCTCCATCAGTGACACCACCAGACCTGCCCTCAGCCTTCTCAGGACAGGCCCTGATGAGATGTCCTCCCCTCCCACAGCCAAAACACTTCATGGTCTCAGATGTCACAAACAGAACATAATCAAAATCATCAACCCTCAGCTTCAGCACCAGGTTCAGGGAGAGAGGGAGAGGGACAGGAGTCTCACTTCCTGTCATGTCCATATATGGTTTAATTTCTGTCCATATATGATTAAATTCTGCTGTATCTCTCCTGCTCACTCGCCTTAATTACCAGATCAGTTTTACCTGTCCCTCATATAAAGAGGTCTGCAGCTCTCTGTTTTCTGCCGATTTGTGCTACTTCTTTTCCAAAGTCACTCTTCAGCCCTATGTCTTTTTTATCTGTCCACCTATTACAGGGACAATCTGATTATTATGATTCTTCCACATTCACTGTTCATGTACTGTGTGTAAAGCTGCTTTGTGACAATGTCAATTGTAAAAAGCGCTCTACAAATAAAATTGAATTGTTTGAATATTACCAACGGGACTGGCCACCTGGACCCTGACCGTCTGCCTGTCCCTGGTATCTGTGAGTCTCCTCTCTGACCTGATCTGTTTCTGCTTTTCTAACTTTGCTTTTTGGATTCTAGACTCTGGATTGTTTGCTGTCTCTGACTGCCTTCCTGGATATCCACCTAGTTCTGACTGTAGCTCTAGGTTCCTGCTGTGTTGTTCTGGAACATCTTAGCTTTCATTATCTGCAGACTGACCATCACCAGCTTCCGGTTCTCTTCTAGGTTCAGTATCTTTGTGACCACTCGTAAGTTCTTGGCTCACCTGTTAATGTCTTCTCCCACATCTCATTTCAAACTAACCCTCTGTCTCCTTTTAGACCCGGTAAAACATAAGGTCAGAACCTAATATAACCAGTACATGTACATGTGTGTCATGGTTTCGGCCTGGCCCCGGCCGGTCTTGGATTTTCCTCCTTCACTCTCCCTCTGGACTCCGCCCACCAGCCACTTCTCTCCCTCTGCTCCCAGCAATCAGCTGCATATTGGACTCACCTGTGTTTCCCTCAGGCTACATAAACTCTCCTCAGCCCTTTCTCCGCTGTCAGATCGTCGTCGTTCCCCTAGCTGTTTCCAGCGTCGCTCCCAACCTGTTTCCAGTTTTTTCCCATGCCTGCTTCAGCTCATCCTGCTCAGCCCTGTTTGCTTCCCCCTCATGGACTCTCTGGACTTGTTTTTCCCCCCTGAACCTTTGGACTTTGTTACCTGTTTCAGTGAGTGTTTTCCTGCCATCGTGCAGTGGGTTTTGTTTGTACTTTGATTCCTGATTTGTTCCTTTGTTCTCTGCCATCTGGGTTGTTTTACGTTGTTACTTTGTCCTCATGTTTCTGCCCGTTTTTGTAGTGTCTGTTGACACCCCACTTAGTTTCCCTTGTTTTTGTACTTTTCAGTAATAAATCCTGTTTCAGTTAATTCCTGCCTCGTCCCCCTCCCTTTAATTGTGACATGTGTCCTGATCTGATACAGCTTAAGTTACTGTACTTCAGCTGTTTCCAGTGAAGAAGCTTTTAGCACTTCCTGCTTTTACTCACGTTGCCATGGCGACTCCAGGTGCAGGGATCTCCACACAGTAAAGGACGAGCAGGTGATGGTGTCTGGTCTCTCTGTTAATAAATCTGTTAAGATAAAAGAACTTAAACTTTACCACAGAATATCGGTAAAATTCCTTCTACTAAACTACGATCCAGTTATAGTGAGTTTGTTCTGGTCTGAGTCATTCATAAGTTTAAGTCCAAAGGGTTGGACAACACTTTAGATAATAGCTGTGAAACACTGTGTAATTAAGCCTTTAACATTTTGATTAACCATTTGGTAGATTTATACCTGTATTAACTTAACCCAGCCTCACCTAATTAACCTATCCAGGCCAGGTGAGAAGAGAAACGGTCCTCAGACTGAAGAAGCTACTTGATGAGTAGTAAAAAGTTTCAGCGTGACAAGAAGAAAGTCCAGTTAAGATATGTTAAGGTAAAAAACAGGTGTGTGTATATAGTTTATGTACATTCTGCACTTCATACATTTGTGATAAACATATACATAAAATTATATAATAAAAGACTTATTGTTGTTGTTATTGTCTCAAAGACATAGGAAAGTTAAAACCAATTTAAAAGGTACTTCTTTTGTAACAGTGGTGTACCAAAGCAGTACGGACGTTATATTTATACAACATATATTTGTTATATAATTTATATCTCTGAACCAGTGTGAGTTCCTGTTTGAACTACAACCATCCACTTTTCCCTCTGAACGTGCTAAGGTAGCCTTAGTCTTGTGCCTTAGTGTTGTCTCTCCCAACAGGACGAGGCCGTCCTTGGAGAGTAGCTTAATGGGGAAGAGGAGCAATGTGCTACACGTTGTTTGTGAGCTTCAGAGGGTTTTAAAAACTGTCACACACACAATAAGGATCCTGTCTAGTTCGTCCTCAGCCTCCCCCAGGCGTCCCACTCAGCCGTTGGATACATTATTGACTTATGGACAACTGGCAGGCGGCACTGCTCTGCACATTTAATGGATAGGTCTGAATGAACGGCTGAAGAATCACTAACCTGACAGCCTTGGAGAGTTCATGAACTTTTACTTTGTAAATCTCAAATGTGGATTGTTGTCGTCATGAACACCAGCAAGAACTTCTATTCCCCACGTCTGCTCTGAACTGTCCCTGAGCAGCGGCCTCACAGATCCACTTCCCAGACACCCTGGAGGTAATACAGTTGGATCGAAGCGAACTGAGCCCCCGAGAGAGAGAGGTATTTCAAACTGAGAACCTCATAACCATCATGAACATGCCGTCATGAGGTCGCTGCCGAGCCGTTTCCTGAACTACACAATCTCCTGACCCCACATCTCCTCTCCGTGTTCTGGGAGACCTGTTAAACAGATGCCGCTCTCCTGCTTCATGTTACTAGGTTGGTCAGAAGGATTCATCCCATCGTCCACATCTCCCAAGTCAAGCCTGCAGTGGAGAGTCAGCCCGGATTTTGGATTACCTGCTTCTGGTTAACTGTGCTCCTGACCAACCTGATCTGTGCTGGAGGAGTGTGGAGGGGACATGTTTGCTTTGTGTGCACTGTCTCCTGTTGTCCTTCCACTCAGCGACCATGCAGCAGACGCAGACAGTGAGGTCTCCATCTTGTCTTGTGGGATCACCAGGAGCCCCCACCTCCCCGGGCTGCTCTTCTGGTTTAAACTTACCTGCTTTTCCGCACCAACCATAAGAATCTCACTGTTTGCAACCATTCAGCTAATACTTTGCTGGATACCTGGTGAAATCTTTTTTCTGTCTTTTTAAGGTTATGAAAGCAGTAGATTTGTGTTTTGTTGTAATTATTTGATCCCAGCTACACGTTTTTAAATGTAACCCAGAAAAATAAAGCTTATTTTTATGTTTTATTCTTCATCGTACTCCGTCTCATCCCCAAAGAGCTGAATAATACCAGTAATAAATCATAAGAATTTTACTCATCACTTGTATATTATATCTGAATAACATCTTAAGTGATTTTAAGTCAGAAACTCATTTCAACAATAAGATAAAAAAACAATCTGACGTATTTACAACATTGTATCTTGTGAATTGTGCTCGAAATATTATTTTGTCCTCACGTCTCTTTTAGAAGGACACCCATGTCCACCTGGTAAAAACATTTAAAAGCTTCATGAAACACAGACTAATGAGTCAGAACTGTGTTTTATTCTTTAAGTAGTTTAAAAGCAGTTATTGTTGACGTCAGTTAAATAAAAATGCAGTATGTATGTTATGGTCTTGGTCTTTTCCTCCTCCCACTGTGTGGTGACTTTCTGTCTGGTGGGGTTTGTGTTGACCCCTGACCTCCCTGCTTCTGGTCACCTTCATCTCTTCCCCTTGTTGTTAACAGTTCACTCACTACCTAAAACCTTTTGAGAGCCATAAACAGATTTACCTACTTAACATCTGAGAGTTTATTGTATCCTGCTTCCCCCACCCTCAGCATGAACTGGTCGTAATTATGAAACTGTAATTCTGATGGACAGCCGGGTCTGTGACAGTCACATATGGTCAGACTGTTGATCTGCTGATTAAGGGTCTTGTCTGTAACTTCAGCTTTTTCTAATATCTACAGTATCTAAACAAATATTTTATTTTCATGAGCTAAATGCCCAGAAAAATATTAGAGGATATGGTTTATCTGGTGCTTTTTATTAAGCAGAAAATTTAAACTTTCTTGGTTCCAGATTTTAATATATCTGTTTACATTTTATTCTATTCTATCTACAGAACTCATTAAAGAATCAACTTTTTTATGTCAATTCAACTGTTCCCAGTTTTTATTTACTAAGCAAAAGTCATGAAAGTAGTTGATATTTCCCATTTCATTTCTTACCTGAGCTGTTGATTTCAGGTTCTGTGATGTGAGGAGGCAGAATGAGAAGAGAGGAGTCGGTGTTTAGAGGTTTTATATCAGGAGAAGGGATGGGGTCACATGATTTCACAGAAACTCTAAATAGGATCCCACCCTTTTCCTGCCTTAGTCCCTAAGAGTCTTTCCCTGTTTGAAGAGACAGCAGATTTAAAATCTGCTCCTGAAGCTATAAACAGCACAGAGATAACTATGACAACTCATTTCATCAGTAAATTGTTAAGTTACTATAAATTGGTTTAGAGAAAGAAGCAACAACAAACCACAGTTCACTTGTACATTTGTTTCTGGTTTGTAAACACCTCTAATTCAGTTTGTCACTGCAGGAGATTAAACAGGTTACACACAGTTTCTTATCAGCGACGTATATGTGCACTAAAACATTAAAGCAGTAAATGTTTCAGAAAACATGTTGTCAGATGTACCTTAGTTAAAATCCATCAGGTTACTCATGTATTTGAAGAACCTGAACATGGTCATTACACACAGCTGTGACATCTACAGTGTTGACAGATGGACAATGAAGAAATATCGTACTCTTGCTTTAGAATTATCGTATTTTGACCTAAACTATTGTTTTGGTGAAACTATCGGTCATGAATAAAACAGCTGCTTCAGTCACTGTCACACTCAAACCCATCCAGGCTCTTTTCCAGCAACAGTTGGACCAAACATTTAACTCCCAGGCAGTGCGATGAAGCCGAACGACTTTTTCTTTTTGAGTGCCAGAAATACCAAAACTATACAAACATGTATTTGACCTTTTGTTAAATGATTTATTGTACAGACCCTAAAGCTATTGTATAAATATGATAATTATTGTTTATCTGGCAACACAATCATCTACAGCTTCCCTGATTCACTGATTAACAGCACGGTTTATCTGTGTTGTGTATTTTGTTTTGCCATGTCCACATTGTCAACTGTAGTAACTGTATATTTTTCCACTGCTATGGCCAAAGACAGTGTTCACATTAGAACATCTTTCTCATATATTACAGTTCCACAAGGGTTCTCATGGACATCTGATTCAGAAAGTAAACAGCAGCATTTCTGTTGTGAGACATTCCTCAGATGGGTTCAAACAGCTCAAGGTATGGGATCGAAAAGGAGTCCAATAGATTTGTATTTGTGGAGAGGATCTGTACTCAAAATGATGTTTATCCATCTGTACATACCATTTGTACTTTTTATAAGTTTAATGTAAGATTAGCATCTGTACAAAACATTTGTACTCATAGTAAAAAGGTCTGATCATGTGTGGAATAGATTGGTGTTCACAAACGTAACGGGGCTGTGTAAATATTATTCGGTGCACATACACAATCAGAGATATGTGGACTGATGGAGACAGATGATTGTCTTAAGGGTGGCTAGTACTAAGTTTTATCTTTTAATGTTTAGGGGTCGTCTTTGTTTATGAAGTCAAGTCCACCATGATGTTTCCAACCTGAAGGACTGTGACTCGACAGGCAGCTGGGGTCACTGCGTATTATTTTGTTTCAAGATGGCGGCGCGCACAGACGCAGCGGCTCACTGCTCCTCACGAACGGTGCGTTATTTTCTTTATTTACTTTGTGTGTATGTTTGGTTTGGTGTGCTACTCTTTGGAAAAACCACCGGATGCTGGGCACAGTACAGATACAGTCGTCAGGATCTTCAGAGCTTGGGTTTACGCTGTGAAAGGATTATTACATCGGACTTCCACCGCTCCCACGACATTCCAGAGGACATATTGAGACCCCAGGGGTCTCCGTGGATGGTCCTCCCCAGCGGCAAGCCCAAGAGTAAGTGTAAACAAAGGAAGCAAAAACGGGGCTGCAGGGGTGGCCCACTAGCGCGGCTGAAGAGACAACCATTTAAGCCTGCCGCTTCCCAGCCTTTTCCTCTCTGATCACACATCCTTGTTGTTGATTCCAGCATACACCCCCGTCAGGAGGAGAGCCCCTCCAGTGACAAACATGGCCTGAGGGCGCTTCACAACAGCTGCAGGACTGCTTTGAGAACAGACTGGAGTGTTCGCACACCAGGACCTTGAGGAGCATACTACATCCGTGCTCTCTTACATCAACTTCTGCGTTGACAACGTCTGGTCAAACGTCACCGGGTGTACTCCAATCGGAAACCCTGGATGACTAAAGAGGTCCAGGTCCTGCTGAAGCAACGTGATGTTGCCTTCAGATATGGTGACAAAGCGCAATACAGTGCAGCCAGGGCTAACCTTAAAGGAGGCATCAGAGAGGCCAAGGCAGCTTACAAGAGGAGGATTGAGGACCACTTCAGGGACAACACACGACAGGTGTGGCAGGGGGTCCAACACCTAACCAACCACAAGTCCTGCAACACCACGACGGCTGTGGGTGATGTTGTGCTCGCAGAGGAGTTAAACCACTTCTTTGCGCGCTTCGAGGTGGATAGACCTGAGACAGCTGAAGCCCATACATCAGACTGCAGCAGCTTCAGTCTCACAGTGCAGGAGCATGAAGTGCGGTGTATCCTGAGGGCAGTGAACCCCAGGAAGGCTGCGGGACTGGACGGTCTGACTGGGAAGGTCCTCAGGGAGTGCGCAAACCAGCTGGCTGGGGTCTTCACCAACATTTTCAACTCGTCACTGTCTCAGTCCTACATCCCACCATGCCTGAAGTCAGCCACAATTGTCCCGCTGACTAAAAAGACCTCCATCAGCAGCCTCAATGACTACCGACCAGTAGCTCTGACACCTGTCATAATGAAGTGTTTTGAGAAACTGGTCCGACGTCACATCATGTCCTACCTCCCACCCACACTCGACCCACTACAGTTTGCA
The DNA here is from genome assembly GCF_900324465.2 of Anabas testudineus. Taxonomy (NCBI): domain Eukaryota; kingdom Metazoa; phylum Chordata; class Actinopteri; order Anabantiformes; family Anabantidae; genus Anabas; species Anabas testudineus. The sequence goes on from NC_046621.1 coordinate 506,760, forward strand.
TACAGAGCTAACAGACATATATATATATATATATATATTATATATATATATATATATATGTGTGTGTGTATATATATTTAAATACTTTTTGTATGAAAGGCAATTGTAAGCTGTTTTATTATTATGTTGTTTTCTACTCTCTCCTTGCAACAATGTGGGACAATTTCGTTGTACTGTTGTACCAAGTGTGACTGTACAATGACAATAAAGTTTTATCTTATCTTATCTTAGATGAGTGATGATCTGTAGTAGAGTGATGCTAAAGGGTACAGGTGGAGAAGTATCATTATGTGATGCTGTGGAATTAAAAAATGTGTTGGTGTCATCTCCTTTTATTCCTCTGTGTTGTCATTCCTGCACGTAAACCAAAATGTTGGACTGGCATTCAACGTGATGCTGCTTGAATAAAACAAACGTCTGTGTGATTCTTCTTCAGTTGATTTCTGTTTGTTCCTGATCCTAAACTGGATTTAACATCATCTCTCGTCCTCATATCGTCTCTGAAAAACTGCTTCGTGTGTTGGTGTGAAGGGTTACCATGGAGACCGACCGACCACATGAGGATGAGAAGCTCGAGAAACACCAAAAGCTGAGAGAAGAACCAGAAAAGCTGTGGAGTGTGAAGGCATCAGTGGCCCCGGAGATCTCAACGGATGAAGGGGGAGGTTTATTTGCAGTGCTGTGCAAAGGTCTTAGGCTATCAGACAGTTAAATTTGTATTGTAGGTAATACCAGTAGGAAGATATCTCTTTGGTAGAATACTACTAGAAAATACAGGGAATATACACAAAGTAACATCCCCAACCCAACTGTTTCCTCCACACAAACACACATACTCTGATACACAGAGCAGAGTTTTCTCCCAAAGAAAACAACGTGTGAAATGATCCTGAGAAACGGGAAGTTGGAAAGTTCAGTCTCTGTGTTTCCTCTGTGAACTTTCAGTTTTATTTCTGCACTGAATTCTCAGAAATCACGTGAACATCCAGGGCAGAGAACACGGGATGTTAGGAGAGCATTTGGTCCTGTGAAGCAAGAGTGATGAAGTGAAGACGAAAAAGTATCAGACGAAGAAACGTGTCAGCGGCAGAAACATGAGCTGTGAATTAGTCTGAGACTGTTTGAGATCATGTGTCCCGTCGGTTTCTGTCCAGAGGTCGCAGCTCAGACAACTGAGACCGTCCTTAGGCTCTGATGACTCTGTGTTGGCAGGAACCATCATCTCTGCAGTGCTGCAGGGCGGGAAACAGGAAGGCACAGACAGACCGGACAAAATGAGAATTTTTTCCAGCAGCGACTGTGATTCTGTGACTTCCTGTGCAGCCTGGAAACTGGAGACTGCAGCTTTGTGTCTTTATCTCTGCTCCACAGCTGCAGACGTGGAAACAGCTGCTTGATTCAAACAGTTTGTTCAGTTCAGGTTAGAAAAGTGTTCCAGGAAAAACGTTTCTCTGATTCACATTCGCTGAACTCAACCAACACTGATTCAACTGCTCTTCAAGTTCCTTGATTGAAGGTAAGACTCTGATTTTACTAAGTTTTAGAGACGCAGATGTTGGAAATCCGGGTGTTATTTAAAGTCTCTGGAGGACGTCCAGACGTCACAGCAGTCGTAGTTTGAAAAGAGAATAATAACAGTAACAGGACACAACATCTGTGTAGAGACTGGAAACTGAAGCTGAGACAGACAGAAGGACAGTGGAGGTAGAACTCCTGAACGTTTACTGATCACACACCTGTCATATTTACAGTGTGTTGTTGTGTCCAGATGTTTGCAGCTACAACCAAAACAGTAGTGAGAGCTCTGGGAGCTCAGGACGATCTCATCCCCAATGAGAACGTCAACGAGACAATTGAGACGCTGACTCTGGTCAAAGTCCGAAAAGGAACAATGTGGCCGATCGTCACGTACGGCATCACGGACCAAACGCTGCTCGACCTTCTGGAGGACGCAGACGTCAAACCAGGCGTGTGGAGCAGAAACAGAGACGTAGTTCTATTAGTAAGGTCGGAACCAGTTAAACCAGTGTGTGTCAGTGGGATTGAAGCTGATCTTCTCCCTCCAGAACACACAGAGGAAGTTGTGACTGAGAACTTTAAGACCCTGAATTCCAGTGGAGGAGAAATCTGTGCAGCTGCAGACGTTTCATCTGAAGTCGGACTCGAGTTGGGTAAAATCCAGCTGTCTGTGGACACTGTGGACGGAGCGTCGTCCTTCACGCTGAGGAAAAAGACAGTGGACGTGGTGAAACTGAGGAAGAGCTGCAGCAACAGGTACGTCTCTGTTTCCAGCATCTTCAAACTGCCTGTTTATCACCTGTCTGTCTGTGCTCCACCTGTGTGTCTGTGTCCCACCTGTCTGTCCTACCTGTCTGTGTCCACCTGTCTATCTGTGTTCTACCCGTCTGTCTGTGTCCACCTGTCTATCTGTGTCCCACCTGTCTCTGTCCACCTGTCTGTCTGTGTCCCACCTGTCTGGGTCCCACCTGTCTGTGCTCCAACTGTCTGTGTCCCACCTGTCTGTCTGTGTCCCACCTGTCTGTTTCCCACCTGTCTGTCTGTGTCCCACCAGTCTGTGTCCACCTGTCTGTCCTCAGGAGGATCAGTAAGAAGACGGTCGACCTGCTGAAGCTCAAACCGACAGAGAAGCTGACCTTCGTTCATCAGACCGTCTACAACATCGACCCCGTGACATTTTACAGCAGATGTCGAGGAGGCGGCTCCGTCTCTGCAGCTCTTAAAACACTTCTCACATTTTATGTGTTGGTGAGTATTTTTATTTGAACGTGTGTAGAAGCTGAGAGGATTACTGCAGCTGGTCTCTGGTCTCAGTGAGTTTCCCATCTCAGGTTTATTCGTTGAGAATTTGTTCAACCTGATTCTGGAACAGGGTCCTGGTCTCAGTGGTTCTGGTTCAGCCGTGTTTGTATCATCAGGGCAAAAAGAAGAAGGAGACGAAGTTCACGGTGCCACAAGAATCCACCTTCGCTTACGGCCTGATGGAGATAACGACCGAGGACGGGACTCTGGGTGAGACACTGTCTCCTGTTCCTCATCTGTGTCCACATGTGATCTGGGTCTGATAGCTGGTCTGGATCAGGAAAATCTTATTCTAGAGCAGAAGAGATTCACACCACAACCTGTGATGGGATCAGATTAATTCCTGGTCTATGTCCATAACTTCTAATTCTCTCGTGTCCAGGAATCCCACCGAGAATCAGAACAGTGACACAGTATAAAGGTACGTTCTTCATTTGGACTTATTGGACTATTGTTCTGATAGTTTTTCATATTGTCCATCTCTGGATTAATCACATATCAACTGTGGATCCATCTAAACGTGTGCAGGATGGTTGAACCTCCTCTCAGACGCAGAAGAAGACGACTCCTGTCAGACTCGACGACAAGTGCACAGAGGTCTGTTTGTGCTTGAATCATCTCTGGACGTTAAATTCTCTGAGTTAGAAGGAAGGTTCATGTTTGTATGGATGGATTAGTGAACAGGCCCAACACACACTAACAGGTCAAAATGATCCCGAAGAGACAACAAGAACTAAAAAGAGCCAACAGAGAGGAACAGAGCAGCAGAGTGAGTCAGGACCACAGCTCCCAGTAGGTTCACAACAGTCACGTTGGAAACAGAAACAGGAAGTTAGTCTGAGATGTCTCAGCAGCATCACTGATTTAGAAGTCAAATGATTTCTCTGACATCAGTTCAGTAACTGAGGAAATGTCATTTCTTCTGTTCACAAACGGACTATGAATATTCTCACTGTAAAATAAAAGGTTAATAAATACAGTCCAAACTCCCAGACTCCCATATTTTATGTCCCTTCACACCGAGCTGAACATCACACTACTGAGCTGCACCTGGACTGAACAGTACCACAGAATAGAAAGTACATTAACAGTCAGAGTCGCTCGTTCACAACTACTTTTCCTTCTCGTTGCAGCTCTACCAGATGATGTCGCTGCTCTTCTGACCTCCTGCTGTCCTGACACCCTGAGAGTCCTCAACCAGCTGGTTGGTGCATTTCCTCAGTCACATGCTCCCTGACAGGAGGAGGAGGACGATGGCAGTATTAGTTATTACTGAGGAACATGTCTCTGTGTCTGCAGGTGGACGGTCTGAAGGAGGACGGTGACACCAAACTCCCAGAGTCGCTGCCCCCTCCCCTGCAGGAGGACGGGGAGCTGCGCTGGACGGCCGAGCTCCTCTGTTCCACCAATCAGACGCTGAGAGAGCTGAGCGACCAGTGGGACAGTCCAGAGCTCCCAGCAGGAGTTCTGCTGGAGGTCCTGAGTCTGGTCGTACGGGGGCTCAGTCTGATGACAGCAGCACTGGTTTATAAAGAGGGGGTCTGATACTACAGGAGGGAACATTTTTAGATTTACTTTGTTTGTACATTAACTGTCATGATTTAAATTAAACTCTTCTAAAACGTTTTATTTCCTTCCTTTGGTGGTTTGAAGTCCTGCAGTGAAATGATCAAACACACATTCACACCCAAACCGTGGTTATACAACACACTTCTGCATGTGGTTTAAGTCACTTTCAGAAAAACAAGAAGAGATTAGAGGACAAATGGGTGAAGGACACCTGCTGCTGTTTACAACAGTTACAACACGGCTGCATCCAAAAGTGTCAATGCAGACAAAGAACTGAGGAGACAATTTATTCTTAAATGAACAGACTGGGTGCGTGGACTTCAACTGGAACACAGCAGATAAACAAGGTTCAACAGTAATAAAGGCTTTAACACTGTCAACAGAAAACAAGCAAAGTGAAACACAGGACATCATCAAAACATGAGAGATGAATGAGAAAAAGTAAAAACTGGTAGAATTAAGAGTAAGAATAGAAAAGAGCAACTATTCACACAGACAACGAGCTCGAAGGAGCAGAGGGAGAGAAATTCTCAGTAAAGGATCCTGAGGGCTTGAGAACCAGGAGTTACAGCAGGACGTCCTCACTACAGCTGCAGGGACACTGAAAATGTCAAGTTAAGACTTGTGGAAATCTGCAAAAGTGTGGTTCATTATGAGCACGGGTTCAATCTTTGGATGGACAGAGTGAGGCCACCTAGTGGTACAACTGAGGAACTGACAGAAATCTAACAATGGGGCTTTGTTGATCCAGAAAAGTACAAAACAGGTAAATCAAGAATCTATCACAGTTGGAGGGTTCGCAGGTTCTCACATGCACCAGAAGAGACTTGATATACGTGGTTCCTATTTAGATCAAAGTAGATCAGAGTGGCTAATGGGACCAATGGTCCCTGCTTCAGTGTGCCGGACTCAATGAGAGACCAGACACCAAAGGTAACGTTTAGGAAGCTTTAATGAAGCTTAAGAGAAGCAAGGGGGAAGGTGGAGAGGTGGAGGGATGACTGATGGATGGGAGGTCCTGGTACACTACCAACAGGTGAGTATGGCAAAAGATGTCAGGGGAATATCAGGTGACGTTTGAATGAGCTCCCAGTTAGCTCCCAGTTAGCTCCCAGTTAGCTCTCAGTTAGCTCTCAGTTAGCTCTCAGCTAGCTCTCCAATACAGGGGACAATCAGGAAGGAGCAGAGAGGCAGGATGCAGGTTGTTTAAATGAGTGGTGGAAGACAGGCAGCACCCACAGGACAGGTCCACAGTCCACATCCAAAAACTAAGAAATCCACAGTGCACTAAAGTCCCAGAGACAGAGCAAGAGTCCAAAAACCAGAGAAACAGAATTAAACTTACAGGTTCTGGAGAAGGGGGGTTAGGTAGAGGGGTCAAAGTGAGACGTGACCCCAGGTGAACTCAACCAGACTAATTAACCAGGTGTAAAGAGAACAGGTATGGCTATAGGTCGAGACAGGAAGTGGCCCTCATTTCAAAATAAAACAGGAAGTTCACAGGGATTATTACATTCTATAGAGTTTACATATCTGAAATCCAACAGGAGAGAATCCAGAGTTTAGGTTCAAATCTGGTTTAATCTGGTGTAAAGAACAACGAAGCCAACAAACCCTGATCAGAGGATCCTTAAAGACCTGCAGGTGACGTGAGGCTGCAGTAGATCTCTAATGAACACATGAAGACCTCTGAAGGTCACCACAGGGATCAATGTCTCATGTTTACTCTCCTCATTTTCTCCACTATCACACCCCAACTCAAAACAATGACTTAGCTGATCCAGACCTGCTTCAGTCCAGACTAAACACTGAAGTCAACTTTAAAGAAGCTGTGTTAAGATGATTAGAATTATTGAATGTGAATAAAAGATGAAAATGACTGAAAAGAAGCACAAACAGCTGATGTCTCAGTCTCAGCTGATTCAGAGATCAGAGGGTGGCAGGCTGGGATTTTCCAGGGAGACATAGTTTTAATTTTCACTCAATCCAATCAGGTCTGAACCTGCCCGGTATGACTAATCCAGCTGCAGATCACACACAGCACAGACACAACTTCAACTGCACCTAAACTACTTCGAGCGAGGTAAGAGATCATTTTTAGTTTGTTTATGAAATCACACGACAGAAGTAAAAGTGTCAGATTAAGAGAAGAACTGATCTTTTCTAGTCAACACAAGTGCAGTAAAAGACAATGAACACGTTCAGTCGTATCTTACTCCTGTTCCTAAACGTAAGATGAGATTAGATGTGTTTTCGTGTGTCTTTATTAAAAGTAGAGTAGAGACAGAGAGGAGTTGGAGCTGTATAACATTAACACAGGTTTCCTCTCTGGTTCAGTGATATGTGTTGTAACCCAGAGCTCTGATCTAATCCAAATGTCTCTCTGCTGTAACTGCTCTACATCCAGTAATTTAACTCAGCTCGGACTGAAACAACTGGTGTGTTGTCGAGTCCAGATGTTTGCAGGTAGAACCAAAGTACTTGTGAAAAACCTGGGCGCGGAGGGCGACCTCATCTACAACGAAAATGTGAACGAAACCATCAGGATGCTGACGCTGGTCAAAGTCAGACAGAAAACATTCTGGCCGATCATCAGGTACAGCATCATCGACCAGACGCTGTTCGACCTTCTGGAGGAAGCAGACGTCTCCCCAGGTGTGTGATTTTAGGACAACTGTCAAAATATAAGGAACCAATCACCACATACATAAAGCACAGGATCAAATAACTACGTAGATGTAGAGGAGTAAAAGTACATTTATGACTACATGCACCTCAATGACTCCACCTCTGTGTGTAAACCCTCTCCCTCCAGAATACAAAGAGGAGGTTTTGATGGAGGATTTTGAAAACCTGAGAGGCAGATGTGGGAGAGGCAGTGCTGTTGTAAAAGCTCAAGAAGCCGAAGTCAGCTTGAATCGAAACGTGGACGTGGTGGACGGAGCGTCGTCCTTCACCCTGAAGAAAAAGACAGTAGATATTGAGAAACTAAGGAAGAGCAGCACCAACAAGTACGTCCCTGTGTCTCTGACTGTTAGAGAAGCTCCAACAGGTTCAACATTAGAAAACACTTGTTCTGTTTTTACATGTCACCGTGTGTTAGACACAGAGCTGAACTGTGTGACCTGAAGGCTCTGAACAAGCTGGTGGAGCTTCATTCAGGTGAAGGTGTGCAGAAGGACGCAGCCTTCTGGAACAAAGGTATCATGTAAGGGGCCCCAAGCTAGAGCTAGGCTAGTTGTCCCCCACCAATCTAAAGCCGTCTTAGCATCTGGTTGAACCAGTTAGGCATGGATGGCGTCTCGCATCTTGCAGAGGATGAGCGTGTAATAGTTTATAATTGTGAATAATTGTGAACAGACGGGTAGACAAACCTGTGGCAGTGACGTCTCGATCTTTTGTGCCGTTCACACCGTCCCTGAGCGTCTGTACATAAGGAACCTGAAGGATAGAGAGCTCCTACGGTAAATAGTAATCCAGGTTCCATGACTGCAGAGGCTGCGTGCACACACTCATATACTGTAGATGAGTAGCGATCAGCTGATGTGTCTTTACGTTTAAACGGGAGTGAATCCCTGTAACTGTAGAATATGTAGCACTCAGAGAACCAGGGTCACCATGTAACCTTCTGATAGCAGCCTGGATCCTCTACAGCTGAATTCACTCGATGATAATGAAACACGTTCCTACTTCACATTAGAGGACAGAGTAAAGTGTTTAGTACACTTTGTGTGACCAGTGTGTTCTGACAAATGACTTATCTGTGTCTTATGAGGCGCGTTCATACACATCCTCCAACATCTTCCACCTGTGTGTGTTGTCAGGAAGCTCAATAAGAAGATGGTCGACATGCTGAAACTGAAGCCGACAGAGAAGCTGGCTTTTGTTTATCAGATCGTCTACAACACAAACCGTGTGGATTTTTTTGTCAAGGTTGGAGAGGAAGGTTCTGTCACAGCAGCATTTAAAACCTTCTTCAAGTTGAATGTGTCGGTAAGTGTTGATTTACTGAAGTACGGGAGCTCCTAACCGGGTCGAATTCATCTGTCAGGACCAGATTATTGACCAGTAACTACTCAGAGAACCGGAGTTAGTTAATGTGTACTTTATTGATCCTCTTGGGGAAATTTCTAATGTAATTTAAATAAAAATATGAATTCTTAAAATCAATTGTTTCTTTTGTTGCTAATAATTTAAAGAATCTCTCAGTGAGTCTGATGCTGGTTTCATCAGGACAGCAAGAAGGAGGAGACGAAGTTCACGGTGCCACAAGAATCCACCTTCGCTTACGGCCTGATGGAGATAACGACTGAGGACGGGATTCTGGGTGAGACACTGATCTGTGTCTGATCCGGATCAGGAAAAACTAGTTTAGATCTATTAAAGCTGAATGAGAGCTCATTACCGTCAGAGCGAGATCAGCACATGTTCAGCTCTTATTAAACCAGTTTAGTGCGTCTCCTGATGTAAATGCAAAGGATCTGATTCCAGATGCAGATCAGGTTACAGTAAAACCAGGTGGAGGTTGAGTCTAACACATCTTCTACTCTTGTTCAGGAATCCCACCGAGAACCAGAAAAGTGAGACAATATAATAAAGGTGAGTTATTTTTCACTTATCATCAATAATAATGAAAGTTTGTTATTTCTATTTCTACTGGCCACATCTGTCACATTCATGTTGTAACAACTGTGAACCATCTAAACCTGAAAGGATGGTGGAACATCAGCTCAGACGGAGATGACGAAGACTTCTGTCAGACTCTACGACAAGTGAAAACAGGTCTGAGGATAAATGTTATCAATGTCTCTATGTTCAAGGAAATCGTATAAAACCTGATGTTTATAATAAATGATGAACTGGTTCTGATAAAAAATGACCTGGAACCTTTTGGATCAAGCTGATGACTGAAGGTGACTTTCTGAAGGGGCTCCAAACCTCCACAGATCTTTGGTTTCCGTACAGTCTATCAATACGTCCAATAACGAGGGACCTAACAGAGAGGATTGTAAATGATGTAAATGTAAAATGCTGAAGGTTCTGATCAGAACCTCCTTATTTCTGATAAAATTGAAAACTAACTGGATCATTGGTGGGTGTGGGTTCTGTTTCCTGCAGAGATAAAAAGCAAAGAACATCTTCTGCAGCCTCTGGAGGATCTTCCTGAGTCGACCCGTCGTCATCTGCTGAAAACACTCGTCCAGATTCTGGAGGACAGACGTGCTCTGACTCTGCTGGAGCAAACAGTAAGATCCATGTTCAAGAGTCAGAATGTACTAAATCAAACAGGACACAGTCACAATGTCCCCGTCCTTCCTCAGCTGGACCAGGACAGCACAGGAGCGTCTAACCGTCCGCAGTCTCAGGCCGTCTCTTCATTCATGGACCTTCTCGAACCCTCCAACGTCTCCACCTCTCAGAAAGATGCAGTTCACCTGCTGGTCAGCGCCATGGACAGTGAGTCCGACATATTTTATGTCCCTTCACACCGAGCTGAACATCACACTACTGAGCTGCACCTGGACTGAACAGTACCACAGGATAGAAAGTACATTAACAGTCAGAGTCGCTCGTTCACAACTACTTTTCCTTCTCGTTGCAGCTCTACCAGATGATGTCGCTGCTCTTCTGACCTCCTGCTGTCCTGACACCCTGAGAGTCCTCAACCAGCTGGTTGGTGCATTTCTTCAGTCACATGCTCCCTGACAGGAGGAGGAGGACGATGGCAGCATTAGTTATTACTGAGGAACATGTCTCTGTGTCTGCAGGTGGACGGTCTGAAGGAGGACGGTGACACCAAACTCCCAGAGTCGCTGCCCCCTCCCCTGCAGGAGGACGGGGAGCTGCGCTGGACGGCCGAGCTCCTCTGTTCCACCAATCAGACGCTGAGAGAGCTGAGCGACCAGTGGGACAGTCCAGAGCTCCCAGCAGGAGTTCTGCTGGAGGTCCTGAGTGTGGTCGTACGGGGGCTCAGTCTGATGCAGCCCACAACAGACTGATGACGTCGCCTGGTGTTATCAGCTGGTCTTTTATTATATTCTCTATTTTAACACATGTATTTGTCACAAGCAGCTGAAAATGTCTCGATTATTATTCTTAACAACCAACAACAGAAAAAACAGCTGCACGTTTCTGTCTTGTTATGTCTTCACTGAGCTTCATGAGGTTTTAACACAGACGTCTTCAAATCAACCTTTGAATAATCACAACAAATTAAATTCTGATTAAACGTTGTTGAGTTGATCTTAAGTTTCTTGTGTTGAATCATCAGCCGCTACATTAAATTCTTAAATCCAACAGTGGTTGTTTCCTGTAGACTGGTTCTTTTCATCTGCAGGTCTGAGGACAGAGATTCGTGTCCTGTCCTGTGGTTTCTGTGCAAAGGTACAGAAGTATAATTACCACTAAATAAAGAGCATCAGTCTCATGTTATTATGGATTTTATCATTGATTCTGTTTGTAAGCAACATTTTACATTTGGCTGAACAAAGTGATTTAACACCCAGCATGAGAAACTGTTTACATGATCAACATCAGCTGATGCTGCGTTCTACAGGAACTTTAATCACTTTAAGCATGAATCACAGTGAGCGCAGATTCTACAGTAGGTTTGTCAGATGTTAAACATCATCTAGACTCATTTCTTTAAATCAACTCAGTGACGTTTACATTTACTGTTCCACTTTATAAAATAGATCCTGTTCAGACGTCCCTTCACACCTCGGTACCACCACCTCCTGTTCTCTCCTTAGACTCTCACAGGTCAGTCCTCGGTCTTTTTACCCACAGGATCTTTCTGTGGAATCAGTGAGATCAGCTCTGAGCCGTTTTCCAGCTCAGTCAGTGACTTTTCATTTGCTGAATCCACAGCTGAGTTTTCTTTCTCTGCACAAGCTGCAGACTCTGAGTCATTGTGTGTCTGTGTCTCAGCCTCTGTGCTTCCTCTGAACTCCTCCAGTTGTTTCCTCATCATCTCAAACTCATCGAACACTGTCTGACACTGACCCGTGAGCTCTTTAACCCCGTCTGCGGTTCGGAGCTTCTCCATCGACTGGAACAGTTTCACTAAGTTCTTTTTCAGACTCGTAACATTTGGCGTCTCAGCTTTCGGCAGGTTTTCACACAGCTTCGTGACTTCTTCCAGCTCGTGCTCGAGCCGATTAACAATCTTCAGGAACTGTTTGATTTTCTTCAGACTTTCTTCTTCTGTTCTGAACTGTTTGATTTTGAAACCAAACAGAGCACCTCCTGCAGCAGCAGAAGTCAGAGCTGCAGTTATTGCAAAGCCCACGCCTCCAGCGAACGGGATGGCTGCTCCAGCTCCAGCTGCTACTGCTGCACTAACAAGTCCCGTGTAACAGCTCCTCTTGGATTTCGTATTCCACTTTTTCACGTGGACGCCAATCTCCTGAATGTCACTGAGAAGATCCCTCAGCCTGGCTTCTTTCTTGTCGAAGAGTTTCGTAAAGACCGCTGCTTGACGACAGAGATCTGTGGGTAAGTCAGACACCTCGGCTGGTTGCTCCCTGCTGCAACCATTTGGAACAACGGAGTCCATTTTCAGGAGGTTTGTGGAGCAGGTTTTATAATCAGCTGCTGAGACACGAACACACATCAGAAAACCTCATGAATAACTTCACAGTCTGCTCCCACATCAGCTGTTCTGCTTGGATCAGTATTTTACTGAGGCGTTCTTACCTGTCATCCTGCAGACGTCGTGTGAGGCTGAGCAGCTCTGCGTCTGATCCTTCTTCGCTGACCACAGACCTCTCAGCCAATCAGCACAGAGAACAGTTCACCTGTCCACGCTGTCAGCGCCTGTTACAGCTCCCATTAGCCAATGGGGGAAGGAAGACACAAAGCCTGAAGGTTGCAGGAGGTTTACAATAGAAGCAGTGGGATGTTGTTTGTACTGAAAACATTTACTGTATGTTTGTGGAAGCTGCAGACTGTTCAGACTCCTGCAGCCACTGGTCCAAGTAACTAAAGATGTTCTGAAGCGGGGGGTCCGTACACCTGCAGGTATGGAGGGGCTGGGGACGCTTGAACCTGAACTTGCTCAGACTGAAGTCAAATTCACCTGAGGAGAAACATAAATCAACCCAGTGGCAGCTGAAGGAGTGAGACCCCCACACTGGCAGGTGTTGAGGGTCCAGAGAGTCAAGCTGGACCTCGAAGTGTCTGAACTCTATGATCATAACGATCCAGACTCTGTGTCTGTGTGAGCCTGATCATCTGGACCCTACAGACTCAAGGCGATGACATAACGTACAACATGTGGGTGCTTGTGAAATATTTACCCTCAGTATAAATAGACTGACGGCTGAAATGAGCTGTGGAGAAGTTCCAGGTACAGAAGCATGAAAAACAACAACATCGGCTGTTTTCTCTGAGAAGGTCGGGTTTCATGCAGGACGCTGCCTGAGGAGGAGAGACAACACCGAGGAGCAGGGAGGGTCCAGATCTGGTTCAGGTGGTGCATGACCCCACTACATAGCCAGTGCTCCCAGTCAGTGAGGGACCTCCACCCGGGATGTGGCTCCATCAGCTCCATGAGCAAAATGTAGGAAGGAGAAAAAGTTCAGTTTGGGTTTGTGAACAGATTAAATACACATGATTTCCTCACGGTACTGAAACCACTGAGGTGAGGTTCTGATCCAGTTTAGTCTTTTATAGGAGGGAAGTCACATGACTGACAAGTAGCTCAGTGATTGGACCGTTCTGCTGAAGTCATCACGTATCATCAGAGCTACCTGGACCCTGACCCGAACATTTCTATTTACAGCTCAACATCAAACTTTAAACTGTGTAGAAATAGGAACAGGAAGAAACGTGACAGGAAAACTGGAACACAAGCTAAAGTTAGAACGTGTACTTTTAAAATGAGTTAGATTACATCAGTTATTAGTGCTGGAGACCCGGCTGCTCATGTCCTGTCAGGGCTGAACCTTCTCCCTGATCCCTGATCATACACACATTCATTTTATTACTGTCCTCACTGACTGTTAGTTGACTTGTGCACACAGCACATGTTTCCCATCAACCTGGACCTGAGCTGCTGCTGATTTCTACATGTGTAGTTTAGTTTTTTTCAGGTCTGTCTTTTAAAAAGAGATCTTCATCTCAGTGTCACTAACTAACTTCTTATCATCATCTTAAGACAGAAACACAACATCCATCTGGGTTCAGTCCTGCAGTCATGTGGTGACTCACACGTCAACATGATTCAAATATTAATAAGAGAAGAATCTGCTGCTGATGATGATTCAGATTCTATTTTCACACAGCAAACAAACCAGAATGTGTTTAGTCAACACAGCGACTTAAATTAACCCGACAGGTCAAACGTGAAGTGTCCTCCTCTGTATTTGTCGTGTGTTGATGCTCAGACCTCCAGCTCCAGCTCCACCTGCTGGGTGGATGGAAACACCACAAAGTCAAAGACAGTATGTTCAAACTGAGACTTTACTGCAGTGAAGTAGTTTGAGACAAAAAGAAACGAGAGTCAAAGTGCGTCCAAACGTATCTTTAATAAAAAACAGTCAAAATGACCTTTTCCACAGAGTTGAATAGTTTTTATCTGATTTCATGGTAGAAACTATTTTTTCTGTGTGGAGTCAGTAAAGTGGAGACTAACAGGTTTACTCTGACACACTCTGTATGTTCTCGGTGTCTCCTCTTCCTCTGAACTCTTCCAGTTTCCTCTTCACGCTCCTGAACTGATCAAACACATTCTCACACTGATCCGTGAGCTCCGTGACGCAGCCGGCTGTGATCCAGCTGCGCAGCCTCTCCGTCATCAGAAGACTCGTGATCAGGCTGCTGAGAGTTTCTGTCTCAGCTTCTCTCTGCAGATCTTCACACAGCGCTGTGATGGTTTCCAGCTCGCTCTGCAGCACACTGACAATCTCCAGGAATTCTTTCATCTTCTTCACTTGCTCTTCTTCTGTCGTGACCAGTTTTGCTCTGATGACGATCACAGCAGCTGCTGCAGCTACGTAGCCTGCTGCTGCTGCTAGGGCTACGCTCCAACTTCCGGTGACCTGAGCTGTGAACGCTGCCACTGCTGCTGCCAGTACAACAGCTGCGGTCACAGTTCCCACGACGCTGCACTTCTCTGACCTGTCGTGCAAACGTTGCAGTTTAGCAGAAATGTCCTGCAGATCATCCACCACCTGCTGCATCCTGAGCTCATTGCTGTCACAGAGTTTGATGAACAAAGCAGCGTGATGAGAGATATCTGCAGGTAAATGAGAAAACTCAGAGTGACGTTCACAAGTTCGTCTCCTCCGGACACTGGAGTCCATTTTCACAGCGTTTGATGAGGTTGTGCTGAGCAGGTTCTAAAGTCTGCTGATGTTCTCTGGATGATTCTGTGAGAACACAAAGACACATCGTTCAGTGGTTTCCTCTCACATTCACAGAGAAATAACGTCTGTTCTTTATGAAGTGGTTTGGTCGCTCTTACCTGTTCAGGTGGAAACAGACGTGTGAGGCTGAACCGGCCGAGCAGTGCTGAGCACAGTGGGATGTTTGTAGTGAAAACATCACCTGCAGACTCCGCTGCTGATTGGTCAGGAAGCCGTTTCACCTGTAATATAGGAAACAGTTTAAAAACAGGGTCTCTGTTGTTTCCTCTCTTCAGGAAACTGGAGTTAAAAACAGAAAGTGTGTATGTGTGAACGCACCCCACACCGTGTCCACACCTGATCCTGAGGAGATGAATGAATGAATCTATAAAGTATCTCCTTAATTAGACAAGTGATTATGATTCTCTCTCACTAACAGCTTTAATTCCTCTGGCTCCAGTAGTTTAGCTGCAGATCCTCGTCCTTCATGAAGCCTCGTTAACGAGACAGAATGTGATCAACAGTACAACTGCTTTAGTTTCCACAGTAATCAGGTTACAGTCATGATAAACGGGGCTGTTACCTTGTGTGTTGTGTTACAGCAGCAGATTTTACTGGTGGAGGTGCTTTAAGTCCATAATGAAATCATCCTTAAAGATGAGATAAAGTTCACGTTAACATGTCAAACATGAAAAAACAAACAAACTGGAAAGTTCAGTTTCACAGACCGAAGTGAGAAAGTCACACGTGAGGTTTGTGTTACAACGTGCAGCGAATATCCAAAAACTGGTGTGGAGGTTTAATCTGATGATTTGATCTGATGATCTGATGATTTGATCCGATGATTTCATCTGATGATTTGATCCGATGATTTCATCTGATGATCCAATGATCTGATCTGATCTGATGATCTGATCCGATGATTTCATCTGATGATCCAATGATCTGATCTGATCTGATGATCTGATCCGATGATTTCATCTGATGATCCAATGATCTGATCTGATCTGATGATTTGATCCGATGATTTCATCTGATGATCCAATGATCTGATCTGATCTGATGATCTGATCCGATGATTTCATCTGATGATCCAATGATCTGATCTGATTATTTGATTTGATGATTTCATCTGATGAACTGATGATTTCATCCAATGATTTGATCTGATGATCTGATGATTTGATCCGATGATTTCTTCTGACAGTCTCTGAGTTAGTAAAATGTCTAAGTGGTTTTTATAGCAGCATCCTGTTGCACAGACGTCTTTGTTTCTGGTGGAGTGGAACTTTCACCTGAACTCGTCACACGTCATGAGCTCTGATTTCATCTCTTTGTCTCTGGTTGTTACCATGAAATCAGGTCAGTGTTTATGTGACTAACAGCAAAGTGGGACCAGTTCTACAGGCTCCACTAACCAGACTAACACACATTCCTTTAACGGTGGTTTTTAACATCGGTAACACACCCTAACTAACCTTAACGACTCCTAACTAACCCAAACGAACCCTAGCTAACCCTAACTAACCCTAACGAACCCTAACTAACCCTAACGAACCCTAACGAACCCCAACTTACCCCAACTAACCTTAACGACTCCTAACTAACCCTAACGAACCCTAACTAACCCTAACCCAGGTAGGGACCTGTTTACAATCCGAGACACTGAAACAGCGTAAATGACGTGTCGGTCTCTTCCTTTGGGGGTTCAAGTTGTTCTCTCATGTTTTCAAACTCTTCCAGAACCTTCCTACACTGATGAGCCACCTCTGTGACACGTCCAGCAGGTACAGATGTTCTCAGGTTCTCAGTCAGGGCGAACAGCTCCAGTATTTTAATTTCCAGTCTGATACATTTTAAGGCCTCAGCTCCGGCTGTTCCTCTCCGACGCTCTCCACATGCACTTTTTACATCTTCCAGGTTTCCGTTCAAAGACGAAACGATGGTCCTGAATTCATTCATTTTCTGTTCACATGCTTCTTCTGTCTGTTTTACAAACGCAGCAGCAGCAGCAACAAGTGCACCACAACAAACCAAAATTATCCAGTGAAACAGAACCTCTGCAGGATGAAGAACTTTACCTGACAATAGTTCAGCAACTGTTAATACAACAGCAGCAGTTAGTACAACAGCAGCTGCTGCAACATAAAGTTTGAACATCTGTACTATGTCATCTATGGAGTTCAGTCTGGGACCAGTGTTATGAAGCTCGTCTATGATCTGTCTCATCCTGGGTTTGTTGGTGTTCAACTGTCTGATGAAAGCAGCTGAATTTAGTGGACTAGAAAAAGCAGAAGGTCTCCTCGATGGACTGGATCCCATGTTTGGGGGGGGGGGGGCTGTGCAGGACCAGGTTTTACTGTGTGGTGACTGATGATGTCTGTGAATGGAAACAATGACAGAGAGATTTAGTACAGATTCAGTCTGACTATCTGTCTGTCTCTCTCTCTGTCTGTCTGTCTGACTATCTGTCTGTCTCTCTCTCTGTCTGTCTGTCTGACTATCTGTCTGTCTCTCTCTGTATATCTGTCTGTCTGACTATCTGTCTGTCTCTCTCTATATATCTGTCTGTCTGACTATCTGTCTGTCTCTCTCTATATATCTGTCTGTCTGACTATCTGTCTGTCTCTCTCTCTGTCTGTCTGTCTGACTATCTGTCTGTCTCTCTCTATATATCTGTCTGTCTGACTATCTGTCTGTCTCTCTCTCTGTCTGTCTGTCTGACTATCTGTCTGTCTCTCTCTCTGTCTGTCTGTCTGACTATCTGTCTGTCTCTCTCTCTGTCTGTCTGTCTGACTATCTGTCTGTCTCTCTCTCTGTCTGTCTGTCTGACTATCTGTCTGTCTCTCTCTCTGTCTGTCTGTCTGACTCACCCTCCTGAGTTTCTCGACTGTCGTAAATGTAGGTGAATGAGACTCTTTGTCTTTTCTATTCTTCTTCCCGTCGACTTTTTTTAATAAACCTTTATCAAATTCACACAGAAGCAGCAACATGGACGTTTATGGTTTGTGTTGAATTTTCTTTGAGACCATTTATTTTATATGATTCTTTACTCTGAGTTATGTTGTAATTTGCATTGATACCATCTGTTGTACTAACTGTACAGATGCAGTGTTGCCTTCAGGTCCTGTACTGTGTTGTAGGCGGCTCCCATCAGGTCACTCCTCCTAATTTCCATATGCAGTAAAGTAAACGTTGCAGTTTGTAAAAGTGTTTGACGTGAGCTCTGTCCTCAACAGAACCACCACAGGGAGACGACGGACATGTTGTTTGAGAGTGAGACGTACTTTACTGATCTGGCCTCATGGAAGCAGATCTGTCAAATGCAGCAGCAGGTAGTTGTTAGTCGTCGTTACCTGTGACACTGAGCCCGTCGGTCCCCTCTGTTGTCTCTCAGCAGTCGGATCAGGTGCTGGTGCCGGTAACAGAACCTTGTTCCTGATCAGCGGTACCATCCTCCAAAATCACATGCGACACACTGAATCCATCACAGAATGACTCAGACAGAACCAGAGCGACGTTTCCCTGTATGACTCACCTGACAAGGTGCAGGTTAATCATGTGACCAGCCTTTGTGTCCAATCGGTGCAGATGTAGTGAGTTGGTGCTGTTGGGCCTCACTGTTCTTTATTCTCAGCTATTCAACTCCAGTTTATCTTGAATTATTTGTTCTGTTTTCAGTCTAACTGGCAGAAACTCCACAGTCAAAGCATCAGGACAGTTTCACTTTCACACCCTGTGCAGACAGATCCGACTCGTCCTTTCTCAGATCTGCTGACAGGACCCGGTCTTCCTGAACGCGTTTCTCTTCCAGTAAACTGAACCAACAGCTCCACCTGCTGGGCGGAGGGAGTCAGCTCACTGGAGAAAACATCAACTTCCACTAAAGCAGAAAAAATACTTTCCAAGTGAAAGTTCAAAGTTCAGGATTTGACTGAAGAAAAGTACAAAAGCAAAAGAGAAGTACCATCAGGAAGACGTTTGTTGCTTTAAATACACAGATTAACACTTAAATCCTGGTCAAGTGTGAAAAACCAACCAGATCCACGTAGGACCGTGATCGTCTGTCCATGAACTGGACTCAGGAAGAGTTCAGCGTCTAACCCATGGCTCAGTCACAACTGTTTTCAGATCACAAATGTCCCAGATTTTTGGATGTTTAGCACTGTAAAGTGCCGTGAGATGACTTTCGTTATAAAAGTCCACAGTTACAAACCTGTCCAACAGCAGAAAAGGATCCAGACTGATCAATTAGAAAATTACAAACAGCCGATTCAAACCTGCAAAAAATGGAATTTCAGTTGTTTCAGGGCGTCTTTGTTCTCTATCTCACTCACATTTTGGTTCTTTAAAGCCGAGTTATACGTTAACTCTTGTCCTTTAACACCTGCAAAAGTTTAGTTCAGCTACAGAAACAGAACCAGGAGTCACACGTTTGTAGATTTAGTGATTTCCATTTACAGTATTTATTTACTATACTCCTAATGACACTTATACAATATATTATACATATACTTTTGGTTAATATTTTTTATTTTTTATATTTTTAAAGCTTGTGCATGAAACTCACCTGTTTGGAGTTTGGTTTTTCGTACTTGTTCCTCCAGAGGAAACTCAGATAAAAGACTTCCAACCCCATCTGTTAGATCACTACGGGGTTTTAAACTGTCCAAACATTCAGTCTATCAGGTATCACAGAGGGTTCACATTGTTCATTGTAAATACTGGGTTAAGAACTGTACAATGGAAGAAGGTCATGTGGTCTGATGAGTCCAGATTGACCCTGTTTCAGAGTGATGGAGCATGAGGTAAGAAGAGGTAAGGTGAAGTGATGCACCCATCAAGTCTAGTGTCTGCTGTACAAGCCTGTGGGGGCAGTGCTATGATCTGGGGTTGCTGCTGTTGGTCAGGTCCAGGTTCAGCAACATTATGAGTCCAAAGAACAAGGTCAGCTGACTACCTGAATATACTGAATGACCAGGTTGTTAATCAATGGAGCTTTTCTTCCCTGATTACACGGACATATTCCAAGATGATAATAGCAGGACTCAAGCTGTGAAACAGTGGTTCAGAGAGTAGCGCACATTATGTTCACACATGGGTTGGTCACCACAGAGTCCAGACCTGAACTCCACTGAGAATCGAGAACAATCGAGAGCAAAAGAATAAATGACGCCACTAATGATGCAATCAAAGCTAAAGTCAACAAAATATTAGAGTTTGTATGTTCAGTGTACGTTCTCTATTAAAATCAGCTGATCACCATGGATCACCACACCTGCCTGAATGTTGTCACAATGAAGATGCACCATGCTACACATGAAATGAAGTGTTTCAGTCTGATTGTTGAATCTTGTCAGGACCTGGGCCAGGTGTGGTAGATGACACACAGCAGTAAACACAAACTGCTTCATTTAATCATACATGGATCGTTTTAACACTTGAATAACTTTTATTGACACAACACTGGCAGCAGAGTGAACCGTACATCATCTTATTAATAATTCACTGATGTAAATCACAGGACTGATATCTACTCCCTGTCTCCACAATCTGAAATCAAATGTGCTGAGATCACGACGACAATAAATATTCAGAAAGTAAAATCAAATACTTTATCACCAGAATCACAGGAATGCTACTGGAAAGTGTTTAGTGCTGTTTTTAGAGGGAGGGGGCACAAAGTAGAGATACAGTGTGGCTGACACAGAGTAAACCGGCTCAAATATCATAAATACAAAGTCACGTCTTTCTCTATGTCATTAATAAACCCATATAATACAAAACTATATCATACATATGTACAGAGGAGTATCACTGAGGAAACGTGGGGAGGTCAGGGAGAGGGAGAACAGTCACTGAACTCAGGTCAGTTTTGTCCCAACCAGGAAGTTTGTTTTCTGCCGGCAGGATCTCTGCATCCACAGCAGAGCGAACGCTAAATGCTAACGATGGTCAGATGACCACACCTGTGTTTTTACCCGTTTCAACCCATTCACTACAAACGTCTGTACACACAAACTAACAAGCATTTAATGTGACTGACACCATTTTTCTCTAGATTCCACTCAAGCGCTGCTTTAGTTTGTACCAATCATCATAACAGTAACGTAGCTGAGTCGCTGCTGCTATTTTATGACGTTCAATTAAATATATTAGTCTACTAACAATAACAGTGTTTGGCCACCTGGGGGCAGAAGAACAGTCTGTCAACTATCACATGGTTCCTCGGGTTCTGTTCTTGGTCCTTTACATTCTTAATTAGAAGCTAAAATATAGTTTGTCCTTCTGTAGTTGTACATTTTCTTTATCTGACACATATAGAAAGTGATCCAACATCTGATCACTTGTGGGGTTCCTCGTGGATATTCAGGGTTTTAATTTACAAGCTCATAAGTAGGTTGTTTGTCAGCATCTTAAAACAGCTTGACTGTGAAATGACTCACATATGAACCTCTTTACCAAACATATTGAAACCAGCATTAAGTGATGTTTGTTCACTTGACAGCAGCAAAACAATCTGTAAACTCACGACTGTGACATTTCATCACGTTTTAAAGTAACATGATCATAATATAAAGTCTCATAAAGTAGTTTCTTTCTCATTCAATAATAAATGTTAGCAAACAGATGTCTACATCCACATCTGTCCAACACTGACCAACATGATCGACACACACTTAATACTTGGGATCTTTATATCTGGCTCTTTATATTTTCAACTTTCTTATGCATCAACTAAACCAAAAGGTACCGAGTTAAGTCGTTTACAGTATGAAATACTACTGTTCTGTGCTCAGCACAGATGACTGAAGTTAATCTCAATTCGTTGTGTTTTGAATTGAATTTGATTCTGTGGTAAAATAAATCCAGAGCTGCCTGGAAGTAAAAAAGACACAATCTAAGGTCTAAAACACAAACACTTAGGAAAATTACCATTAAAAGCATTAAGTTTGTAATAAATGGATTGAGACACACAAATACACAGGTATGGTCCTTTAAAGGTCACTTCTCTTCTTCATACTTATGTGTATTTACAGCTGAATTAGTAGGAAAATTAAACTTCTGCCATGGCAGTGATTAAAAATGGCACATCAGGAACCATTTCATCTTTAAACGCAGTATGGACAAAGTGTTTGAACTCTGCTGTGAATTCAGTTCATATGTTAATGAAACAGTGACAGTTAAATAAATCCACAATGATAAAGACAAAGAACAAAAATATAAATAAAATAAACCTTCAAGGAGCTTCATGAGACCTCTCTGTAAAGTGACTTGTCGGACATGCAGCTGCTGCAGATTCATGTGCATGCTCAGTTACAGAGCGACTCCTGCCATCATGACATGCAGCTCAAACTGGAAATTCAGCCGAGGAATCTGGTTTAAATACTAAGATCTGTCAGAGTTTGCATTCACATGAGAGGATTTATGTAACTCTAGTTAACGTTCCTTCATTGACCTGCAGCTGAGCCGTACACTAAAACTGGTGCAATATGAAAATGTTTCCAGGGGATGGAGCCGCATTGACACACGTGACCTGTAGTTTAAGTTACCGTGCATGCTGGGAAACGGGGAAACAGCCAGTGTGCTGTGAGGTGGAGGTCATGTGGTACATTCAGGTGGATGTGCAGACAGTGATGTTCATGTGCGTTCCAGTTTCTGGCTCCTTCAGATTTCTCCTCCCAGTTAGACGTCATCAAATATTCGGCTCCGAGACGAAGACATGGACAGATATCGTCCTCCTGAATGTCTGCAAGACAAAACAAAGTCCGTAACTGAAGCCAACCCCGGTCTGAACCCAATGAAGTCATCACAGTGTGTACCAAACTGGAGGAAGTTCTGGTTACCTGCCATGTTCTGCGTCCAGAGGATCATCTGTCAGAGCGTCAGCATTAAAGTCTAAAGGTTCAGCGTCCTGCAGCAGCTCGATGCAGTCCCTCTCTGTTCGTCCCCCTGAGCGAGAGTATTTCGCCTCTGTTCAACAAACGACAGCAGACATCATCTCTGTCATTAACCACTCGTTAATTTCAAATGACTTCATCGTGGCTCATGCAGCTTTAAATTTACTTTATTTTGCTGTATTACGTAAAACGGTGCTAAACAATCTGCTGCTGTTTGACTCACGTCTGTTGTTGCTGGAGTTCACAGTGTCTGAGTAACTGGTCTCCTTCATCTCATGACTGCTCCTGTTCCTCGCAGTGTAGTCTTCTCTCTGGTTTCCGTAACGCTCCTTCCACTCCTGCAACACACAGCACATATGTGTTGGAGTGATATTGACCCCTTCTGACAGTTTCAACAGTGGAATATCAAATATTAACATTTTCTAACATTAAATTACAAAGGAGAGTGACTGATTTCTATGTGAATGATGTATTGGAAGAAGAAAGAGACGTTGAGACTCACTCTGCGTCTGTTCTCTCCGTCTTCAATCCTCTGTCGCTTCCTTTTCTCTGTAAAAACAAACACACAGCTTTACCAGCACAGTTTACAGACAACATGTTCTTGCACCACTGTGACTGCTGTCTGTGTTACCGCGTCGGATCAGCTCCTTCCCCTCGTCAATCAGGTCAGAGGTCATTTCATTATCACCCATGAACTGCTGGAAGCCCAGAAGGTTGAGACAGCGAGTGCCCAAACTGAAGAATAGAAGAATAAACAGCACAAATCGGTAACTGTTTGTAGATGTTGTTTAAAGTTTCACATTAATCCAAAACAATCCTGTGTCTCCCTCCATCACCAACCTGTGCAGTTTCAGAAAGCTCAGCTTTTCACAGCTGTCTTTAATCCCTCATCTGTTTTTAACATGTTCACTGCTCTGATGAGAGATCAGTCACCCATCTCTGGGCTTGCAGCAGAGCTGCCACTTAAACCATGTCTCACCTGAAGTAGGTGGCGATGCAGAGGATAACAATTAGCATGGGGTAGTAGATGTAGAAGCCATTAGCGATAAAGGAGAGAACACGCATCGATCCCATGATCTGAAAAACAAAAACAAGTCAGACAAGCTGGTTCTGACACAGGACGCTGTACAGGATGTTTCAGTTTGTTAGTGTAAGTTACTAAAGGTGATTTACAGAGGTATATGCAGTCTGTTCCTTCTGCTGGTGAGAGATGGCAGAGTCCATGTGGATCAAACCCAGGAAGTTTAGACACAGTGGGGGAGTTAAACGACAGAACAACCTGTGCGATCGAAGTATAAAGTATTTTACCATGTGTTCTGCACCTGTTCACATCCACTTGTCACTTGTTTCATGCTCTCAGAGTCTGAGCAAGATCCAAATGAGACTTTGCTTACCTAAACAGACTATTGCTATTCTGACATTTATCATGAGACGTCTGTTACTGTTTAATGGAAGAACTCCCCACTCTCCACTATTTTGTTGGATTTTACATTTATATCACCCTGAATATCCTGACACAACATAACAAATTTAAAAATTGCAAAGTAATTCCTGACACCTACATGCCGCTGAACTGGAGGCTGTAAGCATCAGTCTGGTGATGTGAGGCCAGGTAGTAGTAGTTAAAGACCCGGATACGAAACACAGTGGAGTAAACGCAGGTACACAGGAAGAAGATTGTGATGAAGCACGCCATCTGGTGGAGAAACATGGCATCAATCACTAGTTAGATAGATGATGGTTTAGCACAAACGTATATTTCTGGAACTTCAAAGGAAACTAAATCCATCTAGATTCTCAAATGCTCACTAATCAGAATATCTCACCTCAATGTACAGGTAGTTGTAGTCTCTCTCAGCGAGCTGGATGAACACAGCGAACAGAGAGAGGACAGGTCGGGTACTGAAGAAGGTGCACTCAGACCAGACCACAGCCACGCTGAACAGGGTCAGGACCACTGACAGCACTCTGTAAAACCAGCGCCTCAGGAGACACTCCCAGTACCACTCTGTTAGACCACACACACACACACACACACACACACACACACACACACACACACACAGGATGTGATGCTGAGTCTCAAAGGTACTGAGGCAGAGCTGATCTCTAATTTCTCCATCGAAAACCTGTGTGCTCAGACCCACCTACAGTCGGCGTGTAGATGTATCTGCTGAACCACCCGGTCGGTTCAGACGACGGGAAGCTGTGGACAAACTGGTGAGTTGAACTGGTCTCGTTCTTGGCTACGTCCTCCAGGTGGATGGCCTCTTGCAGGAGGATCTGCCACTGGACACGGGTCCTGTTGTGTCTCTGAACAGCGTAGATCACCTGCATGCATAGAAACACATCAAGGAAAGGTACAGCAGCACTGGCTCTGTGGAAACTCGATGAACATCAACATTTCTTAGATAAACGTGCTTTTTCTACTGTCATGTGCAAACAAGTTAACATTAATACATTAAACTAATATATTTTATTTAGCAAATGTTAAACACAAACTGTTAAACTAAACTATCAAAAAGACATGTAGGTCAGAGAGTGCAGTCTCAATTCCTTTATCACAGTAACCAGAACATCTCAGAGCTTTGTCAGGTTTCATCAATTCGTCACTAGTGGTGTAGAAAATCCCCACACCAGTGTCAGATGGTCGAAACTGAGAAAATGTGGTTTAAATCAAGTGACATTGTCAGGTTTTAAAATAGAACCCCTAATTGGGCAAACTAACATAATCATGAATAAAAGAGCTTTAATTCTGTCACAGTGAGTTTATAAAGACCTTTTTCACTTTTACGTGTAAATGTGCTACCAACATGTTTTAATCTGCTTAAAAAGCACAATCAAATCTAAACTAGTTTAGGGAAGAAGAACAGCTTCAGTAGATACCTGAACCACGATGAAGACCCAGTGTCATCATCTCACCTGTTTATGAAGCTTCACCAGACTCTTCTCACTGGGATAAGTGTTTTGTTTGTCGTCAAAGTCCTCGTAGTCGTCCATGTTCCTGCCCATCTTCTCCTGGTAATCCACCGGGCACTGACGGGAACAGTCACATTAACGCTGATATAACCCCTCCTGAAGCTGAGTGTTGATGTTAAAGTTGTGTCAACTCACCTTCCTGAGAATTGTATCGATGAACTTCCTCAGTGGATGGTTGTACTTGATGGATTCACTGACTTTTCTCACCTCCTGCAGCAAAACGCACTTCACAGTAAAAACCCAGACATTAAGTTAAACTCTCTAACTCAGGGGTGTCAAACGTACGGCCCTTGGCCGTACTTGGCCGATGTCTTGGTGAGGCAGAGCTTCAGCGGGCCTCCCTTCCCCTTGTAGTGTGTCAGCGACAACCCTACCCCCATCTGCCCCCACCCCGACATGTGCCGCTAACGACCGTCTTTACAAATAAAAGCAGAGGGGGCCAGGTACAGCGGGCTGGTCATTTGACCACACTGTCGGGCTCCTAGGTGGATCCGAAAAGTCAGTAGTCCTAGTGTTAAGTTTGTAAGATGTGGGGGGTCAATTTCAGTTTTGAGAATTATTACACATGTAGAAAAAATAATTCCTATATGTTAAGTTAATTTAATGTTGAAGTGCAATAGGCTACCATATTTTTCAAATCTAAATACCTGTGACTTTTGTGTTTTCTACCTTTTGTGCAATCACTGTGATCAGTTGTAATGCACACATGTAAATGATAAACTGAAGCAAACTGCATGTTTTTCTTGGGAAATCTGACTTTCTTCATAACGTGTTTTGTAATAGGATAGTTCATTAAATAAAAAAAAATATCCTAATGTAATTGTACTTCTTTCCACTAAAACAAAGGGGAAAACATGAATTTATTGTTATTTATAGCTATGATGAGCTTTGCTTCGATTTTAATGGTCCGGCCCACTTGACATCAAATTATACTGTATGTGGCCCCTGAACTAAAATGAGTTTGACACCCCTGCTCTAACTACTACAGTAACGTCTGCAGCTTGACCCCCACCTCCATGACGTCCTCCAGGTTCTCCTCTGCGTCTGCCTTCTCCGTCATCAGTTTAGATGCCTTAAAGTACGTCTTGATGAGTAAGTGTCCGTGTCGTGAAGCGTTCCAGTAGGAGCGAGGGATTTCCACCAGACCGTAGCCAAGCAGCAGCACCAGCAGGAACAGGCCCCAGGTGTTAGCGGCTGTGATCCCGATGGTCTGCAGCTCGTACCTGAGGCACACAGAGAGGAGAGCACCAGGGAACTGTCACACACAGGGAGTAAGAGGGGTTCTCCCCTTTACTTTAGTTTTAATTGATGCTGTGTGGACTATGAATTAACTTGTTGATAACCTGGAATTTATCAAACTGACATCATGTGGTTAGTTATCAGAAAGTGGCCGTGGGTTCCTGCAACACATAATAAAACTGAGAGCTGGTTTAGGGCAGAGCAGTCTACTACAAACCCCAGAGTTAGTGGTTCGATCCCCAGGACTCCTGGCTACTTGTTGAGGTGTCCTTGGACAAAGCACCAATATGTACTGTCGGAACTGTATATCATTTAAAGACCCGATCACACAGGTCATCTGCTGTACTCATGTTTCCTGTGTCAGAGAACATCAGTGTGCTATTCAACAGAAACCTAAACAGAAAATATATGAACGATAATATAGTGAAACATGGTAAAGCAGGCTGATAGCTGGTTTAGGGAGCTTTAAAATTTCCTCACAACAGCTCTTTATTAGCTCATGTTACAGTAAAACTGTTTTAATTAGTGCTGCAGTGGTTGTTTGTCAGGAAACTTGTGACACTTCCTGATGAAATAAAGTTGAACTTGTCTGATCACTGAAAAGTGAAGAGGAGGAAGATGCAGTAGCAGGTTTGTGCGCCTCCCTCTTTACTTCCTTATATTCTGTCTCTACTTACAAACACAAAAACATGCAGCTGATCTTCATCTGTTACTGGTGGACATAGAATTCAGACAGTTTTCCCTCTTGTATTTTACTTATTACAACTTTTGCATGCTCAGTGATTTAACAATATCAACGGTCTTTAATTCCTTATTTGCCCACAGAACGGTCCACTCACCATGAGAGGTGCCACTCAGGATGAACAGCTACATAAATGAGCAGAGAGCCAAAGATGAGCAGGTAGGTCCCATAATATATCGCATTTTCTATCAGGGCTGTTTTAATTTTGCCAGTGATGGAAAAGCCTCCGGAGCGAGCATACGACTGCATGAAGGGCAGCAGCAGCCTGAAAACAAACCACAGTCAAACAAAGGTTAACAAACTGCAGCAACTTCATGATGCTGATGTTTCATGCTGCAGAGTCACACTGACCATGTGAGACACTGGGACGTCCAGTACACCACTCTCCAGAACACAGGCATGATGCGTTTAGGAATGTAGCTCCACGGCTTATAGCATGGCGTTGGTACACTGTGAGAAAGACAATAAGCAGTAAAACACTACAAAGTTAGATTATTAACAGACAGAAGCTGCATTCATAGGTCTTCTCACAGTGAGTATGTAGTAGTAGTAGTAGTAGTGTGAGCTATGAACAGCTGAAGTCTTTAAATTTAATCAAAGAGAAGTACATTGTAACCCAGCCGTTTCTAGGCTGTCCTTTTTCAGCCGTTTATGTCGGAAATCTCACGAGGTTTCTCACTGGGTTTGCCGCGAGATTTTGCGGGACTTCCGGTTATTTAAATATGGCGGCGCTTCATTGTTGCGACGTGGAGTGAGAAAGTTTGGAGCTGGCTGGAGATGGCTCAGGCCATTCGCAAACACACCTTGTTTGTGCTGTATGAGGTATAATGCAACCGGGAACTGGCCAGGTTTCTTATCCTAGCCCAGGAATCGAATCCTTTCCTATTATTATAAGATGGCGAGCTACCACTAGGCCTTGGGCCTGAAGAACCAGCCCAGGAGAGCTGACAGCCATACATCTGCCAGTGCGGTAGGAGGCGCTGTTGCCTGCTCTCCCAATTGTGTCTTATTTCCTCCAGAGGCTTATCCAGTCTCTGTGCCATGGACTTCTGCCCAGGTGGGCTAATGGACTGATTATTTTATTGGCGTTGATTGCTTTTGTAAATATTGTAAATATCAATACATTCACCTATATGCACTCTACTTCTGTGTCTGTGTGTGTTTCAAATCACGATCCAAATCCTCCCAGAGCCGAACCTGTAGATCTTTTGAACTGGCCCATTCAGATCTGTGCTTGCACACCACGTGGCATCTGCTGTGTAGGCATATGCTACAACATTCTTTGATTCATTTCATTTTTATTTGCCAACTGTCATCTGACAGGAAATTCAGTTTGGACTCGATGTAAGAGGAAGTATTTTTAGATTATCTTAGTGGTTGTATGAAGGTTGGTTCCCTGCACCATGATGTGACAAAAGATATTTTACCAACTGATCTGACACTGATGGAAACAATCGTCAGCTACTTTACATGTCATCTCGCTGCTTGTTTTAGCTCCTGCAGCTGAGGTTTTTATTTTAATGAGACAACATTAATTCCAGACATACTGCAGTGTTTTATCAGGGAGATGTTACCTGAAATAAAGTTTCCCTCCTCTGACATCAAGACTTTTTTAGTCATTCTAATATCAGACAGTATCACACGGCACAGACACTTTTATCTGGTAACTACTCAGCGACAGCAGCAGTCATGTAAACAGAAACCTGGTTGATGTAATCTAATAGATTTCCCCTGGAGAACACCAATTTCTCTGAAAGTTTCTCACTGTCTTTTCACAAGGAGACGTGTGCAGGACAGAAGTCAGTTAGTGGAGGATGAGTTTAAATTTACTGAAGTAAGCTGGTTGAAATCACTTGTACTGATCAACTTCCTGAAGAAACCCTGAACACTAATCTGTAACTTAGAGTTAACACCATGGCCCATTCTTTGCTCTTTATAACTGGGTTTCCTTGGGGTTTAGCACCACACTGAACAGCTGCAATGAGGAACCCAAAGTGGTTCTATCAGATCACTTTTAGTGTACTGAGCTGTGTACAGGGTCAGGGATAATTTAATAAGCTGTTACCTTTTAGTGGGAGGAACAGATGTGTTTGCTGCTGAGTGATTGAATGGTAACGGGCTGACAGTGGAAACAGAAACAAGCTTCTCGTGATCCTTCTCACACTGCCTGTAGATGGTCTGTAAGGACACGATAAACACACAGTTCAGGATTTTGTATTTTAGTTTAAACCTGTAGAACAGACTTCTGTCTCCACCAAGTCCTGACCGAGCTGACATCCAGAGGTAAGATGAAGACGATGAGGAAGCACAGGTACCAGGCCAGCAGCGTGCCAAACAGCACCATGCGCTGCTGTTTCTTGAAGTCTCCATATCTGTGCAGCAGGAACAACGCCAAGAAAAACACCACCACGATCTCAATCCCCAGAGCAGCTCCACTCATCCTGCTGCGCTCCTCTCAGCAGCTCGACACAAACCTGCAAGACATGACAAGACAGTCAGTGTTTAATGATTTAAAATGACACATCACATACCTCCGTGTACACTGAAACAGGTTTTTGCTTTCTGTAATCATTCCTCTCGTTCATCCTGGCTGTTAAGAAGCAGTAGCTGATTTTTTTGTTCAATAATCCCTTTATTTCCTGGACTTTTTCCAACAAGTTAGTCTGAGTGAATTTGAACTATGTAATTAGTGCAGGAGACACAGCGACACTGTAAATATAGTCAAACTTCTGTGTGAATCCTCACCTGTACACGATGAACACATCTAGAAGAAGGATCCTGTTTCCACCAGCATATCTTTGCTTTGTTGCACAGTTTTCTAGTTTTCAGTGTCTGCGTTGTGCCTATCTGTGCAACTCGGCTTAGATCACTACTGTCCTCCAATTCTATTGATTATCTTAGTTTACTGGGAGGTCATGAGCTGATTTTCAAACTGCAAACCACTGTGCTCTTTAACTTTTAGTATGAAAGTATGTACTTTCATGTCAGTGTCTTCTGAGCTGCAGTGGAGGAACACGAGTAACACAAAGAGGAAACGTCTTCCTAAAACACTGTAATAGTGAAACATTAATTAGTCTAACACAGACCGCCAGCACCTTTATTTGCTTTAGATAAACTTCTTTCTAAGTCAGTTTATGTTTGACTGCAAAAACGACTGTGACCTCTGAAGCCCCACACTGAAATGATAGCAGAAGCTGCAGACAGGACATTCTGGTCGTCCTGGGTTGACTCTGTGATTAAAAATC
The DNA here is from genome assembly GCF_900324465.2 of Anabas testudineus. NCBI lineage: Eukaryota > Metazoa > Chordata > Actinopteri > Anabantiformes > Anabantidae > Anabas > Anabas testudineus. The sequence goes on from NC_046621.1 coordinate 537,604, forward strand.
TAATAATAAACCTTTCAGTATTACTGCCTGATGAAAACCAGCTGACTACACTGATGAGAGGTGTTGTTGAGACAACATATCCTTCATCCATAAACTGCTGCAATATATAACATAATGACTACCTTCATATCACAGACTCTCCACAGACGTGGGACTCTCCAACAGAAACTCCTGACCTGCAAACCCTGAAAGGGTCTTTTGTATTATTCCGGGGGGGTGGGGACACTCTGCTCTATTACTACAGGAAAACACAATGAGTAATTAGGTTTAAGTAGTACTGATGCTTTTGTGGTCCTCATCTGACTGCTTTAAAACTTTCTGCCACAGAAATGCTGAATAAATGTGGGTCTGGCAGATTGAAATAACAGCTAGATATCAAATATGACACTGATGAACTTATTTATAAGTACATTTTAAAGATCTATGTAGGACAAAGAGCAGTCTGTTTAAATATTTCTAGTAACAACATGCTCCAGCACTTGAATTCATGTGGAGAGATGCTGTAAAAAGCTTATGTGATCCAGAGAAATTCTCCTCTAAAGGTTTCTGACCGACACTCGTCTCAGTTATTTCTGCTTGACTGGTCAGTTTTGTTCGGTTCTTTTGTTTTAGGTTCATAATGACTAATAGCTGCAGAGCTGCGTGGACAGTAGCACAGAGAGGACTGATTAGACTCTCATGGTACAGCTGGTTTGGTTGATTCCCACAAGTCAAACCTTTGATAATTGATCAAGTCTTTTAGAAAAACATAATCTAAACCATTTGTTGAGTCAGATAGGTCATAAGTCTTCTGGTTCCAGCTTCTCAGATGTGACCATTAATAGCTCAAATCGGAGGAGAACAGTTTCCCACCGTGTAAAAGCTGAATTATGAGCTGACAGGTCTGAGCAAACACTGGCTCTGTGTTGTTCCACGTAACCATAGAAATAAGCCCGATAGGCAGTTTAACGCGTTTAACAGTGCACTGAGGGGGAAATTAAAGGTTAGTTATCCATCAAACGCTGTGACATTTGTATGTTTGATAGGATATATTCAGATATAAGCACTTAGCTCCCCTCCGCCCTGACAACCACTACACTAACGTCAGCTAACATCACAGCGGCTAACGTTAACGCTAGCTAGCTGACGCTGGTTAATGTTAACGTGAGCTGACGTGTTGACTCTTACCGTTTATTGTTTGTCAGATTTCTCTCCTGTCAGTGGAAAATGAGCCGTTCAGTGTCGCCTCCGGACTGTGTGGTACTATTCCGCTGTGTTTACCATAGAAATCCGCCGTTTCCTGACTTGTTAGCCGAGCAGCATCTGTCACATCCTGGTTTCTACCAGGTGGAATAAGTGGAGTGGACGGTGACGTCAGAGGCAGGCGACTCTCTGCGCATGCGTATCACCTCGCACCGTCCGCACCTTCTATTCTTGTCCTTGCCTGTTAGTGCTGCTGCTACAGGACGTTTTATCACTGTTTCCTCCTCATCACTGTTTCCTCCTCATCACTGTTTCCTCCTCATCACTGTTTTCCTCCTCATCACTGTTTTCCTCCTCATCACTGTTTTCTCCTCATCACTGTTTCCTCCTCATCACTGTTTACTCCTCATCACTGTTTCCTCCTCATCACTGTTTTCTCCTCATCACTGTTTTCCTCCTCATCACTGTTTCCTCCTCATCACTGTTTCCTCCTCATCCCTGTTTTCCTCCTCATCACTGTTTCCTCCTCATCACTGTTTCCTCCTCATCACTGTTTCCTCCTCATCACTGTTTCCTCCTCATCACTGTTTTCCTCCTCATCACTGTTTACTCCTCATCCCTGTTTCCTCCTCATCCCTGTTTTCCTCCTCATCACTGTTTCCTCCTCATCACTGTTTACTCCTCATCCCTGTTTACTCCTCATCCCTGTTTTCCTCCTCATCACTGTTTTCTCCTCATCACTGTTTTCCTCCTCATCACTGTTTCCTCCTCATCACTGTTTCCTCCTCATCCCTGTTTTCCTCCTCATCACTGTTTCCTCCTCATCACTGTTTACTCCTCATCCCTGTTTTACTCCTCATCACTGTTTCCTCCTCATCACTGTTTTCCTCCTCATCACTGTTTCCTCCTCATCACTGTTTCCTCCTCATCCCTGTTTTCCTCCTCATCACTGTTTCCTCTCCTCATCACTGTTTTCTCCTCATCACTGTTTCCTCCTCATCACTGTTTACTCCTCATCACTGTTTCCTCCTCATCACTGTTTTCCTCCTCATCACTGTTTTCCTCCTCATCACTGTTTTCCTCCTCATCACTGTTTTCCTCCTCATCACTGTTTCCTCCTCATCACTGTTTTCCTCCTCATCACTGTTTTACTCCTCATCACTGTTTTCTCCTCATCACTGTTTTCTCCTCATCACTGTTTACTCCTCATCACTGTTTTCCTCCTCATCACTGTTTTCCTCCTCATCACTGTTTTCCTCCTCATCACTGTTTCCTCCTCATCACTGTTTCCTCCTCATCACTGTTTTCCTCCTCATCACTGTTTTCCTCCTCATCACTGTTTTCCTCCTCATCACTGTTTCCTCCTCATCACTGTTTTCCTCCTCATCACTGTTTTCCTCCTCATCACTGTTTTCCTCCTCATCACTGTTTCCTCCTCATCACTGTTTTCCTCCTCATCACTGTTTTCCTCCTCATCACTGTTTCCTCCTCATCACTGTTTTCCTCCTCATCACTGCCCTCTGCAGGGCGACAGGATGAAGAGATGGTTCCTGTGATCACAGCTCATGATGTTGGAAACAGACCTGATGGGTGCAGCAGCTGAACAACGGTCTGGCCAAACATTGAACAGGAAAACACAAAACTACATCCTACATCTGATAATCTATTATAGCACATTTAATGACTACAAATGGAATGTTGCTTGCAGTTGTTTAGATTTCTTTTCTTGCATTACCCACTGCTCATTTTGCATCTCTGGGGTTGTATTTTATCTCTTTCTGGTCATTTTGCATTTCTTTTTGGGTACTTTATGGTCAAATCTGAAGTTGAGGAGAGAAATAATATTTTCCTTCCACCTGTAGCGAGAGCACAGAGGACATCAACATTTCCCACAGCATTTAAAACATGTTAAGAATTTGTCATTGCCGACAGTTTTTTGTAATACTCTGCAGTAAAATAGACAGTTCTAAATGCTGAAGAAGCCAATGGGAGTCATGTTTAAAATTCTCAGTACAGTGCCTGAGCACTTCATGACACACCCGCACGTACAGTGTGTTTACAGTCACCGGGTCTGAGCAGCAGCAGGGCGGATCAATAGGTAGTGATCAGATACTGCTGTGATCAGTGGGTGAGGCAGCTCTGCATTCAGAATCAAGCACAGTTTAGAATGACAAAAGGGCCAGAGCAGTGGGGGTGGGAAGCAGTTAGGACACAATACATGATTATCATCAGGTACCAATTGTTATACTGGGACCACAGAGCAGTTAATCTGATCAGCAGGGCACAGTAAATAGCACACTTAGAGTGCTTCTGTGTTGGTTGAAATGTTGCTTAAATAGCAGCTTTTACTTCACTTATTTTACTTCAACTTATCTTTTAATTAAAATTAAAATAATATCATTGTTGTGGTGACTACTGTTCAGCCATATAAGGTCACAGTTTGTCCGGTTTTAATACTATCACACCACTGGTCAATATCTTCTATTTCAGAACGTACAGATGAGTTCCCGTCTGTGATAAACACAACAGACTGTGCAGCTCTGATCGACCCACGATTAATGTTTTACTCCTGCTGCTGGTTTCAGCCAGACTGATGAAGAAAGTGTCTATTTTCAGGTCACAGGCCCCACACATGGTGGTGCATGCAGGGAAAGGCCTTATCAGAGGCCTCACATATTACTTGGCATAAACTTGCTCTTTCTCCACTTGAACTCCATCATTCAGTAGGTTTGTCCCCGAGTAAATATTTACATGATCATCCTGCCAAAAACCTGGCAGCTCATTTCATAAGTTTGCAGCATACTTACCAAAGTCAGTAGAGTCCAAAATAAACTCTTCCTCCACTGATGCATCTGCATAATTTGATATCATGCTGCAAACTGCTCCAGCAGTATTTGCTTTATGTCTTTCTGTTGTGTTATATAAGTGTTTGCTGCGATTAAAAGCACAGACATTATTCAATAATGTTTTCAGAACTGTGAGGTCACAGTTTTTTCCAGCTGCATGTTTGCAAAGATACAGAAAGCACGAGCATGTAGAGCAAACAGGGGAGCAGATGAAAGGAAATCTGATACTAATGTCTGTCATGATAATCATGTGTTTTTATGCCAATGCTGTTGAAATCTGAATTTGGATGAGTTGCATGCAACTACAGTACCTTCCTCATTCAAGGTGAAGACACTGAGGTAAGATTAATTAATCATATTAATAACGATTATTTTGACCAAGTCCTGTTTGGTTGTTTGTCTGTGGCTGAGTTTCACTGTGGCACGTTGTGTGCTCCCACGCTCCCCCACCTCACAAAAAAAACCACAGAGACTAATTAGTGTTTCTGTTGGATCTGCATATTTACTATGGACCTGTTCTCCTGTTTTCTAGTGGTCCTGAAGAGATGTCACAGCTTGTACAGTAACCTGTGTATTTACTCGCTGTCAGCTGTTTTCATCAGTTCTTTGTGTGGACACACTGTCTCTGTGGGGGAGGAGCAGGTTCAGCCTGCTCGTTTCTCCACTTTCAGATCAATCCTGGGGTCCCTGGCTCCTGAATTAGAACAAAGCCAACTGCAGTTATTGATTAATCCTGCATGCAACCAGCTTTTTCCACATCACCATAGGCTAAATTCAACATATAGACAACAGTGGTGGCTCTGAAACTATGATTCCTGTTCATTGTCAGGTGTTTTTTCAATAATATCGTCTCAGACAGCACACACGGCATCAGGTTCTCAACACTAACCGGTTTTTATTCTCTGTCATTTTTATAAACACAGAAGTACGGTTTAGTTTTTATTTCCTGGTACTAATGACTGATTGGAGGTTAACTGGAGCCTCTAAGGCTGCGTTCACATCACACGTCTTAAAGCTTCATTCATCTGATCTTGTTGTGTTGACGTTCGTCAGTGACATAGATCTGCCACCATTCAGCTCCTAAACAGAATGAAAATTGAAATGTGGGCAGCACGAGAACCATAATAACAACAATAACATGTGCGATGGTCAGATCAGGTCCCTCAGAAACGGACGGTTACGTTATGTTCTCTCCACTTTGACTTGAAACGAAGTGTCCTGGTGTCTCCACTGACCCCTCACTGTTGTCGTTCTCCTCTGTGTTTATTTTTACCGGCTGTGAGGAGCCGACACTGAATGATGACGACAGGCGATCAGTGCAGAAGAGTTAAAAAAACCACATGAATCTTGATCTGACCGTTCTGACAGAGGTCGCAGAGCCACAGATCAGATATGAAGAAATCTGATATAATTTGTTCACACTGGAGATAAATGGCTCTGATCTGATTCAATAATTTGGATCACTCCAGCTGTAAGGTGAACGTAAAACATTCTTACCATCACCTTATTTGTTCTTTGAGTCATTTCTCTGCCTCTCTCCGTTTTTCAGTGCTGTGTTTGTTGTAGACGTGTCAGCGGATGAGTTTGTAATTTGAGAGCACAGAGGTCAAACAGGCAAATTCCAGCAGCTATAATTATTCACTTCATGTCACAATATGTGTGATTGTAGATCGTTTTTGTAGTGTGAATAAATCCACACATTTTAGGCTAAGGGTTTAAGCTTGATGTATTTTAATCATATACTTTTAGCCTAAATAAGTCACAATTATGTATTTTAATCTCAAACTGGTATATTTATAATGTTCTAAATTATGAGATAAAGTAAAGGAATCATACAAAGACAATAGTGGTTGAATTAAAGTCAGCATGTTGAGAGACTAAATTAAGACTTTGGGATTTTAATTTGGATCATTTTAATCACATAAAACTGGAATGTGATTGATTTTCCTCCATATATCATTTGGAAACAGTTTTCCAAAGGACTGATTTTGTGTATTGTTTCCTCTCACCCCAACCTGTTGAGGCAGATGGCCGCCCACCCTGAGCCCGGTTCTGCTGCAGGTTGAGTTTTTCCTCTCCACTGTCTCCTGGTGCTGCTCAGTGGGGTTGTTGGGCTACCTGTGTTTTTTGTTTCGTATGTGAAAGTGTTCTATAAATAAAGTATTATTATTAGAATTAGGTGGAAATGTTGACTTAGTATCTCACACTTAAATTAGGAAACTTTGACAGAACCTTAGTTATAAACTAACTGAATGAGTCTTAGACTCAACAAGCAGAATGACAGAATCAGACGTGTGATAAAAATTTTATTTTAATTAAAATAAAAACACTATAACCGGCCCTGACCACGCCCCCTCAGCCTGCTGTCGATCATTCCGCCGGCGCGCTCTCTGATTGGCTGAGGGCCGCTGTTCACGTGAACCCGGTGTGGGCTTTGAAGCCACGAGAGGACCCCGCAGCCGCGAGCCCACAGTGAGCGGAGAGCAGCTCGTGCTCAGGTGTTCGGGACACGTCACGACGGAACGCGATGACCTCCTACTAAAAACTGCTGCGTCACGTCCAATGATTGTGAGCACCTGTCCCAGGTAACGTGGTTAGCGGGAAGGGGGGGGGGGGGGGCACCGGGGACGGTCGGAAAGAGTTCCTGAGAGCGAGCTGCACGAACGGCTCCGTGGTACGGGGGCGGCTGGAGTGGACGCAGCAGGAGAAGCTGCAGGTGGAGCTGCAGGTGTAGGAGAAGCTGCAGGTGTAGGAGAAGCTGCAAGTGAAGCTGCAGGTGGAGCTGCAGGTGTAGGTGTAGGAGAAGCTGCAAGTGAAGCTGCAGGTGTAGGAGAAGCTGCAGAGCCGCTATCAACACGGGAAATAACGGAACACAGGTGGCAGTGAAGCGTCCTCAGTGTGGGGGGGTGGGGGCAGAACTTTGTCAGTGTGAAGAGAGCAGAGGTTTTATCACATGAAGCCTTCAGTCCTCAGTTGATTCAGCTGAAACAGGACTGAAGAGTCCGGCAGCTGCTCGTCCTCATCATGGGGGGGGGGCAGAGTTATAATTCTCTTAATGTGCAGCAGGGGTCCTCAAGCCGGACCTCCTCAGTCTGGTCCTCCTCAGTCTGGTCCTCCTCAGGCTGGACCTACTCAGTCTGGTCCTCCTCAGGCTGGTCCTCCTCAGTCTGGTCCTCCTCAGGCTGGACCTCCTCAGGCCGGTCCTCCTCAGTCCGGTCCTCCTCAGGCTGGTCCTCCTCAGGCTGGACCTCCTCAGGCTGGACCTCCTCAGGCCGGACCTCCTCAGTCTGGTCCTCCTCAGTCTGGTCCTCCTCAGGCCGGTCCTCCTCAGGCTGGACCTCCTCAGGCCGGTCCTCATCAGGCCGGTCCTCCTCAGGCTGGACCTCCTCAGGCTGGTCCTCCTCAGTCTGGTCCTCCTCAGGCTGGACCTCCTCAGTCTGGTCCTCCTCAGGCTGGACCTCCTCAGTCTGGTCCTCCTCAGGCTGGACCTCCTCAGGCTGGACCTCCTCAGGCTGGACCTCCTCAGGCTGGACCTCCTCAGGCTGGACCTCCTCAGTCTTACCGGCCTTTGCCTCGTACTTTGGATAAAGTGCAGCTCGGGGCTCGGTGCAGTGGTTCCTTGTTGTACGTGGTTCAGTTTGAGGTGGATTGGACTTGATGTTGTGTTAAAGTTAAATCTATTGTGGTCCTGTGAATCTCTCCTTTGTCAGACTGTGACGTGAGGATGTAGCCGGTGTTTTCTAGTAGAACTGTACACAGGACTCGTCAAACTGTTTTTATTCCATGGAGGATCAATTTGACTCCAGACTTTAGAAAAGTACTTGTCATTCATGACTAACCATGAAATAAAGTCTGTGGGGTTTTACAGGTAAAAAACTTCACGGATTAAATATGCAAATGTTAGTTTTGAGGTAAAACCAAATATTTTCCTGCAGTTCAATCCAACCTCACGTAGCTGCTCCTGTTAGTCCTGTTAGCTGTTTACAGACCTCTGACCTCTCTGTTATTGTTCTAGTCACTGTAAATGACCAGAAATCTGCAGGAGACTGGGAGGTGTCGTCATATTCAGGAGCAAACACCGACACACATGTGCACGGGTGCTGGTGTTGCATAATGCATAAGCTAGAAACCCCTTTTGGCTCAAGTGTCTCAATGCCGTGTTTGAGTCCAGTATCCAGTTCCCACTAATAAAAGTCCACGGTCGTTCCAATCTGTGTGGACCCAGGACAGTTTACTTGTCTGCTCGTTACCTCCGGCTACTTCCTACTGAATAATTAAGAGCAACATACTGGGAGAAATGGAGGTTCCACTTGATTCAGTCTGGCCATGCTGGGAGCTAATGCTAAGCTAACATTTGTCTGCAGGAATCAGTCCTGGTGAATGATTCAGTTTCTGTCTTCTCTGTTCTTGAACTCATTCAAGTGGATGCTCTGTGTGGGAGAATCTTGATTTAACCTGTAGTTTAATTATTACTACTGCTGCTTTGGACACAAAGGCAGCAAACACATCAGACTATGATGCTGATTCTCATCTGTCTGTCACACTAACAGCGATGTCCTCTGTCTCTTCCAGTGTTTCCCCACATCTGTACGTGTCTCTTCTCAAGCCCATCATGCCGATTGACATGGCTCTACCCCTCTACCTGTCCAAAGAGGAGTTTGTCTTCAGGGCGACTCCAAAAACCTGCAAACCCACTCTGAACTCCTGCCTGAGGTTTCACCAGTCAAACCGTGTCGGTCAGACTGAGCCTCAGGACGGCAGATCCTCCCGTAAAACCACAAAAGCCAAAAAACAGGTGACGTTTGCTGATCACAAAGGACTGTCTTTAACCAACGTCAAGATCTTCTCTCAGTTCAGCGATCCCATCGAAATACCTCTAAACATCCAGGAGAACCTGAGCTCTACTCTGTCTCTGACAGCTGAGAAGGACCAACTGGTGCTGGACTTCACTCAGCCTTCCTCGGACTACCTGCACTTCCGTCAGAGCCTGGAGAGCAACTACGTCTGCCTGGAGCACTGCATGTTGAAGGAGAAGGCCTTAGCAGGAACCATAAAGGTCAAAAACGTGTCCTTCGAGAAGTCTGTGAAGCTGCGTGTGACCTTTGACACCTGGAAGAGCCACACGGACGTAGACTGCAAGTACATGAAGGACACGTATCCCAGCTCGTACAGCGACACCTTCTCCTTCCAGGTGTCTCTGCCCGAGGAGCTGCAGCCTCACGAGTGCATCGAGTTTGCCGTGTGCTACGAGGTGGGTGGCTGCGAGTACTGGGACAGCAACCGGGGCAGCAACTACAGGATCGTGTGGTCGTCCATGAAGAGCAGCCGTCAGGACGCCTGCAGCCACCGCACAGACTCCTTTGACTTCATGATTCATTTTGACCGATACGGCAGCCCCACCTGTTCGCACGGGCTCTTCCCTGATTGGCCGAGCTACGCCGGATACGAGAACATCGGCCCGTACTACTGAGACGTCTTTCTCAGGGTGGTGAGAGAAGATTGAAGAAGCCTGTGAATGTTTCACGTTATTGCACCTGCAGACTCGTCAGATTTTAGCTAATTATGTCAGTTTTAATGCAGACGCACGTGTTTGGATCGTAAAAGTTGTGTTTTAGTGGGGGGGCACATGGGGTTACCTTTAAAATGCAAGTGTTGGGTCGTCTCCCTCGGCTGCTCTGTTTGGTCCAAACTCAACTTCCACTGCAGACTATTGATTCATCAGTGAATCTCAAACATCACTGCTCCTGTTCAGCCCTCGCTATCCCACAATGCACCACTGTGCTGTTTTTCTTCTGGGTGATCTTGTGATTCGTTTTTTTTGTTTTGTTTTGTTTTTAACAGTCACATTGAAGGGAAACGAGGAAACACACCTGTTACCAGACTTCTTTTCTAGTAGGCCGGTTAGCGTTCAGAGAAACCCGTGCTTCTAGACTTTGTCAGTATTTATCGGAGCGCCTTCTCTGTCAAACACAACCAGGAACACGTGGATCGTACTTTACTGTCTGAGTGAATGTTGGAGGGAAACTAAAAAACATGTTCATCTGCCTTTTTTTGCTGCTGTTGTTAATCACCTGAAGAAAAACACGGGTTCTAGCTTTGACTGTTTTCCAGATGTTTGTTCAGGAGGGTCTCAGACTTTCAGCTACTGTCAATCATCAGATATCACTAAAAAACAGAAGATCAGGTAACGAGAGATGCAGGGAATGAATTCCCCAACAGGTAATCTGCTGAAAACCAGAATCCTAACTTCCAAACACTCACGCTGACTTGTTGTTTTCTGACAAACGGTAGAAAACCCAGCAGATCAGCTTCCTGAGACGTTTCTGATCCAGCTGTGCTCCTCAGACGCCCACACCCAGCGCTGGTGGTTTAATGTTTGATGGGAGCTGTGGGTTGAGGTGATTGGTCGAACTCATAGTGCTGAAGTTCATCTCTGGTTTCTCTTTCTCAATCATTGAAACTACACAGCAGAGTTTGCAGAAAAGCTGTTGCAACATCTGAACCCATTTGGGCCATTCGAGAAGGAAATGTGTAATTGATGGTGATTTTATTTCTTTTAAAGAGACGACCCGACTAGAAGAGTACAACTGTTTCTCACCGTGAGAGTCTGAGCAGTAAATCACTCTAGAATGTGTTCAAGCCCGGATTATGTTGTGAAATCTTGGCGTGCTGCGACGTTTCAGTGCGTTTTTACCTGTTGCAGCTGGATTTTAACTGGCTGACATGTCGGATCTGTTTGCACAGAGAATCGCTGAAGAGAAACTAGTTGACGTTAATGTTTGTAATTAGATTTAGCACTGATTTCTCTGATTGTTCCTTAAATGTATTTTTGTAAATGTGCCGCGATTTAATGTGTATGAATGAATTGTTGTGAAGTGTAAATGTTGGCAAGTAATTAAAGAAATGCTGGTCAATAAAGTCGTATATATTTTAACCTCTTATCTGGTGTCACTTCGTTATTAACGTACTGTCCACACGGATCAGACCCAATAAAACCACCGGTTGACTGTGTTAGTCGCCCTCATGCTGCTTAGACAACTCTGACCTGTTGGTGCATGGACTCCTCTGGTATCTGGCACCAAGACGTCAGTACCAGAAGTTCTGGATTTGTTTTTTCTGTTGACATTTGGGGAATTGAAAGGCCACTGGAGCCCTGAAGAAGTCTGTCAAACCTCCAAATGAAGCCAGAATCCAAGGTTTAATCAGAGCGATTCCCAGAGGATCACTCTGCCTCTTCCCATAGTGCATCATAGTGCCCAGATTAAAGACACATCACATCTAAAAGAGAACCTCGGTCACACCAGAACCAGGTGTTCCATGGTGTAGTTCTTTAGCAGGGTGAGTCCTGACCGCCCAGGAACCTGCTGCTGGACGCTGCTGTTGTGTAAAACCTGCTGTTTTGATGCTCTGACTCAGTCGTCTTCCAACACAGTTTGGTTCTTACAAGAACTGATTGACCGTCTGATACGTGGCTCCACTTTTCCTTCAGTCTGCACAAAAACATGGAAAAAATGAAATCAATCAATTAAGAAAATAACAAGAGTTTCTGATCAGGTTCAACCTGTTAATGGAAAAATGTCTCAGTATGAGTAGAATTAGATTTGAGTCGACCTGTGTCCTGAAACCGAAAGAGGAAACAACTGGTTCTGGTCCAAAGTTACCACCTCGGAGTGTGAATCATAAATCTGGGACTGGTAGAAAATTAAAACAAAGGTTGTTCAGTATAGAAAGAAAAGTGAAAACTCAGTACAGTCAAAGTATTAATGTGGTAAATATGAAACAAAAAGCTCTTTAATGGAAACTGAAAAACAGGAAGTAAATATTTAACTTGAAATAAGAACAGACACTAACGTCTGGAGATCAGTTCTGTTCCATGAAGTGTAAACTCAGTTTATCCTGTTGATATCCAAACACTCTTCTGTCTTATACAAGCAGTCCCTGACCCCGAGAAGCTGATGGACTCACAGTGAACCTGGACCTGAAGCGTCCTTCAGCCCTGCTGTGTTTGTTAAACAGGTTCACTTATGTAACGCAACTGGACAGTGGAGCACATTCACTCAGTGTGGTGTCAGGTGTCAGATGTGGCACCGGACCACAGGTGGTACCGGTTCCTTATTTTAATATAACCTGTAAACAGATAAAACCTTAAGCAGAGATTTGATGTGGATCAGAACCAGCAGCTGGTTTTAAACCTTTATGTTCTGACAGCTGCTTCAGTTCATCAGATTCTGTTTGAAGCTCCAGGTACACGTGGAGTAAAGTAAAGCCCAGGGTTTTAAAGTGGTGTCTCCAACACTCAGTAGATTTACTGTGACTGACAATCAGCTGTTTGTAGGGTCAATAGAGTGAAACCTGTTCCTCACACTCATTTACACGTGGTGACCATCAGATGGAGACAGAGTCTGTCTCATCCTCATCATCCTCCATGTGAAACTACACTTTGTCAGTCAGGGTTTAGATACATGTGTTTCTGTGTGTTTACTGCTTTTTATTTTCTGATTTCAATGTAAGTAAATGTACACACACGTATATAACACACACACACACACACACACACACACACACACACACACACACACACACACACACACACACACACACAGAGAGCCCAGTGAAACAGGGTCAAAATAAAATACAACACGGATCATTTCTCACATTTATTTCACACATGTTACTACAAACAGCATCTTACACTAATAATAAACATCTACAAACTGATGCACGGTTGTCATGGTGACAGTTTTGTTGTTAAAGTAGACTCACTACGAGGAAAACATCCGGTTTTCAAAATAAAAGATGAAACGTGTTAAATTCGTAATATTCTTTTATTTCCGCTTTATTTTTGGAAATGCACACAAATTTTAATGTGTTTGATGATATTACACGTTTTATGTGGCAATAATCTAATAGTCACATGGTTAATGTTGAGTCATTGAATGGTCTCATGTTATAAAGTGACTGTAAATTAGGATTCATCATCTAACTCGAGCTGCACCGTGTTCATGTCTCCTCTCATTTTAATATCAGCTAAAAACAATCTCAGCCGCTGGGATTAACCCGGAAACGTCCCTGGTTTGACCGCAGTGGAGGTGGAGGAAGGTGGAGGAGGAGGAGTGTTCCCGATCTGACGCAGTGAGCTCAGTGTCCGCTGCCAGGAAGACACACAGCGGCTCAAAGGCTCCAGAACCCCGCACACAAATCCGCGGACAGGGGTCCAGAGCTCGGGCTCCGGCGGCGATGAGCACCCCTGTGCCGAGCAGGACACACCCGCGGATCCGGACTCGGGTTCGGGCCTGATCCCGGAGCTGTGAGCGCAGCGCTTTGGTTTCATTGTGTGCAGAGTGGCGCAGGAGAAAAGGATGCTTCCGCGGCCACACACGCTCCTCCTGCTCCCGTCGAAAAGCGCGATCGTTTCCCGACAGACACCGGCCTCCCCCCCCTCTCTGACGGAGGGCTCGTCGTTGAGGAGCGCGCTGATTTCTGCAGGAGCTCGTCCACCATGCTGCCCGCTCAGGATCCATGAAAACTCTCAATGAAAACAAGGAGGAGGAGAAGGAGGAGGAGGGCTCCGGCTGCAGCGCCATGGAGGACAAGGAGAACAATCTGAAGACGGCGAGGCTGTGGAGGGATGCCGCCCTCCGCTCCAGGAAGCTGCGGAGCAACCTGCGCCAGCTCACCCTCTGCTCCAAAAACAACCAGATCATACTGCCCGAGGACATAGCCGAGATAGAGGCGCTCAACCTGGGCAACAACTCCCTGCAGGAGCTGCCAGAAGGGCTGGGATCCACCCTCAACAACCTGCGCATCCTCGTCCTGCGCAGGAACAAGTTCACCGCTGTCCCTTGGGTGGTGTTTGAGCTGGGGCAGCTGGTGGAGCTCGACCTGAGCCACAACTGCCTGAGGAGCCTCTCTGAGGGTGTGGGACAGATGAGGGGGCTGAAGAAGCTATGCATCAGTCACAACAAAATCCAGTATCTGCCGCCTCAGATTGGAGCGCTTCAGTTTCTGGAGGAACTGGACATCAGCTTCAACGACCTGCATGATCTCCCCAAATCTTTCTCCAGCCTCGCCAGGCTGCGGACTCTGGATGCAGATCACAACAAGCTGAACCAGTTCCCCCCCGAGATCCTGGCCCTTGGTGAGCTGGAGGAACTCGACTGCTCTGGGAACAAGTTTGAGGTATTACCAGCAGACATCATGAAGCTGCAGTCCATCAAAATCTTGTGGCTCAGCAGCCTTCACATGTCCACGTTACCTGACACCTTCTGTCACCTGCACAACCTGGAGAGCCTGATGCTGGACGGGAACAACCTCACAGCGCTGCCGTCTGCGTTTGGAAATTTACAAAGACTCAAAATGATCAATTTGTCCTCGAATGAGTTCGAGAGCTTCCCCCAGGTTGTTTTAAGCATCACAGGATTAGAGGAACTGTACCTGAGCAGGAATAAACTGACTCATATTCCAGAGGAAATAGGTCAGCTGGTGACGCTGGCAAACCTGTGGCTGGACAACAACAGCATCACGTATCTGCCTGACTCTATTGTTGAGCTGGAGAAGCTGGAGGAGCTCGTTTTACAGGGTAACCAAATAGCCATACTTCCAGATAATTTTGGAAAACTGTCCAAAGTGAACATCTGGAAGGTGAAGGATAACCCGCTCATCCAGCCTCCGTACGAGGTGTGTATGAAGGGGATCCCTTACATTGCAGCCTATCAGAAGGAGCTTGCACATTCCCAGCTTGCTTTGAAGCCACGTCTGAAGCTGGTTCTGATGGGAATGACGAGCGCCGGGAAAACCCGGCTCAGGCAGAGCTTGGTGTGCAGACAGCAGGATGTTAAAGAAATCCAGGGAAGCAAAGGGATTGAAGTCACAAACTGGGTGGCAGACGCTGATCGCTGTCTCACATTTTTAGTGTATGATCTGTCAGGGAAGCAAAACTACGACCTCATCAAACCCTTTTTTCTCTCCCCTGGTGCTCTCTACATTCTTGTTGTTAATCTCAAAACATATTCGCCCAAAAACTTTTATGCCCACGTCGGGTATTTCCTCCACCTCCTCGGTGCCAAAGTACCCCACGCTGTCGTGTTGTTGGTGGGAACGCATGCAGATCAGTGTAGAGAGGTGGAGGTGGAGGAGAAGAGTCTGGACATTCACAGGCAGATCAGTCTGCAGGAGAAGAGGGACATCCAGAGCCTGAGGAGCCTGGCTGTGCAGGTGGATCAGGCGCTGGAGCAGGGCTACAGTGTCCGCACCTCCAGCCCGTATGTCCTCTTCTACGGAGTCTCAGACAGGAACCTGAGGCGCAGGAAGGCCCAGCTGCAGTACATGCTGAACCACCGGCTGCAGATCCTGTCTCCTGTCCTGAATGTCAGCTGCACAGAAGCACAGAGAAACATCCAGAGACTGAGAGAGAAGCTCATGTCTGTCGCAGACCACAGGGACATCTTCCCCAACCTTCACCGCGTGCTGCCAAAGTCCTGGCAGATGCTGGAGGAATTGCACTTTAAGTCCAAAAGCCTTTGGCTTTCATGGTGGGACTCGGCCCGTCTGGGCCTCCAGGCGGGGCTCACCGAGGACCGACTGCAGAGCGCCTTATCCTACCTGCACGAGAGCGGGAAGCTGCTTTACTTTGAGGACAGCCTCACCCTGAAGGAGTATGTTTTTCACAATCTTCCGCGATTCATTGCAATTCTTAATGTCTTCTTCCAGAAGGACGAGTCCACGCTGCTGGACAGGCTGTTGTCTGAGGGAGAGAGAGGAGACAAGGGGAGGGTGAGTCTGGTTATAGAGGATGAGAAGGGAGAGAACCTCAGGGTGACCCACCTGCAGCACCATGTGGAGGGCTTCCTCCAACACGGCCTGTTGCCCTCTAATGTCATCCGCCTGCTCCTCAGACCGCTCATCCAGACCCAGCAGGACCTGCACCTCATCATGGAGCTCCTGGAGAAGATGGGGATCTGCTACTGCATCAACAAACCCCGCAGCAAGCCTCTGAATGGAGCGACGGTGTGGTACAAGTTCCCCAGCTACGTCAGCAGTGAGGAGCCCCAGGCGGAGCTGGAGGCCGGTGGCAGCTCTCTGCCTCAGTGTCACTTCTTTTCTGTGGAGCAGCTGCACATCCAGTACAGCTTCCCCTTCCTGTTTCCTCCTGGACTGTTTGCACGCTTCAGCGTGCAGATCAACAGCCACGTGGTCCAGAGGTCAGACGGCAGGCACCAGATCTTCGCCTATCGAGGTAAAGTCCCCGTGGTGATCAGCCACCAGCCCTCCAAAGGGAAGCTGCAGACAGACACTCTGTCCATCATCAGTCACGCCTCGCTGCCCAACATCTGGACTGCATGGCAGGCTGTCACCCCGCTGGTGGAGGAGCTGAACGTGCTGCTGCAGGAGTGGCCCGGCCTGCACTACTCTGTACATATTCTCTGCTCCAAGTGCCTCAAGAGAGGGTCGTCCAACCCACACGCCTTCCCAGGTAAGTCGACCTTTTCCATTCCTTCTGTGATAAACACACACACAGCTGTTGTTCTTTTCAACTGTCAGTGCCTCTTTGTCTATATGCAGCTCACTGATCAGTCACATACTAATTCTAAGCAGATCTTATTTACTGTAGCTGATCAGTCAGAGACTTTTTGCATTTTACATCTTATAATGGGGATGTGCTGTGTCCTATCATCTTTAATACATTGTGATAATTCCTCCCCATGACAGGAATTTGTCATGATGTGTTTACCTTTTTAAGAGCATCTCACATGAAGCTACAAACAGAAGAGAACCATAAGACATGATGCCAGTTTCATAAGGAGGGATTACAGAGCACAGATATGGCTGTAATATCATCTTTTACATCATTACTGTGAAAACAGTGTTGAATATTTTCACAGATTACAGTTTTATCTGATATAGTTTTAGTTTTATATAGTTCTGTATCGCTCACATCTACTTATATGCACATAAAGAATTTCTGCACGTTCACTTTCATCATTATTTATGTGCAAACTAACTCAACCAAACTTCACTTGAGCTTGAGAAAACTGTGAAGAAGAATCTTACACTGAACTAAAGGATAAAACCAGCTGCAGCTCTAGTCAGTGCTGAAGATGATAAAAAGGTGATGAAGGAACCAGGACCAACCTCAGACTGATGCATTATGAAAAAGGTTCCTTCTTGTCAGTTCTCTATCTCTCCTCTACTCCCACCTTCCTGTTTCCCTCTGAAACATGCAGCTCCACCCCCCTTTTAGCTTGAACCTCTGCAGCTCTTATTAATTAGATTCAGCTAAACCCTGATCGAAAACCAGGCTTCATGAAAGATGCAGAGGATGACTTGTACTGTCGGGAAGAGGGGTGGAGGCTGAGTAAAAGCTGCAGCGTTTGACATTAGGTCAGGCGGGGACGAGGGCCGGGTGGGCTGGAGTAAACCCCCACCACCACCCTCAGGGACAGTGATAATCCTCAGTGCTGGTTGTGGCTGCAGCTGCAGCTCCTGCTTTCACTGTACGTCTCATATCGTGGAGACGTGAGGAGACAAAATGTGAGATCTGTAATCTGACCCATCAGCAGCTAAGAGCTCACATCAGGCTGTTTATTGGATTATTGAGGATCATTCACTCAGCTGGATCAGAGAGCTGTGCACAGATTTCACTGTTCGCACAAAGGACACGTTAATAATGGGTCAGTTCATTTCTGGAGATGGATCTTAAAGGAACAGTTTGTGAAAGACGCTTCTTTAAGTCACATGATGCCTGAAGCTGGTTAGCTTCACTCACAGGCTACAGAGTTGAAAGTAGTACACAGATACTTTAATTAGGTTAAAGTGCATTAACTTCTATTATAGGCAGTACTAATAATGTAATACTACTTTTACTCCATCACATTTATTTGATCACTATGATTACTACACCTTCCAGATTCAGATTAACAGACAAATACATGTAATATTTCATAATAAAACTTCCACAAACTACTGCAGTATGTAAAGTACTTCAGATTCACAAGTGATGTACGGATCATCCACGAATATCCTTCATACAGAGTACTCTGAGCTGTGGTTCAGTGTGACGTCATCGGGTTTATTCTCTCAGAGACGGTTGGTGTCGGTTTGTTCCGTCTTTGTTTCAGTTGGTCGTCGCAGACTTTTTGGTTTATTGCGTTTTGCTGGTGATTTATTTTTGCCTCCTCTTCCTGCTGCTGTATAAAAAGTCTCTCATCCTCTCTGTCGATTAGTTTCTGTCTGAAGCTCTGCTGGTTTTAATCGTTCCACATGAGGTTCTCTGGGTTTTCAGAGCATTTAATGTGGTGTGTCGAGGCCTCAGACTCGGTCGTGTGACTGTGGGCCAGGACACGGGCCAGTGATTAACTAACCAGAGATACAGATTCCAGGTTTTCTTCCACAGTCGATGAATAAGAGAAATAAAAAAGAAGTGAAATCAGGAAACAGGAGAATAATAATCAGTAGCTGTTGGTGTTTCTAAGGAAGTCCTGTTAATACTTAATGCACTGTTTAGTCTGGGGAACGAGCAGCAGAGTTTGTGGCTTGTGTTGGAGCCTGGATGAGATAAAATAGTTTGTGTAACATTCAGTGAATCATTTTATAACTGCAGTCATTTCTGAGAGTCTGATGAGTGAGAGGGAAACATTCCCGACTGAGTGAGCTTTCTGCTCGCTCAGTCAACCGGATCAGGAAACGACTGGGAGTTTGTTTTGTGGGCTGAAGAAAGAAAAGTGTCAGTGGAGCAAAGAGAGCGGCTCGGCTCTGTTGTCAGGCGGCTGTGGAGGAATTTCCTCAGCGTGTTGTGATGTGAAGCAGCACATTCATGAAAAGTCCCAAATTTTCCTGCTGCAGTTCAGAAGAAACGTGCAGAAACAGTTCTGACTGATGGTTCTGTCCTGATTCGAGCTCTTGATCTACATTCAGCTGGATGCATTAAAGGAACATTTACAGGAAGCTCTGACATGTTTCCTGTAAATGAAGCGGCTGTGAGTTGACACCGTCACCAGGAGACATTTTACCGTCACACACAAAAAAACATGCAGTTGTGGGATTCAAATGACTTCAGATGAACCTGGAGCATGTTGTTAACTTTTTATTTTATAATCAGTCTTTATATTACATTTTAGACTGTAGCAACAGTGTGAGTCATTAAATGACTGTTTACATGCACAGAAGTAACCAGGTTTCTGGGGAACCCTAGTTCCATGCAGGACAGCAGGATCTGTTCCTCCACTACCTCACTGAAAGCAGGAAGACAGCGGCAGCACTGTGAGTCGTGCAGACCGTCACAGCGCTTCCCTCCACGGCACGACCGTCTGAATTAAAGTTGGACTTCAAAATGAGGCAGCATCGCCCCGTGTAATAATCCTTTTATCCAGCTGCTCCTCTATGCTGAATGTAGCAGAGCAGTGAGTGTCTGCAGCCTTTGACCTGCACATGCACTCTTGTGAAAAGACGACTACACTTATAAATTGTAATCGGAGTTCTCTGGTAGAAATCTACTTGGGAAAATCAGGTTTCTCTAATCCATTACCCCGTTTACAGAAATCAGCTTAGTGGATAAAGCCACATGGAACCTGGTTATTTGAGGGTAAACACACTGATTATGCAACTTAAGTTAGTGAAAAACAAACCACTCTGCTCCTCTCAACTCAAGCGAAGCTCACTGTAGGTCATGTAGTTCAGGGCTTTAAGGACAGAAGAGGCCGTTTGCCGAACCACAGTTCAGTCCTTTATGTGAAGTTTGTGAAGGTGGGTTATGCAGGATGTAAATAAAAGTTGGGTCGATCATTTCTTTAAGCAGCTCTCAGATAATCTCTGCTGACTTTTTAGGAGTGATGTGTCGGCTGCATTGTTTGCTGAGCCGCTGGAGCCGTGCACTAACGTAGTAGTAACGCTGAGGTAGAGCTGCACCAGCCTCCTGCAGATATCCTAATAAACTCAATGATTTTAAATGGATCACCTCAGACACCTCAGTCGGACTCAGTGAACCCAGAAACCAGCCACACGTTTACACCTGAGTCTGTTCCATCACTGACCTGTAGATGGTTTGATGCAGGAGAGAAACCTTCAGCTCCTCTCAGCGTGCACAGCCACATGCCTTTTGTAAAAAGATCTCTGGGTTCGTGTTGGAGCACACTCTGGTTCCTCGGGCCTTTTATGGACAGGATATTTTTGGCTGCAGTGTGACGGAGCAGAGCTGGACTTCACAGAAACGAGAAGACTAAACAGTTTGAGAGTTTGGATCATCGAACTGTTGTGTTTGCTCCATGACCAGCTGTGATGCACATCTGTTGTTCTGTACTGTCTGTAGATTATTGGACCTCTGGATATTTATGGCAGCCAAAGCAGTAGATGTTAAACCGTCCTGCTTCTCCGGAGTCAGCTCGAATTAAAATGACACAGGTGCAAAAATAGTTTCTAGTTTCAGTTCACGGGTCAAACTCTTCAGTGTTTCAGCAGGACGAGGACGGGGACGGGGACGAGGTCTGGACGGTTTTAATTCATGGAAATCAGCTGTTAAATGCTCCTTTATCAACACTCCTGTAAAACAGGTTTATAACAAACACTGCTGTGGGAGGGGCGAGCGAGGAACGAGCAGCAGCAGATGATTTTCAGCCTGAGTCACTGAAACCTGTTGAATCTGTTTTAAATCTGTTTCTTGCTGCTGCTCTTCATGTTTTCCACACAGTGAAACGTGTCCATCATTAGACAGTGTCCAGTGTGTCTCTTGTTACTGGTCTCCCTCAGTACTGGTTTCAGTAGATGTTAATGAGTCTGACTGTGGGAGTCACTGATGTGGACAGACACTGGACTTGAAGAAACTTTAGAAAGTTCCTGAACGGGTTTCTCTTCATGTCTAAAAGTCTTGATGGGCTGTCAATAATAACACAGTAGTTAAAATAGGTTCTGTTTAATACTTATATGTGTTATATATATATGATATTTCATAGTTCAGACGTCTGCAGTCTCAGTGTCGATGTGCGATCCTCCACTGTTGGTCCCTGCAGCCGGACTCTGTGACACCCAAACATCGTCCTTTGAGTTGTCACATGAGAGAAGCTGGAACCAGCAGAAGTGTTCAGCTCTGGTTTGTGTGTGAACAAATGCACAGCTGTCGTCCTCGAGTTGCTCAGAACACTTTCACTCTCAGGGCGACTCCCTGCTGCTCAGCCGGCTCCTGGTAATCCAGTTAGAGGATCTGTCGGGATTAAAGCCAGTCACACATTCAGTAGATGAAGCAGCAGCAGAGTGTATTTAACTAGCGCTGTAATGTCAGACCGAGGGGGTGGACCTACCTGTCATTCAGGTGCTCAGACGAGCTGTTTATGTTGAAGCTCAGCCAGGTGTTCGTTACAACATGTTGTACCTGACGGATCTCCCCTCCCTGAACCGCTCAGACACATAAATCAAACACTAAATCATTTGAGAAGCTGATGGTGAAACTGCTGCCAAGAAGCTTCTGGGAACACATTTTACCGTCCTGATGGTTTTATCTGTTCTCAGGATTCATTCATTCCTGATTTTAGCAGTTGTGTTGAATTAGCAGCAGGTTTTCAGATTCAGGTTTACAGAAGACACGATGCTCTTCAGTACAGTGGGTGCAGCCTGCTTCCTGAGAAATGGGACTTAGTTAGTTCCATGTGTTCAGTCACTTTTACTGTGTCACACTTCATGTAAGACGATGAGAAACTGGACCAAAGTCAAACGTCTTCACTGTTTTGACCTTTCACATATACTGTGACATAACAAGGACCAAGTCTGGCCTGTTATCATGTACTGTAGTATTAGTAGTACTTCTAGTACTTCTAGTACTACTGTAGTAGTAGCAGACAGTAGTTTTCTTGCTCGTGTCGTACCAAACAAACACAGTTGGCTCCAGCAGTTTGCAGCTTTTTCTTCACATGCTGTTGCTCTGTAAGTTTGGAAAGACGTTAACTGCAGCCAAAGGAAATACCAGAGGAGTCGTCCCGCTTGAAAACCCTGATTACAGAACCTCGTCTGCCCGTAAAAACACTCGGAGTGCTGGGAACTGACCCGGCTCAGTCCAAAATCCACACAGCGTCACACACAGGCTTCACATACAACCTGGTTTAGTACATTATTAGTAAAATGCACCTTTGCTCGAGTGCCGCTGCAGTTTCTCTGCTGCACGTCTCAGTCAGCAGTTAGTCATTAGGCTGCGGCGACAGATTTATGACTTTACATGTAATCAACAGCCTCATAAAGAGGATTCTGTGAGCAGGGTTGAATTCCTGTGGCAGAATATTTTCTTTCTGTGTCCTCAGCTGGTCTCCGCTGAGCCGTGAACAGATCTTTTGTCAAAGACTAGAGTAGTGACGGGGATCCAAGTTCTAACTCAGCTACAGCTGGACCTCTCAATAATTATTAACACGACTGAAACCTGCTCCTTCTCTATGGCGAGTGAATGATTCGACACCAAGGACGACTCTTCTCTTATAGACGTTTACATCTGAGCATCACTGGAGAAAAGGTCACAGAGTCGGTCTGTTGGAGACGATGTCGACTCTGGAGCACAGCAGAAGTTCAGTGAAGCATTTTAACGTGTCTGTTCTCATGTTTGGATCAGACCTGAGCTTCGCTTTGGTCCTCCTGTATTTACAGGAGGGAACTGTGTTGCTGAGTAATCCTGTTACATCACCCTGCAGTAATCCTGTCTCAGACATGTGACTGAGGCCGGTGAAGACGTCCACACGGGATTTTCTGTGGATGAGAATCGATTAGGCAACAAAAAGCCCAGTGTGACGACTCCGCCCTCGTCTCATGCTTCTAACCTGGAGTCACACTGTTGCTCACATGCTCCTGCCACAGTTCTTACATCAGGCCTCTGTGCAGTTTTAATCTCACATGGAAACCGTGCTGTTAAATGTGAATCAGCACCAAACCAGCAGCAGTTTGTCCAACGAGAAAGTCTTCACCTGTTTACAGCTTCACTACTGCCGAGAACGCAGCTCTGAGTACTTCTACGTGAGGAGTTGTGTCTGTTAGCTCGTTAGAAATGGGATGTTTGTCATTCTGACGTCGTCGTGTGTGAAAAAGCTGATTTCCATTTAAAGTGGAGCGGTTTTCAGAGTTCCGGGTCCTGACAGCTAAATAGCAGCGTGGCAGCAGAGGCCGCGACGAGGCGATTGGCTGCTGAGTGCGTGTCCGCTCACCGCAGCCCGCCAACGATGTGTCAACACGTAGCCCAGTGGATCAGGAATCCCTGACACTGGTAGTATCAGACCTGCAGACGCTCAGAGTAGAGCTGTCATCAGTTTTTACTTTCAGGCTCAGTGAAACAGTAAAAATCAGGTCTTTCTGCTGCTGTGTGCCAAACACACAGATGGTGTTCAGAGGTTGAATATTCAGCACTGACTGAATTCTGCTGCAAGACTCAGATGAATCCAGTGAAACACGGAGTCTGGGGAACGTAAATCAGCATTTCTGTGTTTGGATGATGCTTCGTAACCACTGCTCTGCTCTGCAGACTCGGGCTCTGTGCTCAGACCTGCCGAGTTATTTTTGGTTGGTTTCCTCTGCTGTGGAACTAGGCCACACATTCCTGAGGATCCCGGGCTCTCTGTCAGTGCAGCTGCTGATCCGAGCGGATTAGTCTCATTTCATGTGGTCCCCATATCTGGGTGTGTTAGATGCTCGAGTTCACGCATCCTGCGTTTATCTAGTGAAGGATCTCACACACTAACCCGTTGTCTCTGGATCTGCTGCTGATGTTCATTCTAAGTGCACAGGCTGAATGTGGATCAGGGTCTGAAGCTGCCTCTGTCCATCAGACGCTCACAGGAAGACGTCCAGGAGACACTTTCATGCACTGATAATTTGTTCAAACATTCATTTGTTATGCTCCTCAGAGGTCGTGACCCCGGGGGGTTATTAACACGTATGCGTGACCGTGGCTGTGGTTGATGAAGTGAACTCACACAGCCGTTCACCACAGGCTGTGTGCTGACTGAGTGTTGGTCTTTTCCCGTGACGTGGCTGATCCTCTCTGTTTGAACACATGGTCGTGTTAATCCTGCAGCAGCTGCTCACGCCCTCCGCCCGTCCGTCCACGCTGCTCGCTGCCAGCAACGCAGAAAACACGCCTCCTGCTGCTTGTTCAGTGTCTTTCAGCACATCTTAACCTCGTCACGCGTCCACGTGTTCCCGCTCTTCAGCTCCCTCTGCTCGAGCCCAGAACCTGAGCTGACGGCTATTTGTGGACCTCAGAGCTCTGGTTTCTGTCCCTGTCTGAAAGGTCACACCGGACGGGGTCGCACACCTGGTGGAAACCTAAAAATGATGCACTTCACATTTTCACTGCGATGTATTTAAAGGTCGGTGGACTAGAGAAGACTTGTCAGGGTTCTGGTCCCGTTTCCAGCTCAGGGTCGACTCAGGTGGACTAGAGAAGACTTGTCAGGGTTCTGGTCCCGTTTCCAGCTCAGGGTCGACTCAGGTGGACTGATTTCGGCTCACATGCTGTATGATCTTTTGTTCCGGGCCTGATCCTCGGTCTGACCCGGCTAACAGCAGATCTGCCCCCCCCCACAAGACGTCCCTCATCAATATGGAGCAGAGTGACTGTGCTGAAACAGACGCTGCCTCTGTCTTTGTAAAATATCTGAACAGGAAGAACCGATAGCGCTCATTGTTCCTGTTCTGAGCTTCACTTCGTCTCCGGGCTCTCTTCCATCATCGTTGGGTTTGAGTCCTTCACTCTCTTCCTGTTTCTCTGAGACTCAGTTCTTTCAGAGACTAGTTAATATCGAGTCTCAGTGAGTCTGTTAACGTTGTTGTTATTAAGTTTCATCGTTTCTGTTTCTTCAAACTGTAGAAAACATGTTTCCTGAGCTGGAGAAGTGAACGACAGCGACGATGAACATTTAAAATGAAGTTTCATCATTTCTTTACATCGACCTGTCACACAGGGATTAAAAATGAATAACACAGAATGAAAATGCAGAGATGAAGCTGTGCAGTCTCCTTTTTAATGGAGGTCAATGGGGAAATCCGGAGATCCGTTAATAAAACCCAGATTTTATTTAGATACAGAGTTGTTCGCATGTTTAGGGCAGCGATCGTGTGATGATCAGTGTTCTTGGTTTAGTGATTGAAGGAATATTCCTGTGTCCAGGTGGAGGTGTGGGTGGATGAATGCTCATCATAACAGATCTCAGTGTGGGTTCAGTTCCAGTTGTTGGCTGGAGCCCAGAACTCCTCAAAGTCCGAGTTCCTGTTCAGACTGTGAGGAGGAAGTGGAAACCGTTTGTGAATGGACGCTCAGCGAGACGCCGTCACTGAGTTTCAGTTTCCTGGAGACGAGAAAACGTCTCCTGCTTCCAGAGAAGTTTCCTTTTATGGCCTCAGGAGACGAGAGTTCACAGGGAAAGAAGCCGAGCGGAGCTGGACTGTAAAGGATCTGTCTACCTGCGGCGGGGGGGGGGATCTGCACATTCCTGTGTCCTGATGTCAGGTCTTTGTCGGTGACTCCTCTCAGTCACGGTGTGGAGGAGGAGGAGGAGGAGTCGGGCTTTGGCCTAATTCAGGACACGCAGCTGGATGTTTGAGCTGCTGGAGTAATAACTCAACTGCCTTTCAAAATAAAAGCTGGAGCTTCATTTAACTGTGTGCAGCAAAGACAACTTGTTCTCTGGACTCGGTTCCTGTAAATCTCTGCTGCTGCTTCACGTCCATTATGATGAGACTGGATTGATTTTTTAAAAGTCTGTCTAAAAGCAGCTGACGTCACCGAGCTTCAGAGACCAGTCCCGGTCTGAGCTGTTAACCCTTTCACCTCCATCCACTCCTTTTCCTTTGACTGTGGAGACACGTGTCCTCGTCTTTACTGTTTGTTGGTTTTACCCTCGGTGAAGTGGTGCTGCCTATAGAGGAGGACGGGCTCTGTAAAGACATGTTGTGTGGAAACATGACTCCACTGTGTGTTCGTCCAAACACTGTTTAAGAGACAGGAGACGTCCCGGTTTCTGTAGCCTGGTTAAAACAGTCAAACAGCACAGCTGAAGAGCTGTGATGCTGCTGATTAATATTCAAGTTTAGTCCTAAAAAGTCTCTAATTTGTATATAAATATAATATATAATAAATGTCAGGAGCCAGAACAGGACATTAAACTTCACACAGTAAAAAGGTTTTTGTATTAAAGGGGTCGTTTGTAGTTTATACATCAGACACTGATTCATTGATAAATCATTTATTTAAACAGCAGCTATAATGCTGTGCACTATTAGATCTGTCTGTATCATCCTGAGCTCATCACCTGTTAATCCAGGATTAAAAACGAATTTGGCCTCAAAGAAAGATTTGAACAATCCTGGAGATTTGACTCGATGTGTGTCAGGTTATATTCCACTTTTTAGGATTCAAACCTTGAGCTGCTCGAAGGCAGGAAACAACAAACCAGACACGACGTGAAGAAGCTGAGTTGTTTCGTGTTTTCTGTCGCAGGTCGACACTGAAAACAGGTCAAACCCAGATCAGACTGTGGTCGGAGCCTTATTGAGCTGCAGCTGCCCTGAAAACAGGTTTTAATACGTGAGCGTAATCCAGACGCTGCAGGACAATAATGCAGATTGTCCTGTTGATGCAGAGATAATCTCTGTGTCTGTAAGTGATGCTGCACGTTTCACTGAGAACTGTGATGAGCAGTGAAAACGAGGAAACCGTCCAGGACCAGACTTTCTCTTCCTCTTCCTCGATATTCAGTGATAAAGGAAACAGAGTCAGGAAGTGTGTGTGTGTGTGTGTGTGTGTGTGTGTGTGTGTGTGTGTGTGTGTGTGCTCTGATGCACGTACTCCCTCACACTTTACATGAACACATCATAACACAGACACACACACTAACAATAGCTGGCACCAACACAGGAAACGGACACACTCCCACTCTGTGCCCTGAGTTCAGACTCACAGGCTGCACTCTGGATTCTCCAGGCTGGGATTATTAATTTTAATTTAATTTGATTTGATTTGATTTAATTTAATTTAATTTAATTTAATTTAATTTAATTTAATTTAATTTAATTTAATTTAATTTAATTTAATTTAATTATTATTTCTCTTAATTAGCTCTTTGTCCTGTTTTAATGTCAAAAACTAGTTTCCACAACAACAACAAACTAATTCAGTCCAAACTAACTCCTCGGGGCTGAACTGGTTTCACCCTGAGCCTCTCTGTGGGTCTGTGTGTGGGCACAGCGCCACCAGGTGGAGGAGTAACGAACACGCAGGCAGCTTCCAGTCAGCAGGGCTGCGCTGGAGTATGGAGATGTTCTACTGCAGTAGTACTGTGTGGTAGTACTGTGTAGTACTACTATATAGTACCACTGTGTAGTAGTACCACTGTGTAGTACTACTGTATAGTACCACTGTGTAGTAGTACTGTGTAGTAGTACCACTGTTTAGTACTACTGTATAGTACCACTGTGTAGTACTACTGTGTAGTACCACTGTGTAGTACCACTGTGTAGTAGTACTGTGTGGTACCACTGTGTAGTACCACTGTGTAGTAGTACTGTGTAGTACTGTGTAGTACTGTGTAGTACTGTATAGTACCACTGTGTATTACCACTGTGTAGTAGTACTGTGTAGTACTGTGTAGTACTGTATAGTACCACTGTGTAGTACTACTGTGTAGTAGTACCACTGTGTAGTAGTACCACTGTGTAGTAGTACTCTGAGGTATTCCCAGTCTTACTGGTAGTACCACTGTGTATTACCACTGTGTAGTAGTACCACTGTGTAGTAGTACTCTGAGGTATTCCCAGTCTTACTGGTAGTACCACTGTGTATTACCACTGTGTAGTAGTACCACTGTGTAGTAGTACTCTGAGGTATTCCCAGTGTAGTACCACTGTGTATTACCACTGTGTAGTAGTACCACTGTGTAGTAGTACTCTGAGGTATTCCCAGTCTTACTGGTAGTACCACTGTGTATTACCACTGTGTAGTAGTACCACTGTGTAGTAGTACTCTGAGGTATTCCCAGTCTTACTGGTAGTACCACTGTGTATTACCACTGTGTAGTAGTACCACTGTGTAGTAGTACTCTGATACCTGTCCGTGTTTTGTTCCAGGTGAGCTGCTGAGCCAGCCGCGGCCCGAGGGTCTGACCGAGATCATCTGTCCAAACAACGGCTCGGAGCGGGTCAACGTGGCTCTGGTTTACCCCCCGACTCCCACCGTGGTCAGCCCCTGTCTCAAATGAGCCCTCCTCCCCTCCCCCCCCGCCCGGCTCGTCTCATCACATCACCCGAGCCTCCACCTCCACCTGTGACTACACCCCGCCCCCCAGAGCGGATCAGTGCCGCACCTGTACGTGCGTCACTTTACGTTCCCAGCTGATTTGAACCTGACCCGCTCGTGTTCTTCACTCCTCTCCTGTCGTCTTCTGTTGCAGCTCGTTCGGCCCGTTGCTGACGTCTCGTCTGGGTTCACGGAGCCAACGAGGTCCGGTCTCTGCTTCACAGGTTCCTCTGGACGAGCGACAGCAGCTGATCACACGTGTAAATATTTCTCTGTGCCTACGTTTCAAAGTCCGGTGCAGGTACAAGACTTCAGCGTCCGTCACAGACACTGAACGAAGTAGAAATGTGACAGGAGCATCACGCCGTGTCTGCAGCACAGACTTTACTCCGTCAGCTGATGTTGCTTCAGGACATGAGGACGTCCACAGAACCGCTCACAGGACAGAGAGATAACAGACGGACGGGTTTTATGGAACAGTGTGATTTGTGTCTGGAGCCACATTTTATTTTGGTGACTCTTTGAATGTTGCCTGGTTCTGTTCAGTTTTCTACTTTTCTCCACGAGTTTTCTATTTATTCAGCATGTTTCATGTTTCATGTCTCAGTAGGTTCACTTCTTTTAATCTCCACAGTCGTTTGTCAGTTTTCTTCTTCCTCCTGCTCCTCCTCCTCGGAGGCCTGTGTTCATTCATAGATTTATAAAACCAAACCAGGCGATTGTGCAGCTTCACAAATCTGATGAAAAGAATTTTTGTCTTGTCTATAAACACAAACCTGCAGTTTCACGGTTCACAAACACACTTCACCTCTGTGACCGACGTGTTGTGTTGTGAGCTGTTCAGAGTCTTGAAGTCTGCACTAACTGAAACGTGTCTGTTCACGTCCAACACTAAATCTCCTGTTTTCTGTACAGAGTTTGGTTCAGCGGCAGAGACAATGAGATGCTGATATTTGTTCAATAAGATAATGAATAAGATCGTTTGGGTGTTTTAAAGAAACAAAGCTTCAGGTGTTGGTTTCACTTCACGTGGTCTGGACGAAAACACTGAACCTTTTTTTTCGGATGTAAATAATATCTTTATTTTTGTATGTCGACACTCGAGCTTGACTTTATTTACTGTGCAATGTTGTGCTTGTTTCACTGGGAGCGTGCACACAGGGTTTTCTATGTAGCTCACAGTACAACATGAAATACCAAATACAAATAAACCAAGAACTGACTTTAGTAGCAGCTGCACCGTGTCGTCATTATTCAGCAGAAAACCACTAGCACCGTCTTCATATGGGAATGTTTTCAGTGAGTTCACTTACTTTTTCCACACAGGTAGAAGAATGGATCAGTTTCTCATTTAGTGAACGAAGACATACAGAAACATGTTTGATTAACTGTGTAGGTTTACAGCCATAAATCAACATTAAAAAGTGTTTCCAACGTTTTGGCTCCATCATTTGTACAAAGACATTAGAACCACCTTTTAAAATAATGCAGATTGGTGCTTATCCATAAGTATGTTTCTTTTTTAAGAGCTTCTCTCTGTTCATAACTATTATTATTATTATTATTATTATTATTATTATTATTATTATTATTATTATTATTATTATTATTATTAGGAACACGATTAATGAATAAATGGGACCTGAAGAAAATTAACAACATTAGTTTAATAATAAAACCTCATCAGCAGCATCACTGCAACATTTTAAACCTCATAATCTCTTTTATGAAGAAACTTCAACATCTGCAGAAACAGAATGAGGTGAGTCTGACTGTAGCGTGAGTGGATTTAATCTGATGATGGAACAGATAAGAATGGAAAACACACACACGTGTAGTCTGAATCAGAAGTAAGAGAAAAACAGATTTATAAACTGCTGACGTGAATAAATCAACGTTATAAATGAGTCATGTAGAAGCTGTAGCTGCGTCACTGAGTGAACCGTGTGTTTGGGTCTAATTCTTTTCTACATGTATGTTTTGTGTAACTCTGTACATGTATGTTCGTGTCATGTCTTTCATAATGTCCCTGAAATAAAACTGACAACAGCAGATTAGGTTTAATGATACTTTCATACTTTACTTCTCAAATGAGCTCAGTTTAATCTAATTTTTCTACTTTCAGATTTATTTGTCTTCTTTTTTTTTCTTTCTTTTTTCTCGTGCTTCAATAGTTTTTACTTCTCTAGAATTTATCTGAATATTTAACGAGTCTCATGGTTTTAGACCAGGTGTGAAGACGGAAGCAGCGCCACCTGCTGTCCACTCTCACTCCCTGCAGTACCGCTGATGACCGTCCCCCTCCTAGGCGCCAGGGGGCGGTAAACCTCACAGGAGGCAGAAAAGGCGGAGCGCTGGCCCCGGTACTTCCTCTTCCCTCCGCGGCCTCAGAGGTAGGAGCTCAGTCCCGCATATGAAGACGAGAATCTGTCTTTAATCTATGTTAAATCTTCAACATCCTGCGTTTTAACCCGCTGGATTTTGTGAACTATCACTAAACAGTCCAGATTATGTTAAATGTGTGTTTATGGAGCCGTAGATTAAGTTTTAATGTTAGTATTTGTGAAGATGCCGGTTTGCTAATGATTGCTGCTTTCCGCCATGTTGGCTGCGTTTAAGGGTTCAAATTGAGACCGATTTGTTTTTAATTAACTAAATAACATGAGTTCTACTTTATTTATTCTCGGTGATGGTTATTGTGCTTTCTAACTATAATCAGTGTTTAATGGCGATAATTGGACTCGTCTTTGGTAACGTTACCTTACTGTAGGCTAACGTGAGCTAACGCTAACAGTTAGCTAGTAACGAAGAGTCTGACCAGTGATTTTTAATTTTACTTTTCCAGATATCTGAAAATGGTCCGCTACTCTCTCGACCCAGAGAACCCGACTAAATGTGAGTAAACGGCATTTCAGTGTATTTTCAGTTTAGTATGGTCGCTGTGATGACTTCTTAGGACACCTTTGGATTTAAACATGAAAATAACTCAACGAAAAAACTGAGCAACCGAATTAAACGGAAGCTAAATTCAGGTGAATCACATTAATATTCTGTGTTTTTAAAAGTCACTGTGCTCATTTTCTTCCAGCATGCAAGGCGAGGGGCTCCAACCTCCGGGTGCACTTCAAGGTAAATTCAACTGATCCACAGTCCACATGGTGCAGACACACACAGAGGAACAGGAATCATTGATTAGATTATTATGAGGTTTATTAGGTGCTGGCTGATGTGTTGAGTAATGTTAGCAGCATGTTGTTTTACACCACTAGCTTTAGTGTTTGGATTGTAGTTAAAGCGTCAGCTACACTTTCTATTTACACTGTTCAAACATGTTCTGTCAAACTTAAACACAAGCTGCTGCTTTGACGCTCATGTCTTCTAAACTGTCTCATGTCTTATTCTGTATTATTCTGTTGACTCTAGACGTCACACAAGAAGGACGGGGCAGGGCAAAGCAGTTTCAGGAATTATTTTGTTGTCACAGTGAATTACTTAATGTCCACATGTCAGTTAACTGTGACATAAAACAGCTAAATGTCACTGAGCTTGAGGTCTGCTGTAACCCGTTAACCAGATGTTATAGTTCAGTAATGAACGCTTGGACAGGTTAAGTAATTACTTTCAAATGCAGCTATAGCTTTACTTAATGTGAAATATAGTAAGATAGTAGATGAATTGGTATTAAACTGTTTGTTTTTTAGGATCTGAACCTTTACTTTTGTTGTGTGAACAGAACACCCGTGAGACAGCCCAGGCCATCAAGGGCATGCACATCCGTAAGGCTAACAAGTACCTGAGAGACGTCGTCGTTAAGCACCAGTGCGTCCCGTTCCGTCGCTACAATGGTGGAGTTGGAAGGTGTGCCCAGGTGAGCCTTCATTATAAAAAGGAGCAGTCACCTGGCCTGTTGCTCTGAAGCTACTGAGCCAGGTTTAAAGTTGCAGTGATGACTTTCTTAGGACACCTTTGGATTAAAGATGAAACTAATCTTTCAGTCTGAGCAGCTTTTGCAGTTCAACTGTTGATTAACCGGAGGAAAAGAACATTTCTAAACACATGTTGCTGTTTTCAGGCCAAACAGTTTGGCTGGACACAGGGACGCTGGCCCAAGAAGAGTGCCGAGTTCCTGCTGCACATGCTGAAGAACGCTGAGAGCAATGCTGAGCTCAAGGTACGTTCAACATGACCATTAGATATTTTCCTTCAGAGCTCAGACTGAACGTGACACTGGACAAATTAAGTGAATGTTCTTTATGAGACATGATTTGTATAAAAAAAAATGACAGATACAAACAGGCTGCAGCAGGACAGCTGTAGACTGAACTCAGATTTGCATTCATGATTGCAGTGATGACCATTTAGGACACCTTTGTATTACCCATGAAAAGACGGTATCAAGTCTGAGCAATGTGTGAATCACTGAGGTAAATGTCTGCACGCTGCTGTTTACTGTGGGAACATATTGGTGCTGTAATCAGTTTGTCTTACTTTGAAAGTTTCTGTTGGCATTTTTTCTTCCTTTCTTCTCGAGCAATGGCAGATGGTTATTTTAGTTTTTATCAACCATTACAACCTAAGTGTGTTTTGATTGACATCTTCTTTGGCTAAAAAATATTATTCAAGTTCATGAAAGAGTTTCTGTATTAACACATCAATCTCTATTATCCTATTTGGTCACTTCTCCTGTTAGTAGATGTGATTTGTAGACACAGTCGAGACCTGGTTCTCTCCAACCTTCCTGGACCAGGACACTGTGGATCAATAAGTACATGTGATTTTGGAGGGGTTAGTAGGAGCCATGAGTGAGGAGTTTCTCTTCGGTTTGTGGTTTCAGGGTCTGGACGTGGACTCTCTGGTCATTGAGCATATCCAGGTCAACAAGGCCCCTAAGATGAGGAGACGCACTTACCGCGCCCACGGCCGCATCAACCCCTACATGAGCTCCCCCTGTCACATCGAGATGATCCTGACTGAGAAGGAGCAGATCGTCCCCAAACCAGAGGAGGAGGTGGCCCAGAAGAAGAAGGTACAGTAATAAAAGAGGGTCGATGGACGACAGAGCAGCGTGTTCAGACGTGCAGCAGAGCGCCGCTCAGGTTCAATAAAAGGTTTGATTTGTACACAGTCTGCAGAACGTCAGACTTAATTCATAGATCTATTCTAGAGGAAACTGGATTCAACGTTAAAAACTATTCAACACCTGCAGAATCAATTTCCACCTGAGTTCACGAAAGCCACAAAGGTTTACAGGATGAATTTGTTTAAAGCAGCAGCTCAGTGAGTCTGAGTTTACTGTGAGTGGATTTAATCAAAGAAGAAAACGTGAATGTGTCGAGTTTAAACTCCACTGTTTGACTAGATCCCAGACAAACATCTGGTTTTGGTCATGATGCAGTTTTTTAGTTTTAGAATTTCAGAGAACGACAGTCGACTAGTGAAAACAGTTTGTTCTTTAAGAGACTCGAGCTATTTGATCTCATCTGTTCTTGTTTTGTTAGTCCAAATAATTTCTTACATGAGCAGAATCTGTAGCTAAAGTCAGTAAATAGTTTGAATTGGTTCATCGGTGCTGTTACTACCGCTAAAATGTGCTTAATGATTGTGGTTTGTATCAAATCTGCTGGTTTCTGTCAAACTTGGGCCATAAGACCTAAATTAATTTAAAATAAATGACTCGTGTGTAGGCTGCTCGTCTGAACACGCTGTTACATGATCTGTGGTTGCACTGATGACGTCTTAGGACACCTTTGGATTACCCATGAAAACAAACTGTTTTACTTCTGAGCAACTTTAAACCTCATGTCTGTCGTCTCCTGTCGTCAGCTGATTCAATAACTGAGTTTATTTCTACGCAGGTTTCACAGAAGAAGCTGAAGAAGCAGAAACTGATGGCGCGGGAGTAAATACTAATAAACCTGGAAAGCTTATTGTCTAATCACGTGTCTGGATTCTTTCTTTAAACACGAGCTGCTTGTTTCAAACTGAACGATTCTTTAATGACTGAAGTCAGAAAAACAGACTCCAGCTAGAAATAAAACCTTTGGTGTGAGTGAACCCGGCTCAGGTGTGTGTGGAATCACTTCCTGGTTTGAGTTCAGGTATGGAAGTACCTGTTTGTAAAAGGTAATCTGGTTTGAAGTGGGTTCAATGACCGGGGTCTTTAAAGTAACACTGACCAACTGGTTTTAGGTCTTACAGTCGTCTGCAGATGGACGTCATGGTCATGAGAGGTCCGAGTGCTCCTGGACCAGAGTCTCAGAGCTCAGGATGTTTTCATGTTTGTGGTGAAGTTAAGTTTTATTTTTAATGTCTGCAGTGAAAACTCCTTTTAATAAAAACAGAATTATCACTGAAACAGATGTAACCTGGTCAAAGGTTTGAATATCTGTTCACAGCAGAAGTATCCGACCTTCAAACCAACAAAGACTACACATGTCCAGTCTAGTGAGGGACTGAACTTCAGCACAGCTGGTTTAGAAAGGCTTCAGTAACATTTAAAAAAATACAACCTTGTGCAGGAATCGGTAGTTTTACTCTTTGTACCTCTTCGTTCATGGAACACTGGTATAAGTACTTCAAGCTGAAGTACTACGTAGTTCAGTAAAGGAGCTGAGGAGATACTTGACAGCTGACAGTAACAGGACCATCATCTGTTTATGTTCATCATGTTTATTTCCATCATCTGTTGCTGCAGAAGTAAAAATGATTTGAACTGAACAGCTCAGTGCAGTTACAGGAGTGACCGCAGGGAGGCGCCACCGTGCTTCAACAGATCCGAGGATCCGACAAATGGATCCAGTTACTGGAAAAAGGATTTCAGCTGGTTCTTAATGTGGTTGGAGTCTAGTTCCCCCAGTGCAGCATTTAAAATATTAGCAATCAATTAACCCTAACCCAATTAAATTAATGTGAAGTGAATTAAAAACTGTGTTAATGAAAGAAGAGGAGTTGATTAAATCACTGTTCAGAATAAAAACCAGCTGAGATGAAAATCTGAAATATTAAAACTGCAGAGGTTTAAATCTTTGACCTGTTTTCTCTAAATTAAATTAAACGTTTTAAAATATAAAATAAGTGTGTATTTAATAAAAAAACAAATAAATTATTAAAATATCACAAGTGCCCCAGTGGGCCAGGACGCCCCCTGGTGGTTTGGAGAGAACTGCCCCCAGTGCAGTGGTTCAGTTGATGAATTGGTCAAAGCTGCAGCAACAATTATTTTTATTATTAACACGTCGATAAACTGAGAACTGATTAATTCAAGTCATAATTTAGTAATTAGCTGAATGTTCAGTAAATAAAAAAAAACATCGGTTTCCCCTGAAACCTGTTTTTTAAATTACCTTATTAATGTTCATTAATTTTCTGTTTTATTGTTTATTAATTTTTGAGCAACAGTTAAAAACTCGGTCACATTCAGAAGCTGGAACAATAAACCTCTGTTAAAATATTTGATTAATTCATAAAGAATTTGTTTGATAAATCTATAATTTATTTGTATTAATTATCACAATTTGAGCCGAGAATCGATGAAAGAAGGAGCTGCCTGTTGTGGGGCCCAACAACAAACCTTGGCCCTTCAGGGAGTAAAGGCTCAGGAACAGGCTGATAAATCCTGAACCTGGTTCTGGGACCATTTGAGAACAGGACCTGTCCCTGTTGGTGTTGATCCGGACTTCCTCATTAAATATTCAATTATCCTTAAATGATCCTTTCATATTTTAGTTTGACTCAACAATAACTTACATTTTCTTCAGTGGTTAGTCCCTCTGTAATATTTAGAATAATTTATTCTGTAATATTTAATATAATTTATTCTGTAATATTTAGAATAAATTATTCTGTAATATTTAATATAATTTATTCTGTAATATTTAGAATAAATTATTCTGTAATATTTAATATGATTTATTCTGTAATATTTAGAATAAATTATTCTGTAATATTTAATATGATTTATTCAGTAATATTTAGAATAATTTATTCTGTACTATTTAATATGATTTATTCTGTAATATTTAGAATAAATTATTCTGTAATATTTAATATAATTTATTCTGTAATATTTAGAATAAATTATTCTGTAATATTTAATATAATTTATTCTGTAATATTTAGAATAAATTATTCTGTAATATTTAATATAATTTATTCTGTAATATTTAGAATAAATTATTCTGTAATATTTAATATAATTTATTCTGTAATATTTAGAATAAATTATTCTGTAATATTTAATATGATTTATTCAGTAATATTTAGAATAATTTATTCTGTACTATTTAATATAATTTTTTCTCCGGAACAACATGAAAACCCGTTTTTCTTTGAAACTACAAAAGTCCGTCTAATTTCCGACAGAGTGAGATTCTCTGATTCCTGCTTTGATATTTACTCATCCGGTAAGAGGCTCAGCCAATCAGGAGGCTCCCCTAAATTCACAAAGGCTGCGTCACCGTCCGACCAGCCAATCCGGACAGAGCCTCCCAGGCCCCCCCGGTCTCCGTGTCGACCTCTCAAAGTTTGGACTTGGAGCCAACAGACCCCGAACCAGAGGATCCGCTTCTGTTATCTCCCAACTTCTCGAGCTCAGCAGAGAACCCGTCTCTCTGTCCCGTCGTCCTGGTTTTGAAGGACCCGGGTCCCGGGAACCTGAACCGGCTTCTTGCTGGAGGCTTTGATCACGTCTGGAGGATTTGGGGGTTTTGCAGGAGGACCGAGTCTGAGATGGGCTTTGGATGCGAGTCCAGAGAAGAGCGGCTCTCGGTGTAGTTCTGTTCCGGACTGTGTCAGGTGCGCAGGGCCCCAGACCCCCCCCAGAGACCTGCTGCCGTCCTCCCGGATCCTCCAGAGAAGTGGTAATGTTAGCGGTGGGTCCGATGGACGGGTCCCGACAGAGCGCCTTCCTCCTCAGCACCCCCCCTTTGGCAGCTCTGCACAGCATGACCGAGATGAAGACCCCCCTGTACCCGGCCTACCCGCTCTCCTCCACCGGCCCCAACTCCTCTACCTCGCCGGCCACCACCTCTCCCAACCCGGGGGGCATGGCGGTGTCCTCCCCGGGGATCAAGAGCTCCACCGGGCTGTCGTCGGGGCTCGGCTCCCCGCAGCAGTGCTCCTCCGCCACCCCCCACGGAATTAACGACATCCTCAACCGGCCCTCCGCCTCCGGCGCCACGGCCGCCGTGGCCGCCGCCGCCGCCTCGTCCTCGGCGGGGATTCTGTCCGGGCTGCCCCGGTTCAGCAGCCTCAGCCCCCCGCCGCCTCCCGGACTCTACTTCAGCCCGAGCGCCGCGGCGGTGGCGGTGGCCCGGTACCCGAAGCCCCTGGCGGACCTGCCGGGCAGGACGCCGATCTTCTGGCCGGGAGTGATGCAGAACCCGCACTGGAGAGACGCCAGGTTCGCGTGTTCGCCCCGTAAGTGTCCGAGGAACCAGAGGAACCAGAGGAACCAGAGGAACCACACGAGGTGTAGAAACTGATTAAATGTTGTTTGTTCTTGGTTCTTTCAGATCAGAACTCGGTGCTGCTGGACAAGGACGGGAAGAGGAAACACACCCGACCCACGTTCTCAGGACAACAGATCTTTGCTCTGGAAAAGACTTTTGAACAGACCAAATATCTGGCGGGACCGGAGAGAGCGCGGCTGGCCTACTCCCTGGGAATGACCGAGAGCCAGGTCAAGGTAGGTCCAAACGAACCGAACCGAACCGAGAGAACTGGAAAACTGAGACAAACGTTCTTCTAGATCTGATTTATTTAACTGAAGAAATAAAAAACGAATAAAAACTATTAATATTTCGTTTCTAAAAATCCTAAGTTTTGTTCATATTAATATTATTAATATTATTACTATTTTATTATTAGTATTAATATTATTACTATTTTATTATTAGTATTAATATTATTACTATTTTATTAGTAGTATTAATATTATTACTATTTTATTATTAGTATTAATATTATTACTATTTTATTAGTAGTATTAATATTATTACTATTTTATTATTAGTATTAATTCATTATTACTATTTTATTATTAGTATTAATTCATTATTACTACTCTCACACACTTTATTATATCGTTTTTTTTATGTTAACGCATTTTTCTTGTTTTATTAGCTGTAAAAATCTCATTTAATGTTCACATCAGGCCTTTTTCTCATTTAACATTAGCTTCATTCATGGATCCTTCACTTATTTCATTTTATTTAATTTCTTCATGTGTGGTTCTAGAAACGATTATTTCACTAATCACAGATGCACAAATACTGTAGTATTATACTGTATTATTATACTGTGTATTACTATACTGTAGTATTATACTGTATTATTATTATACTGTGTATTACTATACTGTAGTATTATACTGTATTATTATTATACTGTGTATTACTATACTGTAGTATTATACTGTATTATTATTATACTGTGTATTACTATACTGTAGTATTATACTGTGTATTACTATACTGTAGTATTATACTGTATTATTATTATACTGTGTATTACTATACTGTAGTATTATACTGTGTATTACTATACTGTAGTATTATACTGTATTATTATTATACTGTGTATTACTATACTGTAGTATTATACTGTGTATTACTATACTGTAGTATTATACTGTATTATTATTATACTGTGTATTACTATACTGTAGTATTATACTGTATTATTATTATACTGTGTATTACTATACTGTAGTATTATAATCTATTATTATCACTGTATTATTGTATTATTTTATTATTTTATTATACTACCAGAATTAGAATAAAAACCCTGAAGACTGAACGGATGTGTGTGTGTGTGTGTGTGTGTGTGTGTGTCCCTCTCAGGTGTGGTTCCAGAACCGGAGGACCAAGTGGAGGAAGAAGCACGCTGCGGAGATGGCCTCTGCCAAGAAGAAGCAGGACTCGGAGACGGAGCGGCTCAAGGGGACCTCGGACAACGAGGACGACGACGACGACTACAACAAACCCCTGGACCCGAACTCGGACGACGAGAAGATCACGCAGCTGTTGAAGAAACACAAACCGGGCTCGGCTCTGATCCTGCACACGTCAGAAAACGACAGCTCGTAAACACGGACGAACTCTGGGAGTCGAACTCTGGGAGTCGAACTCTGGGAGTCGAACTCTGGGAGTCGAACTTGTGACGCTTCACGTCGTTTTGGTGTCTCGTCTTTTTCCGGTTTGCTCGGTGATGGAGGACTCCGAGGAGCCGACAGAGCCGCTTTCCGGCCTCTCCCGGACTCAGGCCAGACCTGAAGGTGTAAATAGAACCGTGAGTGTGTGAACAGAAATTCTGCTGCTGTGAATAATTTATGTGTAAAAACCGGTTTTGTACCGACGCTCTGAGACCAGCTCGGACTCTGGACTGGGTTTTCTATCTCATCCACATCCTAAAAAACCACCTCCTGCTGCGAAGGCCTCTGGGTCCCATTTAGAGGAGCTCCTGAACGCACCGCACACACACACACACACACACACACACACACACACACACACACACACACACACACACACACACACACACACACACACACACACCTGTAGTCCACCTGCAGACACACTTTGTATTTGTATGTTGGAGTGAAGTCTGCTCCGCTGTGTCTCTCGGCAGCTTCATGTAAAAATGCACTTTTATTTAATAACAAATAAAAACTTGTTGTTTTCACCGGAAACACGTTCATTAATATTCATGAGTTGATAAATCGATCATCGATCTGAATTAAAAGACAAAACGTTTCTTATTCTTCTTATTTTTTATTATTTTTATTATTTTTATTTTTATTATTTTTATTATTTTTATTATTTTTCTTCTTATTATTATTCTTATTTTTATTATTTTTCTTCTTATTTTTCTTCTTATTATTCTTATTTTTATTATTTTTATTTTTCTTATTTTTCTTATTTTTCTTATTTTTCTTATTTTTCTTCTTCTTATTATTTTTCTTATTTTTCTTCTTCTTATTATTTTTTATTATTTTTATTATTTTTATTCTTCTTCTTATTTTTATTATTGTTCTTATTCCTCCGCTGATTTTAAAATTCGGATCCAAACTAAAGAACAAAGTGCGTGAAGCTTCACGGTTTCTCCCTCTAATTGAAAACGCACTGGACCGAGCTGCAGCTTCATTTATCACATGTGGATCCAGATGTGACCGAGCTGAGCTGAGACCAGCAGAGAAAACGCACAAAGCGGACGCGGTTTCTGTTTCTGCGGGGTTTGTGCGGACTCTCAGCGGGAACCAGGCGGCTGCAGCTCGGCTGTGATCAGCTCCTCTCCTCGGTGTTTTATCAGCTGCTGTCGAATCTGGACTTTAATTCTTCAAACTCCAAAATCAACTGAGTCGTTGTTTTAAATTCAGTTTTCACTTTCCTCTGATTATTATTATTATTATTATTATTATTAATAATAATAACTCCGTTATTACTCCGTGTTGTGCTGCGTTCAAAGACCAGTTCCACACAGTTCTTGTATTTAACAAACCGATTTTCTGCAGCAAATGTAAGAAACGTTTTTAGAAATTCAACATTAATTTTTTTTATTTATTAAAGAAGCTGCGACATCAGCGTTGAAACGATTCCACTGTTTGAACGAAACGATTTGAAATGACAACATTTGATATAAATTTAATATTAGAACCTGA
Organism: Anabas testudineus; assembly: GCF_900324465.2. Classification (NCBI taxonomy): domain Eukaryota; kingdom Metazoa; phylum Chordata; class Actinopteri; order Anabantiformes; family Anabantidae; genus Anabas; species Anabas testudineus. The sequence continues at coordinate 578,543 of NC_046621.1, forward strand.
TTTCTGACAGCATTTAAAACACGTTTCATGTTTTAGTTCCTCCTGGATTCAGTCCATCACTGTTTGGAACACTTGAACATGTTTATGTGTTTTTTTTTTGGTTCCTCTGTTTGTTCTAACTTCTCACATGAAGACACTTTTTATATTATATGATATTTTCTTATTTTCTCATCAGAGTTCAGAGCTGTTTGTATAAAGATGATCTGAGGAACAGGAGGATGTAAAGGTTTCCGTCCTGTTTCTGTCACACATCAAATCCAAATATAAAAATCCAACATTACACTAAATAACCAGAGAATGATGATGATTAATATTATCAATAAATAATAATTAGAAAACCCATTTTTAATCAAAGCTGCAGCTTCTTCTTCTTTTAGTTGCTGCTGTGTTCACGTGACTCTGACAGTTTTCTACATGTCTTTTGACATTTTGTTAAAATTATTTATTGACCAGCTGACAGACAGAAAATAAATCAAATAAACTGATTATTCATTATTTCAGTCGTTTGGTTCCAGTGTGTCAGTGTTGAACATCTTCAGTTAATTCACACACTAACACAGAGTAACAGGTAATAAAGGAACCGGACAATAAATAATCAATAATAATAATAATAATAATAATATTAATAAAAACATGATTTAATGTTAAAACCAATTAGAAAATCATCAAATCACAACATGGAGAAGAAAAAGACATTTACACACATAAGAACCTAGAAATGAACAGTTTGAACTTGTTTCAGTACATTTACTAGTTGTACTCTGAGTATTTCTACTTTTTCTAACTGCGTCCCATCGAGCTGCAGCAAATTTTACACCAACAACTTGATCAATGTGTAAAATAAAATAGATTGAAACCAGCTGATGACAGAAAATAATCAAATATTACAGAAATTAGTTATTCAAGTTCTTACAATTATTACAAATATTCCTTATTATAGTTATTAGTTATTACAATTATTACAGTTATTACAGAAATTACAGATGTTAAAGTTATTACAGTTATTAAAGTTATTACAAATATTACATTTATTAAAGTTATTACAGTTATTACAAATATTACAGTTATTCAAGTTACAGTTATTAGATATATTACAGTTACTGTTATTAAAGTTATTACAGTTATTACAAATATTACAAATATTACAAATATTACATTTATTACAGTTATTACAGTTATTACAAATATTACAGTTATTCAAGTTACAGTTATTAGATATATTACAGTTACTGTTATTAAAGTTATTACAGTTATTACAAATATTACAAATATTACAAATATTACATTTATTACAGTGATTACAGTTATTACAAATATTACAGTGATTAAAGTTATTACAGTTATTACAGGTATAGTTATTACAGTTATTACAGTTATTAGTTATTACAGTGATTACAGGTATTACAGTGATTACAGTTATTACAAATATTACAGTGATTAAAGTTATTACAGTTATTACAGGTATAGTTATTACAGTTATTACAGTTATTAGTTATTACAGTGATTACAGGTATTACAGTGATTACAGTTATTACAAATATTACAGTGATTAAAGTTATTACAGTTATTACAGGTATAGTTATTACAGTTATTACAGTTATTAGTTATTACAGTGATTACAGGTATTACAGTGATTACAGTTATTACAAATATTACAGTGATTAAAGTTATTACAGTTATTACAGGTATAGTTATTACAATTATTACAGTTATTACAGTTATTAGTTATTACAGTTATTAGTTATTACAGTGATTACAGGTATTACAGTGATTACAGTTATTACAAATATTACAGTGATTAAAGTTATTACAGTTATTACAGGTATAGTTATTACAGTTATTACAGTTATTAGTTATTACAGTGATTACAGGTATTTCAGTGATTACAGTTATTACAGGTATAGTTATTACAGTTATTACAGTGATTAAAGTTATTACAGTTATTACAGGTATAGTTATTACAGTGATTACAGTTATTACAGTGATTACAGTTATAACAGTTATTACAGTGATTAAAGTTATTACAGTGATTACAGTTATTACAGTTATTACAGTGATTAGTTATTACAGTGATTACAGGTATAGTTATTACAGTTATTACAGTGATTAAAGTTATTACAGTTATTACAGGTATTACAGGTATAGTTATTACAGTTATTACAGTGATTAAAGTTATTACAGTTATTACAGTTATTACAGTTATTATAGTTATTACAGTTATTACAGTGATTACAGTTATTACAGGTATAGTTATTACAGTTATTACAGTGATTACAGTTATTACAGTTATTACAGGTATAATTATTACAGTGATTACAGTTATTACAGTGATTACAGTTATTACAGTTATTACAGTTATTACAGGTATAGTTATTACAGTTATTACAGTGATTACAGTTATTACAGTTATTACAGTTATTACAGTTATTACAGTTATTACAGGTATAGTTATTACAGTTATTACAGTTATTACAGTGATTACAGTTATTACAGTGATTAAAGTTATTACAGTTATTACAGGTATTACAGTGATTACAGTTATTACAGGTATAGTTATTACAGTTATTACAGTTATTACAGTGATTAAAGTTATTACAGTTATTACAGTTATTACAGGTATAGTTATTACAGGTATTACAGTGATTACAGTTATTACAGGTATAGTTATTACAGTTATTACAGTTATTACAGTTATTACAGTTATTACAGTTATTACAGTTATTACAGTGATTAAAGTTATTACAGTTATTACAGTTATTACAGGTATAGTTATTACAGTTATTACAGTTATTACAGGTATAGTTATTACAGTTATTACAGTTATTACATTGATACGCTGAATATTTTACTGAGTGGACAAAACGAGTCATGTGAAGATGACAACAGACGGATTCATTCACAGCTCATTCGTTCTGTTTTTGCAGCTACAACATGAAAATAATATTACAAGCTGAGGTTTTTCACTTTGAGCTCTGATAATTCTCCTGTAGTGGATTCTGGACCAGGCGCCTGGTTAGTGTAGTGGTAACATCTCCACCTCCACGTGGGAGACGGAGGTTCAAATCCCAGCTGTGGCTGCCTCCAGTAGGAGTCCTTAGGAAAGACCTCCTCACGCTGCCCTGCCCACCCTTGTAACTTGTACTGATTTGTAAGTAGCGTCTGCTAAATGTAGTTTTACTACTTTTAAATGTGATGTTAAATATTCTTCTCAGTCTGCAGCTCTGGTCGGATGAACACTATGATTCTGTGAAACTGGAGCTCCCTTTCATGGTTCTACTTCACTTGTTTCAGCAGCCTGACTCTGTCATCACACATCAGCTGCTGAGAATCAGAACAACCAGTGTGAATAAAACACGTTCATTATTAATATTAGACAGAGTGAACAGTTCCTATAAACATGAATCTAAAAGGGACGTTAGATTTGAACACCTCCCACTCTGGGCCCTCGGTCCGAACGATTCTAGACGTGCTCCTGCCTGAGGACACCTTCACCTGTGAGTCACCTGTGGGACGAGCCTCAACAATGGTGGAAAGTCACTAAGTACAAATACTCAAAACAGTATTTAAGTACAATGTTAAATCACGAGTACTGGGTCAGAGCACGTTGTTGAAGCTGCTGCTTCAACTCAACAGAGTCATGGTGGAGTTTAAACCCAGGTGGAGCAAACAGGTGGAGTTAACACGCTCTCTGCTGACTCCCGGTGAGGAGGAACATTGTTTTTATCTGCTCAACACGGCTCTGGGCCCCCGAGGGACCGACGGCAGCATCTGTTCACTCTGAGCTGCAGCTACCGATCCTGCTGGTGGCGGCTGTGGATCAGGAGGCAGAGCACTCGTGGTATGGGTGGTTCGATTCCCGGCTCCTCCTGTCACATGTCGAAGATACTGAACCGGTCATCAGGTTGTTTCCGTGGCAGCCCTGAGTAGCAGCTGGTAGAAAAGTGCTCTACACAGTAAAATCAGACCGATCTTACTGTTGAACTCAGCTGTTCACCGTGTGGTCCTGAAGATCACCTACTGGGATCAGACCATTTGTAACTTCATCCAACGTTATTCTGAACAGACGACAGCTTCTGGTTCAGGGATCATGTGAATTCATCACTTTAAGTTTCCCTCTGACAGAGAGGAGCAGATTGACAAAGATTATGATCTTTATCCTGATTTATGATGAACTGTGACTGGTTGACGTCAGCTGGAGTTTTTCACGTTACATCAGTGATGTTAAAGTTATTCAAGTTTGTCCACAGGGTAAAATGTCATCACAACGAGCTGCTGTGTGCAGGAGCTGCAGGAACTGAATCCACCTGTTAGCAGCTGACAGCTCTACCTGTTGACTCCCACTAAACCTTTTCCTGTTTGCCGGCGTGACTAATGTGTTAGCGTTAGCAGATCTTTATAAAGAGCCCATTGACAGGCTCTCAGTTGACCATGTACTACTAGAGATTACACACAAGGACATGTGTAGTGGGGGGTGGCGGGCTGCAGCTCCTGTGCTCTTATCTCCCTCTAAACCCGCCTGGAGTCCTCTGATAAGGAGCGTCTTGGGATGCTCCATTATGAGCAGCCTCCTCCTCCTCCTCCTCACTTCCTGGTTGAGTGGAGACATTGTGCGGCTGCAGCTCTCAGTCGGATTCATTCCTGCAGCATCACGCTGCTCTCTGGCTGCAGCGAGCGTCGGCCTGTAGGCTACAGAAACACAGTCGGTGTTAATTGCTCTGTCTGCTTCAGCAACTTAATGACAACTTATGTGAATCATTAACTGGATCCTGGGCTGTGGGGGGGGGGAGGTGCTCCTCCTGGGGAGGAGTTCACCTGCCGGCCTGGTGTTTTGAAGGTGGATGATCTGATGGAGGAGATCTGTTATCAGCTGTCCTCTGTCCTCTGGGTGCTCACCTCATTCAAGTGTTTGATAGGAGATCATCTCCTTTAATGATCCTCACATGAGCAGCTAATCCCACACTGAGAGTACATAGAAACAGCAGTATTTGTACTACTGTAATAGTTGGCAGTACTCTACTTTAATATTGTACTTGTTTCAGATGTACATTAAAAAATAAATATAATAAGTGATGATATAACAGGTTGAGAGCAGATCATTTGTTCTTTGTGGAGAAATTTTCAAACTACGAGATAAATAAATAAAAAAAATAAAAAAATAAAATAAAATAAAAATCAAAAATAAATCGAAAATAAATAAAAGCTACATAAAAAATAAAATAAAAGCTAAATAAAAAGATAAAAAAAAAGATAAATAAAAAAAATTTAATAAAAGCTAAATCAAAAAATAAAATAAAAGATAAATCAAAAAAATGTAATAAAAGCTAAATAAAAGATAAATCAAAAATAAATAAAAGCTAAATAAAAATAAAATAAAACATAAATCAAAATTTTTTTATAAAAGATAAATAAAAGATAAATCAAAAATAAATTAAAGATAAATCAAAAATAAATCAAAGATAAATCAAAAAAATAAAATAAAAGATAAATCAAAAATAATTAAAAGATAAATCAAAAATAAATAAAAGCTAAATAAAAACAAATAAAAGATAAATCAAAAATAATTAAAAGATAAATCAAAAATATGTGGTGCAGATGTCTGACATGTTAGTTTAATCACGTTAGTGATTAATCAAACGATGTAAAGCAAACTGCAGCTTGTGTGTGTCCTGTGTGTGTGTGTCCTGTGTGTGTGTGTCCTGTGTGTGTGTCCTGTGTGTGTGTGTGTGTCCTGTGTGTGTGTGTCCTGTGTGTGTGTGTCCTGTGTGTGTGTGTGTGTGTCCTGTGTGTGTGTGTCCTGTGTGTGTGTGTGTGTGTGTCCTGTGTGTGTGTCCTGTGTGTGTTTTGTGTGTGTGTGTCCTGTGTGTGTGTCCTGTGTGTGTGTCCTGTGTGTGTCCTGTGTGTGTGTCCTATGTGTGTGTGTGTCCTGTGTGTGTGTGTGTCCTGTGTGTGTGTGTCCTGTGTGTGTTTTGTGTGTGTCCTGTGTGTGTGTGTCCTGTGTGTGTTTTGTGTGTGTGTGTCCTGTGTGTGTGTGTCCTGTGTGTGTTTTGTGTGTGTTTTGTGTGTGTGTGTCCTGTGTGTGTCCTGTGTGTGTGTGTCCTGTGTGTGTGTGTCCTGTGTGTGTCCTGTGTGTGTCCTGTGTGTGTGTGTCCTGTGTGTGTTTTGTGTATGTTTTGTGTGTGTGTGTCCTGTGTGTGTCCTGTGTGTGTCCTGTGTGTGTCCTGTGTGTGTGTGTCCTGTGTGTGTCCTGTGTGTGTCCTGTGTGTGTCCTGTGTGTGTGTGTCCTGTGTGTGTCCTGTGTGTGTCCTGTGCTCGATCACACTGCTGGTTCTTGGTCCTGGAGATATCTGTGGATGTGAATGTGTTGTCAGTCGTACAGTCGTACTATGTTACTGAGGATTATCTAAAAGAAGAAGCCCAGCTGAGGTTTGGTAAGTTAACTGGTGAAACTTGAAGGTATATCAGGTGATTGGATTCTTTGGTGTTTTCTCTAAATCAAAAAGAGCCAATTTGTCAAAAACATAAAAATGTTGTAGAACCGAGAATCTTCTGGGATCAACCAGATGTTTGGCATCGTTCACAGAACGAACTAGCAGTTTAGCATCTCTCAGTAAAAACGATGAGTTCAGGTGCAGCTGCGCTGTTGAAAGGTGAATGAAGAAAGAAACTGAGCTGAGAGACGCTCGTCGTCTCCAGCTGACCGATCACCAGCTGGAAGTTGGTTTCACAAGGTTCCAGTTGCTGTTGAGCACTTGACATCTATGGGTTTGAAGCAGACTCAGGCCTGAACGTGTCTCAGAGTGAGGCAGAGACAAACTGTTGTGATTAATTATGAGCCTGAAGTCGGTCGTGGCCCCTTCTGAAGGAGGGACGCTGGTGAAATGCTGCCTCTCGGGGAGCGAGGGGAGTCTGAGCTAAGTAATGACAAAATGAGCACCTGCAGTAGACTCTGGCAATGAAAAAGCCTGCCCTCATCACCCGAGTCTTTTGTTCTGAATTTTATTAGCACTAGCCACGCTAAAATAACCTGTTAACACGTATCATAGTGCAGCAATAATAACCTCCTCAATCATATTTTAAAAGTCACGTCAAGGCGGCCGCAGTAATTCATCTCTATGCAAATACCTCGGTGTCAGGCCATTAGTGTGTTGCTACAGGGGTTTTATTAAAATGCATTCTTCCCCACTCTCTTCCTACTCAGGACTAATAAAACACGAGCCCTGCTGCACAAGAATTATAGCAACTATTAGCTAACATATGGACAGCGTGCACTCGGAAAATAAAAACCAACAGATAAAGTGGCAGGGTCAGGCTGCGGAGCAAACACTTAGGAAACAGCAGTGAAGTAATAGATTGTGCCATAGACCTGGAAATCAGAGTGTGATTATTCATTCAGCGGGGTGGGGGCTGGCCGGCCTGACCTCCTGCTCACCTGCACCTCCTCCACCCCCTCTGTAGCTGGCATTAGTGCCATCACAGGGTTTCATAAACTGAGAAGGTAAAAAGCTAATGAACTGCATTAGATCTGTAATGAAATTAACACAATGATGTGGACTCATCACTGCTCATGCAGCTCCTGTAGAGTCCGGTCCACGGCATCACCAGGAGGTTTTACTGCACACGAAACATACGTTCAGGCTGCACAGATTAAAGCAGCTTTTGTGTGCAGTAATAAAATGACAAACGAAAAACGGACCTGATCTGTCTTTAGATACCACCGTCCAGCCCACTGAGGCGGGACTGACCAGGTGTAGCTGGGACGGTACAAAGAAAGGTGTTCACGGTAAACAGAGGTGAAAACAATCAGGGTGATGAGCGAAGTAAGAGACAAGACACGCGTGGGACAAGCACAGGACAGGAACCGGGGCTACGAACAGTAGTAGTAGAGGGTTCTGAGTTAGTTAACATAAGCCCGGTTCCTTCAGTAAAACTACAGCAGGATTTTTCCACTGGGTTTTGTATTATTACAAGTCAAACTGGTGACAGAGGTAAAAAGCTGTCACTATCATTAACAGTTCATTTAGTTTTGTTCATCTAATCCTCCCAGATCTCCAAGTTGTAAAGACCTGTTCGTTCTCCAGCTGCAGCAGAATGTGAATATAAATAAAATGTGAAATGTACCAAAGAACAAATCTTCTCTGATCAGAGACAAGTCCCAGTGCTCTGTTTGATTAGTTGAATGTGTGATGGAGACCCAGTCTGTATTTGTCTCCTAGTGAATATACAGCTTTTTTGAGCATATCACAGTTTACAGAACAGAACATTTTACATATGTTCCTTAATGTTTCTTGAAACCCGAGCTGAGGTCAAAGTTCGGCCACTGTTCTTTAACATACAGTACAGCACCACCTCGGTGTTGTCGTGGTCCCTCCCTGTTTGAGCCACATAGAGACGTCAGTTGTCACCTTGTGCTGATGCCGAGCGGCTGCAGGGACTGACGACCCCCCCTCCAGACGATCCGTCATTTAACGGTTTATCAGAGTCAGAGGATCCTGCCATGCTTGTGCGATCTGTGGATTTTTCTATTTTATGGACTCATTAATTTCCCGTGGATCATTAGCCTCCATGCAGATCCCTGTTTTGACAAATGCAGCTGGTGAATTATGCACACAATGTGCTTCCTCCTGCTGCAGCCAGTGAATGCACCACATTACCCAAATGTGTTTGTGGGGGGGTCCGCCACTCCATTACAGCAACTCTATGACACATGTGACCATCGACGAGCTTCTCGCTGTGACTGTCGGTGCGTCTGAGGGAAACCACATTAAATATAATGTACACAGATGAAAAATGAAGAAGAGCTCAACATCACAGAATAGAAACACACACACACACACACACACACACACACACACACACACACACACACACACGTCCATTTCCATCCAGTTTTGTTGGTTTAATGTGCTAAAATAAAGAAGGGGCTCATTAAATGTGACACACTCAGAGGGAGTTCTTCATGTTCAGGTGAAGTTTTATGAAGTTTTATGAAGTATTTGAACCAGTGTTGAACGTGATGCTGTCGATAACATGAATGTTGTGTTTCTGTAGAAATTTAATTCATGAACAGATTCAAGGAGAGAAAATGATTCTGATCATTAATATTCACAAACTGAACCTTTAGTTAGTAGAAATTAAAAACTCAGTTTTTTCTTAACGTGGAACAGAAGCAGCAGCTGATTTGAACCTTTTATGTTCTGACAGCTGCTTCATCAGCAATAAAACATCAGTTCATCAGATTCAGGTGAAATACTGAAGTAAAGTAGTTTAAAGTAAAGTAGTTTAAAGTAAAGTCATTTAAAGTAAAGTAGATTAAAGTAAAGTAGTTTAAAGTAAAGTAATTTAAAGTAAAGTAGTTTAAAGTAAAGTAATTTAAAGTAAAGTAGATTAAAGTAAAGTAGTTTAAAGTAAAGTAGTTTAAAGTAAAGTCATTTAAAGTAAAGTAGATTAAAGTAAAGTAGATTAAAGTAAAGTAGTTTAAAGTAAAGTAATTTAAAGTAAAGTAGATTAAAGTAAAGTAGATTAAAGTAAAGTAGATTAAAGTAAAGTAGATTAAAGTAAATAGTTTAAAGTAAAGTAATTTAAAGTAAAGTAGATTAAAGTAAAGTAGTTTAAAGTAAAGTAGTTTAAAGTAAAGTCATTTAAAGTAAAGTAGTTTAAAGTAAAGTCATTTAAAGTAAAGTAGTTTAAAGTAAAGTAGTTTAAAGTAAAGTAATTTAAAGTAAAGTAGATTAAAGTAAAGTAGTTTAAAGTAAATAGTTTAAAGTAAAGTAGATTAAAGTAAAGTAGATTAAAGTAAAGTAGATTAAAGTAAAGTAGTTTAAAGTAAAGTAGATTAAAGTAAAGTCATTTAAAGTAAAGTAGTTTAAAGTAAAGTAGTTTAAAGTAAAGTAATTTAAAGTAAAGTAGATTAAAGTAAAGTAGTTTAAAGTAAAGTAGTTTAAAGTAAAGTCATTTAAAGTAAAGTAGTTTAAAGTAAAGTCATTTAAAGTAAAGTAGTTTAAAGTAAAGTAGTTTAAAGTAAAGTAATTTAAAGTAAAGTAGATTAAAGTAAAGTAGTTTAAAGTAAATAGTTTAAAGTAAAGTAGATTAAAGTAAAGTAGATTAAAGTAAAGTAGATTAAAGTAAAGTAGATTAAAGTAAAGTAGTTTAAAGTAAAGTAATTTAAAGTAAAGTAGATTAAAGTAAAGTAGTTTAAAGTAAAGTAGTTTAAAGTAAAGTAGATTAAAGTAAAGTAGATTAAAGTAAAGTAGTTTAAAGTAAAGTCATTTAAAGTAAAGTAGTTTAAAGTAAAGTAGATTAAAGTAAAGTAGATTAAAGTAAAGTAGTTTAAAGTAAAGTAATTTAAAGTAAAGTAGATTAAAGTAAAGTAGATTAAAGTAAAGTAGTTTAAAGTAAAGTAATTTAAAGTAAAGTAGATTAAAGTAAAGTAGATTAAAGTAAAGTAGATTAAAGTAAAGTAGTTTAAAGTAAAGTCATTTAAAGTAAAGTAGATTAAAGTAAAGTAGATTAAAGTAAAGTAGTTTAAAGTAAAGTAATTTAAAGTAAAGTAGATTAAAGTAAAGTAGATTAAAGTAAAGTAGATTAAAGTAAAGTAGTTTAAAGTAAAGTAGTTTAAAGTAAAGTAATTTAAAGTAAAGTAGATTAAAGTAAAGTAGATTAAAGTAAATAGTTTAAAGTAAAGTAGATTAAAGTAAAGTCATTTAAAGTAAAGTAGTTTAAAGTAAAGTAATTTAAAGTAAAGTAGATTAAAGTAAAGTAGTTTAAAGTAAATAGTTTAAAGTAAAGTCATTTAAAGTAAAGTCGTTTAAAGTAAAGTAGATTAAAGTAAAGTAGATTAAAGTAAAGTAGTTTAAAGTAAAGTAATTTAAAGTAAAGTAGATTAAAGTAAAGTAGATTAAAGTATAGTAATTTAAAGTAAAGTAGATTAAAGTAAAGTAGATTAAAGTAAAGTAGTTTAAAGTAAAGTAATTTAAAGTAAAGTAGATTAAAGTAAAGTAGTTTAAAGTAAAGTAATTTAAAGTAAAGTAATTTAAAGTAAAGTAGATTAAAGTAAAGTAGTTTAAAGTAAAGTAATTTAAAGTAAAGTAGATTAAAGTAAAGTAGATTAAAGTAAATTGTTTAAAGTAAAGTAATTTAAAGTAAAGTAGATTAAAGTAAAGTAGTTTAAAGTAAAGTAATTTAAAGTAAAGTAGATTAAAGTAAATAGTTTAAAGTAAAGTAGTTTAAAGTAAAGTAATTTAAAGTAAAGTAGATTAAAGTAAAGTAGATTAAAGTAAAGTAGTTTAAAGTAAAGTAGATTAAAGTAAATAGTTTAAAGTAAAGTAATTTAAAGTAAAGTAGATTAAAGTAAAGTAGTTTAAAGTAAAGTAGTTTAAAGTAAAGTAGATTAAAGTAAATAGTTTAAAGTAAAGTAATTTAAAGTAAAGTAGATTAAAGTAAATAGTTTAAAGTAAAGTAATTTAAAGTAAAGTAGATTAAAGTAAATAGTTTAAAGTAAAGTAATTTAAAGTAAAGTAGATTAAAGTAAAGTAGATTAAAGTAAAGTAGTTTAAAGTAAAGTAGTTTAAAGTAAAGTAATTTAAAGTAAAGTAGATTAAAGTAAAGTTGATTAAAGTAAAGTAGTTTAAAGTAAAGTAATTTAAAGTAAAGTAGATTAAAGTAAAGTAGATTAAAGTAAAGTAGTTTAAAGTAAAGTAATTTAAAGTAAAGTAGATTAAAGTAAAGTAGATTAAAGTAAAGTAGATTTACTCAAAGACAAAACTCAAAGTTTAAATGTCGTTAATCTGTTTGATGAAGTTTGAACTAAACTTTTTCCTCCTAAATTAACTTTAAAGCAGCTTCATGATCAGATGAGAAATTAAAACTATGATGAAGCTTTAACTTTATCAGCATCTGTTTCAAATGAGTTCAGATTATTTTTCATTGGTCGGTGTCGTCAGGTGACACCTGTGTGATTGACAGCAGGTGAGGAGGAGCGCTACAGGTACCGGGACACCTGTGGACACATGTTTAGTAGCTGAGGGACACGGTGTGGAGGAGAAGCTGCTGCTTCATGTCGGTGTCGGTGGGACTGAGCTGAGAACCGAACCAGGATGCTAACTCATTAGCCACGATGCTAACGGAGCTGAGGAAGCACGAACAGGTGAGAGCTGGAGCCGCAGGTAGGTCCACGTTTTATGAACGTTTGTGACGGCGGCTCATTGCTGTTTGAATGTCAGTGTAAGAAAAAGCAGGATTTCCATCACCCCCAGTCCTCAGGTGAGACACCTGTACACCTGCACACCTGTACACCTGTACACCTGCACACCTGTACACCTGCACACCTGTACACCTGTACACCTGCACACCTGTACACCTGCACACCTGCACACCTGCACACCTGTACACCTGTACACCTGCACACCTGCACACCTGCACACCTGGTTGTGTTGTTACATCAGATTCTCTTTTTCCTCCATTTGTTGAGTTTCTTTGCTGAATGAGTTCTTTTTGTGACTGGAAATAATAAGAAAAGTCAAAATTCTCAGGCGGGTTCTGAAGTGGAAACCACAGCTCGCATCCTGAGCTGGACCCTCAGTGGACCAGGATCCTCAGTGGACCAGGACCCTCAGTGGACCAGGACCCTCAGTGGACCAGGACCCTCAGTGGACCAGGATCCTCAGTGGACCAGGACCCTCAGTGGACCGGGACCCTCAGTGGACCAGGATCCTCAGTGGACCAGGATCCTCAGTGGACCAGGACCCTCAGTGGACCAGGATCCTCAGTGGACCAGGACCCTCAGTGGACCAGGACCCTCAGTGGACCAGGACCAGTTTTATAAAACCACTGAGCTGCTTGTAATTATGGGTTTTTAAGATTCTCTTCTTCTGGAGGAACCGGTGGTTCTGCTGTGTTTGTACCACAGACGGACACGAGGTTGGTTTGCACCTCAGTTACACAGGATAACACCAGAGTTCACCTTTAAAGATGATCCACTGTCAGATTCAGTGTCGAGCTTGTGAACTGTGATACACAGAGTTTCTAAAACATCACACTGTGTCAGGCAGAGGTCAGGATTTAACCACACACCCTGTTCATATGTAAATTGGACTTTGTGTGTCAGGCTTTGGTTTGGATTTTTTCTGTGACCTTGTCGTCTCTGCTCGCTCAGACTGATCCGACCTGCCCAGACCGGTGTTTGCTTTATTGACTGACCGCAGAAACACTGCTGCACCTCCATTGGCTTAAATGGGTTTTCATTTTTTATTGGCAGGACGGTGATGGGGCCGTTTTTGTTGAGGCTCTTTACACTTTAACAGCTCGGGGTATGAAACCGTGTTTTACTAGCTCTCGTAACATCAAACCAAATGAAATAAAATCCAAAGGTGATGTGGAGCGGGCTGTGCTCAGCAGAAACGAGTCAAGGATTTGGAGGGAACTGTGGGATGTGCTTATTCACGCCGGGGAGAGAGAGAGGACCAGGATGAACCCATGATCCCACATCATGGGTTAAAACAGCTGCAGATACTTTGATCAATTAAATTAGTTTTTCATCAAAAACAAACTGGTTCCATGTTCTCACATTCAAGTATTTAGAGGATCCATCAGTTAAACAACGGTTTCTGTCTCTGAGGGGAACCGCAACCAGAGTCCACAGCAGCAGTGATCGGATGTTGACCTCGGACGGCTGCTGCACTATTTCTACCCTCTGACAGACACCCTGACAATAAATAACTCTATGAAAAATGAGGAGGGAGGGAGAGCACAATAACCTGCTGAACTTGAGAACCTCTTCTCATCGATTATGGAAATCTCTCCGCCGCTGACCTGGGCTATCATGAGTCTTAAGTATTGATTAAATACGCAGAGGAAAATACTTTGGCAGTTAAATCAGACGTTGATTCGATTAGCTTCCCTCCTGCCACTGTTCAGAATCTACCGCTGTTTAAAAGGATTTCATTTCTGTGTATCAGCTCTGTTGTGTGGAAATTAAATTAAGTCTGGTGCAATGTTAATGCAGGGTGACCTTGAGTGGGTGAATGACCTCTGACCTTTGATCCAGGGGAGTGTCTGGTCATAAAGGAAGTAAAGGGAGGCACAGACCCCCCATGCTCTTAAGTCTGTTTTTTGTCCTGCGTCCTCCCTGGTTCTCCCTGGACGCATCACATCACTCGGCGTTCGGATCAATAGGTTCTCTGAGGCTGACTTCATAAGTAGGTCATAAGAAGCATTTTGGATATTAGCGCTGGGTGAAATGAGGCTGGCTGGAGTTCACGGTCCTGCCTCGGCCTCGGAGAGCGACTCAAACATTATCTGGACACTTCCATCAATACATGAGAGCAGTGATAACTTTTCCAAATCCGTGATGCTAATGGCAGCACTGCTTCCTTTAATGGACGTAAGAAATGATTACACAGCGTTTTTCACTTTACTCCACATTTATTTATTGTGGAAAATGATCCAGTCCTAAATATGTATTTGGCTAAAGTATGTGAACCTCACGGATCATCAGTTTACTCGTCGTGCCTTGTTTAAAGAAGAGAAGAAGATCTGGGTCTGATCCCGACAACACAGGATTATTAAAGAACATCACGACTTGAACAAAGCTGACAATAGGAGTCGCTTCCAAAGAGCCTGGACCAGCCGACTGCCACAGTGTGAACACATGGAGAACATTCAACACCATCACAGAGTAACGTCTAGGAAACTAAAGACTTCTCTGACACTGGATAATACCAGAGCTGCAGGAAGCCACTACGCTCCAAAGAGAACGTTACTGCTCGACTACAGTTGGTTCTGGGACACGTGGAGAAACTGAGAAGCTGGTATCTGTGGTGTCGACTGAACTGAGCTCTCCATTCTAAAACTCGCGTTGTAGGTCATTTTCTGAAAATGAATGTGTGTAAAGAAAAAGTCTTATCTTTAAAATTTTTAATAAAACATAATATAACCAGCTCCGAGAGGGCCACACGTGCACAGATGGAACAGAACTGAGAGCTGTATGTGAACGTTACAGTCCGTTTCCTGAGAACCTGCTGGTTTGTCCTGAACCAAGCGTCTCTGCTGACCTCGTCACAGTTGTTGATCACCTCTGTTGTAGATCAGACTAAACAATCATCAACAAAAACATCTGAGTATTGATTTATACTGAAAATAATCTTTAGTTGCAGCGTCATCTAACTTAAGTTAAAACATTCAGATGAAACGCGTTAAGAGACACTTTCATAGTTTAATACCAACGATCATAACTCTCTATCTGGAGATCCTCTGTGTGATCGATTGCAGCCAGTGCGTGCCACCACCCTCCCACTTCATTCAGTCTTTATCAGATAAGCAGCCGTTTCCACACAGTGGAGAGACGTGGACGTCTGTAGAGGACACACAAAACCAGTGTCAACACGCTGTGTCCGCTGGGAGAGAGGTGCTGGAGAGGCACGACCCTGCCGCTCTGATTTATGAGTTCAGATGCTGGAACGGGGCCTCGTGGAGCTGATCCTTCCTGGGAAAGTTGGTGCACATGATAGAAAGTTGTCAGCTCCGTGCAGATAGAGGTGGAGACGAGCCGCTGAACACAAGGAGCAAATTGTGCCTTGTTTTCTCAGTCGGTTCACCGCAGCACTATAATGCTGTTTTCCCATGCTCGCCAAGGCCCCTGCGTTTGTTTAGTGATGTCGCAACCGGGCGTTAATGCCTCTTTAGTTATGTCTCTTCACTTGTGTTAACCCCGTCACCTCCAACCTGCCGTGGTCCAGAAGAGGGAAACGCAGCTCAGAAATAAACAGGACGAGCAGTTTCACACACAGCGCTAATGAAACGACACCGCTGAGCTGAACATCCTGATTCCTCTCACATACTAGGAGGTAAACAGTCCAAACCCCATTAGTGCACATTCCTCCTATGGAGTGATTAGGAGCAGAGCCAAGTCAAGTCTTTGGTTGTGCTGTCTGTGATGGAGAGAGAGAACACTTCCTGTTGTTCCTCGTTAATGAAGAGCAGAGTGGCTGCAGTTGATTCAAGATCATGTACAAGCTGAATAAACCTGCTCAACAGATATGCCATCGCTCACACACACACACACACACACACACACACACACACACACACACACACACACACACACACACACACACACACACACACACACACACACACACACACGGTTATTACCTGTTCAATACCTGGTCAACACGTGTTCAAGGAAGATCACGGTTCTGGTTTCTCCAGGTCAAACTGGTCACATTTCAACTCAACTTTGTCTTTTTATGTCCTGAAGTGAACGTTTTACAAAGTTTCCTGAGGGGATAAACTTTAAAACACAGCTTGTTTCAGTGGAAGCAAAGTAAACTGCACAGGGACAGAGTTCAGACACAAATCTGATGTTTGTCTGAATTGTTGATTTCGTCGCCGTCTCTTCTTATCAGATGTTTGTCCGTGAGAAGGATGAATATATTTCACTGTGGACAGAACATCAAAGTGTTCAGGAGCATCTCTACAAATGAGGACATTGTAAAGTCAAATATAACTATAAATAATAAATAATTGAAATACTTTGGACACTTTTTACTCCAGTTTGAGTACATTATTGTTCATACAGTTTAAATACTGAGTATCTCTTCATCAGCTGTCCTGAAGACTAGAATCACTGTCTACATGAGGATGAGGAGGATGACCCACAGATGTTAGTCACTGACAGGGTGACTGTTCAACGTCTACTAAAGCGGACTACGACTACAACTGTTGGATTCCTACGGTGAAGTCTCTCCTGAACCAGGGACAACGTGTGAATCTTCTTTCTGAGAATTTGGGTTCATGTTGTCTGGTGCTGTTGGTCCACGTCCAGGAGGTTTTAGAGACTTCATGCCTCTGTCTGCTGACAGATGTTCTGAAGAGCAGATTTCCAAAACAGCCAAAACTACCCCTGTGATGTTCTGTGCATGACTGGCCACACAACTCACCTGAACTAAACCCCAGAGAGAATCTGTGGAGTCATTATCAGGAGGACGTTGAGACGCCCGACACCTGTACAGACGACTCTCAAAGCAACCGGGTCTTCAGAGACGCCTCAACAGTGTCACAGGCTGATACGCAGCACTGCTGCAGTCATTTATGCTGAAGGAGCTTCGACCATGTGCTGAATACATAAATGAACATTAACATATTGATCTTAGGAAAAGTTAACATTTTTTAAAGTACAGAATTGTTTAAGTCTTGAAATAATTCTAATGACTTTTACTTTTTGAATTCAATTACAGAGAACCTGACTTTCTCAGGAAATTCAAATTCTGAGATGCAAAGACCGAGTTATACTTTTCATTTTCCTGCAGTTTGATGTGTACTGTCATTCTGGATGTGCATGTTTCTGTTCAGAAGAGAAATGGTGATTAGAGGCCTAATGGTTCTAAAACCGGCACCTAAAATTTGACCCACATGTCCGGTCCCCCACCTAACACTCTGTGTGTCTGACGCCCCCAGATTCAACACAACCTGTTAATCTGATATAAGTTTTTCATTATTATCATTATTTCATGTTGTCACTTGAATTAGTGTTCAGCTGCAATGCTGGTGTGTTCAGGGACAGTACTGAGTGTAGGTCATGTGTGTTGTGGGGGGGGGGTGATGTTGTAGGTGCACTAGGATTAAGGACACTCTCATCACAAATGTTCCACGTCAGGAAAATCATTAGTTTAATTTCAAAATACGACTTGTGTTCAACAGACAGTTGACTGCTACAGTAACGCCTGTACATTTTTAATCTGCATAAAAACGGTTATTTTTATTATTATTGTCGTTTGTCTGCATCACCGTATTAACCTCATCTTGTTTTTGTTATTCTCTACTTTACTGCTCATCAACAGATCCTGTTGTCTGAGCTCTGAACACTCTGGTTCTTACAGAACCTCAGAATCTGTAAAAACTAGTCACAAATGCACAGTTTTATATTTTGGTTCAATCGTTTCAGTAGTTTTACCTCCGTTATTTTATAAAGGGAGAGTGTGTGTGTGTGTGTGTGTGTGTTTAACCCCATTTTATGGCAGCTCCCCTGAAAGGAAAATGGATCGATGTTTAAGTATTTAATTCCATGATGGTTTCCTTTAAGAATGTCCGTCTCGCTGCTCTCTGTAACATTATCATTAGAATTTGTTTATCATTAAATTATAAATTCTTCATCTGTCCTTAAAATGATGCAGTAATCCAATTTCTAATACTACAAATGCAGTCCTGCCCCGAGTACTCGACGTATCCGTCTTTATTCTTTGTGACTTCCAACCTTTATTTTTTTCCTGAATACACTGCAGTGATATTAAAACAGTTCAACTCCACATCAGTAAAACACAGGAAACAAACTGTGATACTGTCTTATCTGTTCTCAGGGCTTCAGTGTTTCCAAACGAGAGTTCAGGGCCCTCAAGAGTTCTTCCAAGATTAATAAGCTTGGAAAGAAGGAGACAACATTTTCTGCCTCACAAACCATTTGTGTTCAGACCTGTGGTTTCCAACCTGTTTCCATTTAGTCATCATCCAGAGCGACTTACAATCAGCTATTTAACATGAGCTGACCTGGATTTGAAATAAAATGAATTGTAGTTGTGAAGGAGTAAGTAAGATTAGATTAGATTAAAAAAAAAAAAAAACCCTTCTTCACCTTGTCGTACACGTGGATCAGACACTAGTTCCTGTTGTTAGTTCTCCTTCATGACGTGATGTCCTGTAAAACAAATCAAATTACAGCAAATAAGCTAAGTAAGATTCAAAGATCTTTATTACTCCCAGTGAGAAATGTCTTTGTCTTGTTACACCTTTACTTCAAATACAAATGGCTTTTCAATGTTCTTACTGATGAATTTCAAAGGAAATGAGTCCTAACTTAAAGTAGCATGTAGAGTTTATGACCACTGGTGGCGCTGTGGAGCAGTACAGCATCTGATAATACACCAGAACATTAAATAATAAGTCACGGAGATTCTCAGTGGCCACTTTCGCTCTACTACATCCTGCTACGTCAGGTACAGGTTCAGTCATAACTGATGTCAGAACAGTAGTCAGAACACAACATGCTAACTTTAAAACCCAGTTAGAGCACATACAATACAATCCATCCAGTGAGGTTTACTGCTGGACCGCCTGATGCTGCTTCTGGTGCTCAGAGAGAGAATCTTGCAGGCTGAGGACCAACGCTGGAGGAGAACACCTTCAAGCGACTTACGAGTGAGGTACAAGGTAAAATATCTAATCTATCCAAGGAGAAGAACTGCTTCCATTTCATGAGGCGTAGGTGCAAAATTATTATTTTATTTCACATGATTTAGTTCAGAGAAGGTTGTAAAAGAGTTTCTGTTCTCAGTGAAACAAACTGGGAAATGAAAATCAAACTCGGGAGTGAAGCAGCTGAGCTGAAAAGTTTAACCTGGAGCTTTAGTAGCAGGAAAACTTGGTTTTGGACTCTGAGGGAGTCGTGACCCACATGTTCACAACCACCAACGTGCACATCCTCTCTCTGCTCTCGTCTAAACTGAGAAGCTTCTTGGTTGATCTGCAGATGAGCGGCTGTAAATAAAAAGTAAAACAGACTGAGGTCCTGGAGCAGCTGTAGAGCCGAGGGGAAACGGGCTCCTTAACAACGGGACCGACGTCAACACCAAACACTGCTGTGGGACAAATTGTCACTAATTGGTAATTTCCCACTTGACAGGATTACAAAGGACCCCTGTACTAAAAAACTAAAATAACTGTCTTTTGTAAAATATAAGATTTTAAATCTTAAACTGTTTTAAAATAACTGACAAAGAAAATTAATTAAATGACTGATACAAGTGATAAAAATCTGATCCATTGACTTAAAGTGAGAAAATGGACTATAAGACCCTGGTGAACACATTAGTTTATTACTGGATTATTTTTAACATTGATGCACTTTTACTGTTGTAGTTTTACTCGAAGCTCATTTTATTTAGTTTTCTAACATAATGTTTGTTGGTTTCTAACATTTAATGACTTCATACGATCAGTGTTAGTTTTTATATTAATCATATGAATCTGTACAAAATCCATTATTTTCCTCTGAGATGTAGTGAAGTGACTCTTGAAGTAGTAAAACCACAGCTCATAACAGTTTTGTATGTCCAGTGTGTTCAATCAGGAAAGAAAACTGATGGTGACGGGAAGATAAATAATACAACAGTAATACTTGAAATCTTAATCTTGTATATAAGCTTTGTATTTGAGCTTTGAGTACCAGCTAGGTAGAAAAGCACTATATAAGTGCAGAGCATTTACCATTTAATACCCCAGAAAAAGCAAACGTCGTGTTCAGATACAATAAAAACAGTGAGAATTCGAAAGCTGCAGCATTTTGCAAACACACAACGATGTGAGGACTTGTACCAATGGAGAAATCGATCTGTGCATTGATCACGTCGATCGGCCCGAGGAGCTGGTTTTGGTTCAATACCTCCCTCCCAGCATGTGATAACTGACGTGACAGTGAGCCTGAATTATTCAGGGTGCACCGTGTTAAAGCTGAACGCTGCACTTCGCACATTCTTGGTCATTTCTGTCCACTGGATTGCCCCCTGCCCCCCCACAGGCAGATTATAATGGCTCTATAAAGTCTGGTGACCTCACAGTCTCTCTCATTTACGGCCAATGACTTTAAGTGTGTCCAATCCAATCCTCAGGTATTTATTGAGAGAGAAGTGCACACACGCTCTAAGTGAATTGAAATCGCTGCCCTCCTGTGGGACATTTCAGCCTGGTCCGACATCATGAGGGGGGTCCCAGAGTGGACTTGATCGCATTTACTGCAGAATATGAGCATATTTGTCCATCACTGATGATGTTGTTGTATTTATTTCATCCATAAAGACGTGTGCTACTGCAGCCCCGTCTTCTAGTTGATGAACTTATTAGTTTTTCCAGATACAAACTGCAGGACGTGTTATTACTGACGGGGTGTCACTGGACGTGTTTGGTGCCACACGGAGCTCATTAAGGGTTAAATGTGGAAGATTAAAAGGATTGAAGCAGATTTTAATGTAACTATAAAATTAAACAGAATCACAGCTTTTCTTCTTTAAACTTTACTGTGTTTCGACTTCACCATGATAAATAATAGTAATTTTAAGAGGCTGTATTCAACCGAAGATGCTCCACTGCGTAACAGTGTGTACACTGTGTGTAGGAGGATCACCACCTTGTTTTGAATTAGGACGTCTAATTCAGATAAGCCATCCTATCTCGTGCTACAGACCAACTTCTGCTTCTGGACTGAAATGTCGCCTTTAAGGAATGAATTCTCACCTAGAAGATATGCCTCCATCACACAGAGTGAAATCTGACTCGGACTCGATGTCATCTTGGGCTCAGCTGGACTTCGCAGTGCCTTTTTCTGGGAATGAGACCATATTTTACAACATAATCATGTATATACAGAATATGCAGCGACATTAAGTCCTGCTTCGAGAATCCCAGACTCTTCCTTCAAATGTTGCTTTAACAGAAGTGAATTCAGGTGATGAGCAGTTTCTCTTTTCACATTTGAATTTCTAGCTGCTGTGTCTCCTGACCTGATCAGTGGAGTTAAATGTGGCACCCTGTGTGCTGAAGCCAAGGTTAACCTGCTGCGGATATGGGACGCCTCCCACATGACTGATACGGACTTTTCTCAAAGTGTTGACGCTCGAACACAGCGGACGGCCTCGCAGCTCTCCCCCAGCTGTGTAAATGGGTTATATGTGAAATGTAAGCTGTGCAGGTCGGTGCAGCCAGGAGTCGTGCTAAGCAAATAAATACTGTGATGTAATACGGCCCCTCCCCTGCACCTCCAGATGAAAGACATAGTTCATTAGTGCTGAGGCACTTTAACCTCGCAGACACGTCTAACGGCCCGCGCTCAGCGGTGACTCATAAATCAAATAATGATGAATATACTTGATTGGTCTTTGTTCAAAATGTGCACAACAGTGTGTTCTAACGCAGAAAGATGAATTCTTATGTAAAAATCAATAGAGGATATTCTCCAGAAAGGTGTCAGCGTTTAGTGTTATGGATCTTTTGTGACAGAGAAGCAGCTGCTGTTTTAAGCTGAAAACGTTCTAGTTTTGTCAATCGATAAACGGCCACTTCTTTCACCATCTTCCCTTTTCATGCAGCATCCGTCTTCTCAAGCACTCTTAGATGGCAAATGTCCAGTTCTCAGATATTCTAACGATGACATTTGTCCATTTATTGCTGATCAAGGGGATCTGAGCAGTTTCATATGCTTAAAAGGACCTGTTAACATTCAATCAATTCATCATTTGGTCAATTAAATGTCGAAACGGTGAAAAGCGAAAGAGTCCAGGGTGGGTCCACCGGTTCACACCGAAGAGATGCTCAGGTTACTGCAGCATTCGACTCGATATGTTAAATAACACAGAAAAGAGTCATTTTTACAAACTTAATATTTGGTTTCAGATCCATTATTGGCAATAACTGCATCAACCCTTTGATTTACTGATGTCACCAACTTTTCTCCAAATTCCAACCAGGGTTTGGTCACTGTGTTCTGAATGGTGCATTCGAACACCTTCACCTGCTCCGTGGAGGATGCTGCCTCCTCACTGACTGTTGTTTCGTGTTTCTGTCATCGGCTGCTGATGTTCTTTAGCCAACCTGTTCTGTGCATGTCGCTCAGTACACCAGTGGTTTCTTTCTTCTTCAGGATATTTTTAATGACCACTACTTGTAGACTGATTGTTTTTGCCTATTTTCAAAATAGCGCAGTCTTTTTTCCTTTAGACAGCTCAAGGTATTATTGATAATAGAACAAATGTTGCAGCTCTAGTTTCTTTGCTTCATGCCAACACCTTCTCCCAGTGGTTGACAACATAACGTGAACATGTGAAGCTCCTGTTCGGCAGCAATGAGAGCCTACTTCCTGTCACATGGTTGGAGGGATGAAGACATTAATGGTCCAGAAAGCTCCTTCCTCCTGCTCCTTATTGTTTCATAAAGCGAGCACAGACAGACGGTCCGATCGCAGATTGATTGTGCTGCTTCTTTCCATTGATTGTGCTGCCTGCTGCGCTCACTTCAACCGTGCAGAGAGGAGGAAAAATGACAAAAACACTTTGATTCCTATTTGTATTTATTCTTCTCTCCATGAAAAGCTGAAGAATAGTTTTTTATTAATTTCATGGATTATTTGCTCATTATGCATTAATCATGGTGCCCCATCTGGAAGGTGCAGGCGTGACTGTGTGAGAAGCAGCCATTCTGATCTCAATTAGATTATGCCTCTGCTCTCCGTCTACCCATAAATCACTTCTCCAAAGTGAAATTAACAGTTACTGGAGCGCATTAATATCCCAAGTCAGGCATGAGGAGAATGCGCTGACTGGAACCAGCCATCTCTCACAATGTTGAAAACATCATTTTATTTGTGAAATATCAACATTACATGTTCAGGCCCCCCTCCCCCCCAGCTCTGACGCAGACAGGAAGAAATGTTCAGTGTGTGTCAGCTGATCAACACACACACTGCAAGGCAAAGGATGGAAACACACACTACACAGAGCAGATCTTTAAAACTTAGTGGTTCCCAGTAAAGATCGACTTAACTTTATTGATCCTGGGGAGAAGTTGTGCTGCACACAGCTGTAAAGGTGAATACTCTCCACACATAAACTTCATATGTACACGACCCACAACGCTACACACAAACACAGGATTGGACCCTGATTCACTAACATGAATGCCCATTGGATTATTTTAAGGTCCAGGGCCGTGGTTGGTGGTGGTGGAGCTTCAATAATGTATTTTGAATGTTTTTTAGTAGCTAAACCAGAAGTTGTTGGAAGTTAGAGAAGTGGAGTGATGACATGAGCCAACTGATGAACTACAGTATGTGGGTACATGTCATGTACACACGTGTCCATAAAACAACACATTTAAAAAATGAAAACAATGCAGAGCTGAAAATCACACGTACAAAGAAGATAATGTAAACTAGTAAAAGCTGATTTTCACATTAAAGTGTGGATGGATCATGAGACAAAAGGCCCCTGGACCCAGACCAGTAACAGTCTCTTTGTGTCTTTGTGTCTTTTTTATGGTGGTTTTTGTTCTAGTTTGGGCGTCAAGTCCATTTGTGGACGTTTCTCATCTTTTAACCGAGTTCTGTGACTTTTAAACATGAGATATTAACACTCGTCATACAGAGAACCTGGGCCCCCCCGACCTCTTGTCCTTAGGACCAGTGCAGCATTAGACGTTCGGACAGGTTGTTCATGGAGAAAACTAAAAAAATGTTTCTCTATGAAATCTGCAAGAAATTAAGACAAATGGTGAAAATGATCTTTTATGTTTGGGACGGTGCTGCTGAACCATGGTGACCCCCCCAGCTACAGGTAAATGTCCAATCCTGAAACATGGTCTCAGATTGAGATTTCTGCTGTCAGTCAGTCTCAAAGGGATTCCAGTCAGTCTGTGCTCTGACTCCCAGGTCAAAGGTCATCCATCGTTCTCTTGTCAAATCTCCCTCGAGTAATTTCCATTTTAATGTCACACTTCTATCAAAGCTGTGACAGACATCTCACAGTGTCCAACCAAACGTGACCTCACTGCTCCTGTGATGTGACTCACACACCTGTCTCCTAATTCATGTCTTTGTAGGAAACGTAATCAGTGGCTGGTTAATGATGTGATGCAACATTAATGACAACAGGGTTCCAAAGTGGGGGTCGAGGATGGAGGATCGTCACACCACAGACAGAAGTTCAGAATAAGTTAATTGACAGGTGAAGTGAATGTCACAGGAAGTTGATAAAAAAATCAGTTTATCCAGCAAATGAAAAAAAAAATCTTACGAAGATTAGAAAACTTATAAAGAAGTTGAGGCTCCAGCTAAACGAGCTGAAGATGCAGCTGCTGCTGATCGAGACACCACACAGGAAAAGCGGTGTGTCTGTTCTAGAGGCTGTTTGTCGTGTCTGCATGAAGACAGTGAGACTGCAATAAATGTTTCTTCATTAAAAATCATGAGTGAAACTCGAGGTAATCTCAGTTCTGAGAGGAGGAAAGTCGATATTTTCGTTATGTCACAAATAAGTTTGATATTGATTGAGGATTTGGGCCCCGTGACCTTGATCCAGTTTATTATTGGTATGTTCAGGACCTCCACTCCTTGTGTGTGGATTATGGTGTGAACACTTCACCTTCAGAAGAAATCTGGTGAGCACGTTTTAAAAAGGCTGCTACGACACAAGTGAAGACTAAAATCCTGCAGCTGAGGACCTAAAGTTCATTAAGTGAGAGGGAGCAGGAGAGTGTGTGTGTGGGGGGGGGAGGGGAGAGAATATAAAAGGGAGATAAAGAGCGTAAAGATGGAGCTGGAGATGGATTGTGGGACTGTGCAATTCCCTGAACTCTGATGATTCCTGCTCTTACATCTGTCAGGATGTGAACAGAGGAGGAGGAGGCAGCCCTGGGAGTCTCCATACATAATTAATGACATCATTTCAACTACACTATCG
Organism: Anabas testudineus; assembly: GCF_900324465.2. NCBI lineage: Eukaryota > Metazoa > Chordata > Actinopteri > Anabantiformes > Anabantidae > Anabas > Anabas testudineus. The sequence goes on from NC_046621.1 coordinate 604,033, forward strand.
ACTAAACAAATGCATAAATCACTCAGGCTCCAGTCAATAGACACGGAAACGTTTAATCATGTTCTAAATAATGACTACTGTTCCCATAATGCCATAATTATTTTCAGCTGCTGATTCGGATTAATGTGCTGTCAGGGTGTGATCGGAGTGAGAGGAGACGTGAAGCAGCCGTGATCGGCCGAGCGGTGATTGACAGCGATGGAGGGGAAAAAGGAAAAGCGGGCGGCGGCGTCTTTATGTGGAGTGGCAGCTGAAAAGTGGCTGTCAAAAAATGCAGTGGATATTTGCTGTTTTGTTTATCAGCTGGCTGCCGCTGAATAAAAGTGGGGGAACATGTATAGCCTGTCCGTCTGCCTTTTCATCTGCTCCCTAAATGGGTCTGGGGATTGGAGAGTGCAGTTTATCCCCTCCATTCTCCCTGACAGAGAAACCATTTAAAGCTCACGGCCGAGGAGACGGCACTCTGTCACCAGAGACAGCGCTCAAATCAACTCTTCACATGCTGCTGCTCCAACTTTCTGCAGGTTTATTTCTGTGTCTGCTCGAACATTAAAGGAGAATCCTGATTTATTACGACCACCACAGTAGCTGAGATTTTTGAAGCACTAAGACCTGCAGGGAATCTTGGCTAGAAGCACTTTGAGCTTCTTTACGGTTCCAGTGTGAGGAACCAGGACTTGATCTGGAACGGGACTCAGACCTGTTTGTATTTTACACTGGCACTGATCTGCTGAGTCCAGATTCAGTTTGATTTTGGACTTTTATTAGATACATTCGATTTTTCTTCTACATTTACCGACATGGCTCAGCAGCTGATTGTGTATCAGCGCTGTTAAAGTTGTGCATTAGAAGCTGTAACAGCACCTTGAATGTTGTTTCTAGAAATGCTGCTTGGATTCATCGGTCTTGGCCTCATGTCTGGTATTGGCAGGATTAAACTGTGGCGATGGAGGATGGACGTGTCTGAGCTGATGTTCAGCTGTAACCTTCATTCCAGGAAGTGAGAAGTTTAAAAAATGTCACTGTACATAATTCTCTTCAGTGACTACAGGGGTGGAACAACCTCCAATAATAAGTCTTGGTGATTGTCTCCATTTGCTGCAGCGTCTCCAGAGGACGTTAAAGACACGAACAGAGATTTAAACAGTTTCACCGGCTTCAGTGTCACTCTCAGTAAAGCCGGTTTGATGTGTCCATCTTCTTCGGATGCCTCCCTCACACTCCAGGGAATCTCCTCTCCAAACAGTCCGCCCCCCTGCCAACCCTCCGCTCCCCCCTCGGCCTGCCATCCAGCAGGTCGCAGGTTAATGACTTGGTGTTTACCATCCAACGGGCTCTTTGATAACTAGCCGTCCTTCCCCCTCCCTCCATGTTTCAAGGCCTGAGGACGACGGAGATGCTCGGTGTAGCAACAGGAAGCGAGGAATGTGACGCCACACACAGCTTTGTGGGAGAACAAGCAGGCTGAGAACCACTAATATTTATTCATGATAGTGAGAAAGTACTGGTTTGTTGGCACAGGCTACTTCATTTACATTCTGTTATAGACTGTTTGCACCAGTGTGGGAGCTCTGTCTGTCTCCAAATAGATGAACCTGTCCTGCTCACTGCTTTTCGCTGTCATCCAAGAAAACTCTTCAAAGCTCTCCACAGAACATCTCGGTGTGTCGAAGCACAGGGTGTGAAGATATTCCTTTCCACTTACAGAAACACTTCCCCTGAGTCGCAGCTTCTTGTTTTAATGACTTCGGCTACAAAACGGGACACAAAAATAGTAAACGGATGCTTTGCTGACAGTTTGGTCCTTTTACGTGTTGAACCATATTTTCGTGGGAACAGAGTCACAGATGGAGCTGCTGACGATAAGAATGTAATGATTGCCCTGTGAGTTTAAAGAGTCACACACTTAATCACTGGTTGGTGAGAAGTGGCAGCAGATAGTGCAGCTGGAAACCAGTGTGACTCAGGGGGAAGACTGAGCCTCTGTCAGCGTCTTTATCATCCACAACTGCAGAGTTTCTCACCGGTTTTATCTGAAGGAGCTTCACTTTGTACCCTGTCTGCTTCCTGAATGTTTCTTTGATCCTATGAGTCGCCTTTAGTTGCAGTTTTCTAATATTCTTTACCACTGCCTATCAATCTTAATAAGAGCTGGAAACTAGAAAACCGGTGTTTCATACAGCTGCAGTCTGTTTCCTGTTTTTAAGTTCAGTCTCAGTCTCAGAAGGATTCAGTGTTTGTACAGATACACTGCAAACAGGAGCTGATCATAGGTGATTCTGCTACTTTTAATGAGGATAATTTGACTAATTAATCAGTTTTCTTATCTGGCTCGATAGAGGTTGGTGGACTGTGAAGAGCAATGAACCATGGATATTCAGTGAGGGATCAACAGCATGTGTTCAGCTGAGTGTACGTTTGACTGTATCATCGTTTCCCTATAAACTCACCTTGTTCTTTAGATTCACCATCATCAGCACATATTGTTGATGATTCTGATTCTTCAGACCAATTCAGAATCCTTATTCTTATCCCTTTATAAAAATAAAAGCTAAAATGTGAGTTTGAGGATATAAACTGAACGACGAAGGATCGTTATGTAAAATTAGGTAGTGTGAAATATTATACATGTGTTTGTGCTTCTGCAGCATTTTTACATCTGGCCTCAGCTCCTCATCGTCCTCACACAGCCTGACATATGCTGTGTTTTATGAATAGATTCACTTGTTGTCAATAAACCAAACCAAATTATTCTGGTCGCAGCTGGAAAGATCCGCTGCTCAGAAAATGCCACCAATGTGTAATCGGAGCCTGACCCATATAAAAATGGGTTTTAATGGCTGCTGATTAATGCACGTGATGAACGAGGATCAATAGTAATAACGTGCAGTGATCTGAGTGGCAGACACAGCGTGGTGGAGTCGAACCCGTCCTCCCTCCTGCATCTCGACACTTTTTTATTTACACCTCAAACACATCATTTGCCTCCTCAGCCTCACGTTGTGAAATTTCCCCTCCTCCCAGCTAAAATGTATTGCCATTTAAACATGACAAAGAGGCCATTGAGGTGGCCATTACAATAATCCATCATGTCTAGCAGTGCTTGGATCCAGCCTTGCGGTAAATCCAATCTGAGCAGGGTCAACAGTGTTTTTTCCTCCAACATGGCTGACTGCTGCGTCTGCTGCGCTGTCATCAGTTAGCTTTTGTCAACACGAGGCCACGAGAGACGCATTAATGCTGCAGACCTGACAACAGGCAGACACAGACGTATCTGCTGGATGTGTTACATTTAAATGTCATCATCATCCAACAAGCGGGTGTTACAGCATTTCCACTGTTCACAGCCGTTTCATGTGTCTTTTCATCATTTGTGTCGGTGTTGGCTCCTGTTTCTGTGAAATCTGCTCATTAGACTTATACACAGTAACAAGAAAGATGCATATTGACGCACACAAGCTTTTCTAGTTCTGCACAGAGACCAGAGTTTACAAGTAGGTGAGAGAGAGAGAGAAACTTAACGAATTTAACATCAGCTTCAGATCGTTTCCCATGTTCGTGGTCTCTTCTGTTGGTTACTGAGTCGATTACTTAGTTTTGTATATGTCCCTGTGTTTTTACATATCAGAAAACAAGATGTGACATTTATTAAAATATTAGGGTTAGAGCTTTTCTGTTTCCTAGATGGCTGCAGAACAAACTGTGTGCTATACTAATGTGTTAAATGGTGACTAATGTGCAGGTATGGATCTTTTGTCTTCCTCAGCCTCAGCATGTCCCCAGTCATCCTCCAGGCAGCCTAAGGAACCCCCATATAGAGTTAATCATTACATCCCAACCCCTACCCTCATTGATTCCCCACATACTAAAGCCGGTGGAGCAGTCAATCCTGCATTCGATGCAGATTGCTGTGGCAGAACAGTCGCCTCAGCCTTTAAAAGTGCTTTCATTTTCTGTGTTTGTGCTAAAGAAATATCGACCGGCTCCAACAAGTTTGTGCCCAGTCGATCTTCAGCCATAAGGGTGCTGTATGAAGATGATGTTCAGACACCTGCGCTGACACACACACACACACACACAGACTTGATACTGTGATTTTAAAAAAAAAAATGTATTCATCAAAGTTAAATTAACTTTTTTTCTTGTATCTTGTCAGAGTCAGAGAGAAGTGTGAGATGAGAAAATGTTGAACTTCAGCTCATTACACAACACAGAGAGTAAGTAACTGTATAAGACAGACATCCAATAGAACTGTAATGATCTCGGCTGCATTCATACCTGTAACATCTCGTTAATGGCTGATTTCTGTCTTATCCAGTTCAGCAGAGCGGGACACTTGTAGCCCCAAAACACCAGATCCTACATTTCCAATAATGCAACATAATGCAGATGCCTTTTAAACATCACATCTCCAGGTTGTATTAGACTGAATGTTGAGTGTTTTTAGATGCAGGTGAGTGGGAACAGTGAATTCTCAGATTTCTATAACTTTGATGTAAGATCCTTCCAAGGTGAGATCTTCCCTAAGGTGAATCAGGGATTTCAGGAACAATTCGACCTTGTTTCCACGCTGCATGAAGAGCCACCAGTGTTTTTACCTCCTCACACGAGTGTTACAGTAGATTAACTGTAGTTTACTGTAGCTGTAAAGCAAAGTAGAATGTCATCAATTATAACCCCCCGTCCCCCCCTCACTAAACAGGTTCTGAGATCTGGAACCAGAATCATTCAGAATATACGTTGCGGTGGATTCTGGGTGCTCTGCTCTGTCTTAAGCAGCTGAATGTTTAAACTGGGAAACTGTGTGTTCTGAATATAGATGATGAACGTTTCAGGGTGAGTTGCCTCACGTCCGCTGACAAATCTGTACCTAAAGTCCTAATTTGGTGGGATTTATTTCTCCTGGGGAGGAGATGATTTTAACTTCACCTGCTCAGTGATTTTTAATCCTGTCCACAGCAAATGTTTGTGATATTTCACTCTCTCCTCAGTAATTACAGCAGGAACTACCTGGTTTTTCAGCAAACTCACGACGGCTCCTGTCATTTACAATCAGCATGAAGTGATATCCTTGTTTTTTTAAGTGGGCTGTGTTTTCTGCTGCTGCATTGGATCCTTTCAGTTTAATTCATGTTTCTGGAATAACTCAATTTTAGATGGATTACTTAAAGAAGGTCGACAGTGTGCACATCCAGCACACATGTAGAATGAAGTGACAGTTGTTGGACACAATGAGACATTTTAAGATGCCATCTTGTTGTCTAGGAACTTGTGGTGGACTGTTTTCCAGACACTTTGCAGATTAAATGATTGATCTTTAAATAGTTGTCAGTTACAGGCTTCACAGCTGTAAAGCAGTAAGAAGACGTGATTCTTTTCCCTTTCTGTCTTGAGAATGTGCAGGATTTGTTAAACACCACAAATGACAGTGGTTATTCCTGTGTGCAGAGTGTGTGTTGGCTGCCAGCTGTTTAAACAGGAGCACGTCACCTCCTCACAGCACTGTTACAATGACTCTTTGCTCAGCTGAAGAAAGGAAAAGCTCTGAATTAATGTGCTGTCCACAGCCGTCAGACTTACAGCTCAATATGCTTTACAGTGACCACACAGCAAAATGAGAAGCTGTGTTTGACTCGTGAAAACATTTCGGAGAGTCCCGGTCTTTACTGTGAGTGGGCTGCAACACTTCACTGTGGAAACTTAAATCAGAGTCTGTTTAATCTCTTCAAATCCTCCAAAGTGTTGTGCATCTCTTTCACCGCCGCGTCGCCTCGCTCGTTATTTCTACTGGAGGATTTGACTAAAGCTCTGAGCTGGTGGGGGCCTTCTGACTTCAGCTCTGAGGTAAAAGCTTTGTTATAGATGTGTAATTTAAAATATTCTCCCCTCCCATCTCCTCGGAGACATTAAGCAAATGTGCCGAGCATCTAATCTGCTCTGATTAATATTTTCTTCCAGGGAATAAGTTACAAGGCTTTAAAGTCTGATAAGAAACAAGTTGTGAGACTTATTTAAATCTTTACAGATTATACTTTTGGATATCTATCTTCCTATCATATTCATGACTCTGAATGGAAACTGATATTTTTTGTTAATCTATATTTTATGAGACATTTGGATGTTACAAATGAATTAATCAAATTACGTCTATATAGGCTGTGTCATGAATTCATTTAGTGGTTTTGTGGATAATCTCTGCAGGTCTTGATGCTTGACTCTCTGCCTGCTGTTTGTCAAAAGGAGCAGTTCACAGCCTGTGATCCAGGATCCTCCACAGTCGTATCTTGTTTCAGCCTCTCGTATGTGACGATTTGTTCCTTTCTTCGTTGTCTGATGTCTTGAGCAGTGGGAAACTGCAGGGAACATTTTCCACCATGTCCTGACATTTTATTAACCAACTGATTAGTTGATTAATTAAGAAAATAATCAGCACCTGAAGACTAGTTATTTGTACCTTGAAATTTACCCGCTGGGAAGCGGTGGAGTGGTTTGAGTGATGTTAGTCTATCTGAGATAAAGCTGTTAAAGCCAGTTTCATTTCCTCATGTGTTTCATATTTGAGAACGACACAGGGAGCAGATGCTGTTCACCTCTGTTTACTGCGGAAATATAAAAGTGCCTGAGTAAACTCCATTTAATGTGGCCTGCAGTATCTGAAATACATAAATATGTCAAGTGAAGGAGCCTTAATAGACCTGCTTAGGCTGGTAATTGCAGCAGTATTGTTTCCTTCTGATTAGGACAAAAGCGTTCCCCGAGGACCTCCCATCCTTCAGCTGCTTCATCTGCATTAGCCGCCTCTTCTCCTGCTTTAATCTGCTCTCTCCTCAGGTATTTAGAATAAATCAATGGGAATACATGATTGTTTAATGATTTTTGGAGGAGCTCTCTTCGACCACAGCTGCATGATTTAGAATGACTAATTCCACTTTTTACCATTGATCCACGGCTGCGGATCCACCGAAGAATGGCTGCATTTAGAGAGTGCTCGGTGGACTCGCCCAGCTTTTAGCAATGAGATCTCTCAAGGTTAGAGAGCAGCGAAAAACTAAAAGAAGGGAGTGAGTGGGAAAACAAATCAACAAACCGTGTGATAAAGTCCCTGTGATGATCCACAAACCACAGAACATTTTAATTTACTGAATTGCTATTGAACGTTAGAAAGAGAAATTAATTTGTTATCTTGCTCAGAAAGGTCAAGGGTCATACAACAAAAACTCAACAGTTGGTTGAAAGTGTTGGAACATTTTTAAACTTTACTAAAAAAACTGGAATACAGTGTACAAAGAGAACAAGAGCAGTATAATGAACAGATTCAGCAAACCACAAGAAACAACCCCAAAAAAACTTGGAATAAACAATGTAAAAAGAAAAAAAAAAGTCTAATAGTATATAATATAAAAACAAATGAAGTAAGAGCTAAGGGAAAACAAATAACAATTTATCTATAGTATTTATTTAATCAAATCTTGTCTGTTTCTGATTATAAAGTTCACCTTTACGCAGATGATACTGTGATATTCTGTGACGCCAACAAACTAAGGGAACGGAAGGGAAAAGACACGAGTGAGTAAATAAAGTATAAAGATTAAAAATAATGAATGCGAGTTAGAGCATCACTTTAAGTCCCACAAGCTTTAAAACTGCTGTAGAAACAGTAAAACACAGCTGTGAAAATATAAAATGTCTCAGTAGGAGACGTTAGAACAAACACTGAACATCTACTTCATCTACTCAAAACTACACTGTGGGGTTATATCCCATTTACTACATGTTAAAACACTAGTCAGAGGCAGTGAGGAGGCAAGGGTTAAAGTTTCAACGCAGGATTAGGGATGACATTAAGATTTCTTAAATGCAAAACAAATATTAATTGACGGAAAAAACTGGTAAAACCACGAGACGAATTATCAGAACTAATGTAAAACCAATTAAATATGAATCCATGTGTCTACATCTGACTTTAAACCCACTAAAGATAAATCTCCAAACCTCCAGAAACCCTGATGATCCATCAGAGGAATTGTGCATTCCTCCTGTAACAAGGTGTTTATCTGTTACTAAGCCAGTTAAAGGTGAACTCATTATTCCTGCAGCTTGATTTCCTGAGGCCTCTGTGGCTCCGGGGTTTGAACACTGTTGCTCGGCTTGTTGATGCACACCTTAATTACAGTGGAAGCTGATTAATTATGGGCCTGCCAGTTGCCACTTTGCCATGACCTGCTTCCCGCTGCTGTCCCCTTAGCTAACTTTTAATAAATAAATAAAACATTTACAGCTATAGGTTGATGCAGAGTGCACACCTCCCAGATCTCAACTGAGGACTTCATGCAATTGATTGGTGGGTTCAACTTTGTACAGGGAGGCGGTTTTAAAATAGAAAGGAAGATCCAGCCGCACATGAAAATAAAATTTCTCTTCAAGCCATTTAATATTTAATAGTTTTTGCCCTCTTCTCTATTTCTGTCTTTAGTTTATTCCTTCAGTGAGTAACCTGTAAAACAGACTGTGAACAGCATAAACAAGAAATATATGCTAAGATTTTAAATATCAGACTGTCATCATGTTATTTTACTGTACCTTCAGATCAAAAAGTACAATTTCTTTTAAACACTTTCACTGTACCAGAGTTTAAAATAATGTCCTATATTACACTATAACACAGAGAAATTATTTATTTCATATGATTAAACTATTACTAGAGACCATTATTTATGATTTAATCATAGTTTAAATTGTGGTTTAAGGACAAATATTTAACTCGGTGTTTCAGATGAAGGAATCTTTAGTTTTATTTAGGTTCTGGGAAACTAAAGGACTACACATGTAATCGATAAAGTTAAGAGACATAATAATCATGTTTGTTAGCTGCAGGCCTATTTTCACGCTTCATTTTTTTGTAGCTGCTGTTATTTGATCCAGAGATTACTGAAGTATTCCGTTTATTCAGCAGCAGGAAAATATGGAAGACTCCATCACCTTTGTCTCCATTGTTTCTGGTGATATGGACACATCCATTTGTGCTGTTTGGCTTTAGTCTTAAGCTTTTCCAGAGACTGAAAAGTCACTTCCTCATCCTTTTCTTTGCAAATATCCCTCCCCTTCCTCTGCACGTCACCCCCCTTGTCTTCAGAAGCTGTTTACCTACAAAGCCATTAGGTCAATGATGTCAGTCTGCTGCAGGCTGAATAAAAGGACACAGTCTGTTTAAGCTGCTTCATCATCAGCTTCTCCCTCACACATTGTTATTTTAAGTATGTGATGGTGACATTTGCATATTTTAGCTTCTGAACTTGTCAGAGATGATAATTTAGCCCAAAGCCGACAGCCACAGAGAACACAGGTCTTATCAGGGACGAGAATGTTCTTATCCTCGTTAGAGTTATTGGACTTTAATCAAAATTACCTTGTAATTGGTGTCTTCGATTAGATTAGTGGGAATAAAATCAAGACATCCCCTCCCTTTTAAAAGGATTACGGTGGGTTAAAAACCTGTGTTCATTCTGAGCAGCAGTGGAGGAGCGAATGCAAATGCAATCTTGTAGAGGAGAAAAAAAGCATCTGATGGAGGAAAAAAATGGACTTGTTGGGAATGCAAATTGGCCCAACCCCGTTTTATGCTAATAAAAGATCAGCAAAACATTTCAATGTATTCTTGTCTTGTTACAGTTGGGCTAAAAGCTTCTAAATCCCTACCATTTACCAAATTAAACTAATTTCAAGTGCTTTCAAAAGGCACATCTGTAGGCTGACGTTTGTCCCCCGGCCTTTGAGAAGTGGGCTCCGCCAAAGCATTCAACATCCCATTGATCCTTGAATAGTCATGCCTGTCAGGGAGCCATATCAACCATTATCATTCTAATTTTACTGCCTTTCTTGGTCCCTAATCTAATTTGCAATGATGCTGGAGCATTTCACGAGGCCACTGCACTTTCTTCAGAATTTCAACAAGGGAATTAAAACCCCCCAATTTACATTAATGAAGTGCACATTTAATTAAGGCCGATTGCAGAAGAACTGTGGAGAAAACATGTTGGACATCAGGTGGAGGAGAAGGGTGGATACGAGGTGGGAAAGAATAGGAAACGAAATGTTGCATCAATTAATGTTGGACTAACAAACAAATAAAAAGCAGTGTGGAAAGAACAAAAAGAAGATTTGATATTAATTCTTTACAGAAAGTAGAAATCCAACTATCACCAAGACAACACGAACTTGTTAGTTTGGCAGATATGAGATGAATGTACATGAGAAAAATCAAATCAAGAATAATCCAAAAACAGTTTTATGTGTTTTAAAAGAATCCACCCAGGTCATGAAGTTAGTTGATGTGAGAGCAGAGGATGGAGAGGAACCCATTAAATGGAGGCAGATGAGTCGCTCTGTTTTGTTCATACACAACATAACATGTTTAAAATAATGCAGAGACGGGAATAGAGGGAGTTTCAGGGCTAAAACTAATGACTGTATGATCGCTAGATTTAAATCTTTATGGTTTGAAAATAAAACAAATGTGAAGTGACATTTTTCATAATTTTCTTTCTAGAAAAAATAATGTGCAGGTTAAAAAATTCATATAAAAGATGACAAATGCAAATATCTGATATTAAATGAATAAAGAATTAATGGTAATGTGACACGCGTCCATTGAAGCCGTGTTTAAACAGCTAGTAAATGGTGGAGATGCTGTAAGTGTGACTTTAATCTTCTGAATTCTCCTATAAAAACATTTTTATATGATTACAGCAGATTCTTTAAAACCATTTATTCATTCGTTATATGTTTAAACGGCACCTGAGGAGTTCATCATTTTGAATGAATACTTTAACAAACACTATTTTAAGTAAAGTGTCTCTGAATTATTCTGATCAGGAACAAACCTTTGCTCGGACACGACTTCCTGCTCATTGTGAGTCGTCGCTGAGACTCGTGAGCAGAATTTGTGAAACCAGACAAGAATTAGAAAACACCGCTCTTTACCAGGGTGGCCTGAGAAGTGGAGGGAGGGGACTCCCTCTTTGTATCTTACAGATTTAGGTTATGGGGGTGGTATTAGTAAGGCAGGCCGCTCTCGGTTTGGGTTGTCCCCAGAATAAGTGGTGGTCTCTGGGGTGGAACAGCGGCGGGAGGGGGCCAGACGAAGGACAATGATCCTCGCTCCTCGGCCGTGAAAAGGCAAAGTTATAAATTCATCTATTTGCTCTGTGCTGACCTCAGCTCTCAGGCGGCCCCGGCGCGGGGAGCCCCCGCTCACCCACAATGCATCAGCCTGTCACAACACTGAGCGAAATGTGAAAGAGGAAGAATGACTACCAGATGCTTTATTGTCTTTGTAATTTCCACATAATTAGCCGGGAAGAAAAGTCCCGGCTCTGGTTTAATCACGCTGAATGAACTTGAAGATTGCCATTCTGCCCCACCAGCTCTCCTCCCCCGTCCTCAGCGGGGGCTGCCCAGAACTGTGCTACTGCAGAGTTTAACTGTGCGTGACTATGGGCTGTGAAATTGGTTAACACACACACACAGTGGCTGCTGACCTACCCCATGCTGACTGTTGATGTAGTTGAACAGATTAAGAGAATCAATCTGTTAACACCTCCTAACATTAAGTTGGGCAGCCTGATATAATGGGGCCACTCAGCCTGAGAGCAGAGCGCCGTCATTAGTTAAGACTCCGAACGCAGCACCATCAAACCCACATTAGTCTGTTGATGATGTTTAATTTGCTTTTGATAAGCCACCTGAAAGTTGTCCTCAGCTGATGAACCTAATAGTTACTAATTACAAAGTTATTACTAATGAATTAAAAAGACATTTACCTCAGCCACTAAAACACTAATTAAAGAAAAGGAGCCGATAGATTCACTGCAATGATTCAACTACAGCAATTATTACTGTGTGTACAACAATCAGCTGACGACTTCACGCTGGACGTCAAGTAATAATCATTGTTCATGAACAGGTAGTTTGTAATAATCTGTTTCTGAAACATAATAAAACACTTTCACATTTATCTGGGAGCATTTTTAGACACAGCAGTGTCTAATGGACGGGGGGGAGGGGGTGCTCTAGAAGAACTGGTTCAGGTTGTTTCCAAATCACCACAACAGGTCCGTGTCATGTTGGGTTGGGTCAAGCTTCACCTCTCTGTGAAAGACTGGACAAATAGTTCAGGACCGTCTCTCGTGATTAGTCTGTGTTGTAGCTTTTAGCAGAGACGTGGAGGGACGGACTTTGTGTCACGTGCTGCTACGAACTTGATTCCCCAAAGTTTCACATTGAGATCAACTTTACAGCAACAACCCAAAAAGCAGATCCAAGATTTTTGTGTTTCATCAAAAACTCAAATAAAGAAATATTTAAATTGAACTTAAACTTTCTAAACAAGTTAATGTTTGTGTGTTTGCAGCAGATGTATGCCTGTGGCTTAAAGTGTTCTTAAAGTGCTCTGACTCTCCACTTAAGAAGAAGAAGAAGAAGAAGAAGAAGAAGAAGAAGAAGAAGAAGAAGAAGAAGAAGAAGAACCCCTCCACTCATCCTCCTCCTCATAATCTCATACCACCACAAAGGACGTCTCAGGAAGTGGACACGGAAAAGCACCTTCACATGCACAAATCTGAAGTTCAATTAAAGCTAATGCAGCTGAACGAGCCCGGCTCTCCTTACACAAGCAGCGTAGCCGAAACTTCCCCCCTCCCTCGGTGAGCTGGTGAAAGGCAGCGCAGGATGAATGGCCCATTTTATTACAGCATGCCATGTGCAGTCAAACAGCAGCACCAGGCCCATTCTGCAGCCTTCACAGCCTTTATTAACAGGCTTCAGGGGGGCTTGTAAAACTGTTCAGCCCTGCAGGACGAGGGGGGGCTGCATAACAAAAATCAGCCTCGAATTAAAGCCCAGCAAAGGCCTGTGGGTGGGCTGTTTGTCCCCTTCTTCTCCCGCCCACTCTGACCGGTGATTCCCACCATGGATTTGGGCGTGACCCCGGCCGGGCTGCAGCTACACGGCTGACAGCTTCACAGGCGATGACGCTAACTCATCACTTAAATCCTCCGTCATAAAAGGGGCAGTATTTCCCTCAGGCGGGTGTTAAGTGCTGGTATCTGTCTAGTATCCTGCAGCGGTGAACACGACGTGCCGTCAGCCTCCTGCTGTCAGTGCAAGGGCTGCAGAGCGTCAGAGAATATAGCATGAAATCAGCCACAAAGAGGCCGACGACAGGGAGCAGCTCACACACACGGGGACAAGATGTCTGACCTGCCTCCTGCAGTAAAGACCAAATCAGTCCTCAGGCGTATGATCAGCAGGACGAGGTTTATCTGTGTAGTGGAGATGAGTAGTGACTCGTACAAGAGACTTCAAAACTGATCAAACGTACGATCTCTTTATAGATAGATGCAGCCTTGATGTCACCTCCAGGTTAGCTGCTGTCAGAAGTTGAACTTTCCAGGTTCCAAAATTAGTCAAATGAAGATTGACTGGGAGAAACCTGTGGATGGAAATAGTTTGGTAAAAAACAGGAGGATGAACAGTAGAAAAGGAAACAGGCTGTACCTTCACTTAAACCCAATAATAATTAGTTTACAATAAAAATAATAAAAGCTTCATTTTGAAAGTTTTATTCATTTTAAAAAGTTTTGCTGCTTCAGTCAGGATACATGCAATTGGTCAGTTTCAGAGTCAGAGCTTCAAATCCAGGAGTTGTTCATGAGTTCTCAGGTGTTCTGATACCGAGCCGGAGACTCAGTATTGGACCG